>NC_092392.1:21668177-21971872 GCF_030028105.1 Mobula birostris | reverse complement strand
CGTCCTTTTTGTACAGGTCACGCCTGCGCCAAAAGAGGTCCCAATGATCCAAAAACTTGAATCACTGCCCCCTGCTCCAATCCCTCAGCCACGCATTTATCCTCCACCTCATCGCATTCCTACTCTCACTGTCGCGTGGCACAGGCAGTAATCCCAAGATTACTACCTTTGCGGTCCTTTTTCTCAACTCCCTTCCTAGCTCCCTATATTCTCCTTTCAGGACCTCATCCCTTTTCCTACCTATGTCATTGGTACCTATATGTACCACGACCTCTGGCTCCTCACCCTCCCACTTCAGGATATCTTGGACACGATCAGAAATATCCCGGACCCTGGCACCAGGGAGGCAGACTACCATCCGGGTCTCTGGATTGCGTCCACAGAATCGCCTACCTGACCCCCTTACTATCGAGTCCCCTATCACAACTGCCCTCCTCTTCCTTTCCCTACCCTTCTGAGCTACAGGGCCAGACTCTGTGCCGGAGGCACGGCCACTGTCGCTTCCCCCGGGTAGGCTGTCCCCCCCAACAGTACTCAAACAGGAGTACCTATTGTTAAGGGGTACAGCCATCGGGGTACTCCCTATTACCTGACTCTTCCCCTTCCCCCTCCTAACCGTGACCCACTTGTCTGCCTCCCGTGGCCCCGGCGTGACCACCTGCCTGCAACTCCTCTCTATCAACTCCTCTATCAATTCTCATTTTGGGAAGCAGAGGATCCAGGAATGCATGTCATTTTTACCTCACGTCTCGCACTGAACCTGTTGAGAGAAGGTTTTAAATGATGTCCGGAGGCTTAAACTACCACAGATCCCTCCTCTACAGGCCTGTGTTGCTGAAAAATGGTTAACATCAGGAAGGTCCCCCCACCCACAACCCGCGATTAGCCTGAACCAGGCTGAACCATTGTGGAAATAAAACACTCTTAGGAGCCAATGATCACAATATGATCAAGTTCAACTTGAAATTTGATAAGGAGAAAGCAAAGTCTGATGTAGCAATATTTCAGTGGAATAAAGAAAATTACACAGAGGTATGACAGAAGAGTTGGCCAAAGTAAACTGGAAAGAGCCGCTGGCAGCGATGACAGCAGAGCAGCAATGGTGTGAGTTTCTGGGAAAAATGAGAGAGGTGCAGTATTCCAAGAACGAAGAAATACTCAAATGGAAAAATAGTACAACTGTGGCTGACAAGGGAAGTCAAAGCTAAAGCCTCACCTTGAGTATTGTGAACAGATTTGTGCTCCCCATCTAAGAAAGGATGCGGTGGCATTGGAGAGGGTCCAGAGGCGGTTCACAAGGATGATTCCGGGAATGAAAGGTTTATCCTAAGAAGAATGTTTGATGTCTCTGAATCTGTACTCACTGTAATTTAGAACAATTGGTGGGGGCGGGATCTCATTGAAGCCTGTCGAAGGTTGAAAGGCCTGGACAGAGTAGATGTAGAAAGGATGTTTCCCGTGGTGGGGGAGTCTAGGATTCCATTTAAAACAGAGACGCAGAGGAACCTCTTCAGCCAGAGGCTGGTGAATTTGTGGAATTTGCTAAAAAAGGCAGCTGTGGAGGCCAGGTCGTTAGATGTACTTAAGGAGGAGTCTATAGGTTATTGATTGGGCAAGGCATCAAAGGATATGGGGAGGATTCCAGGGAATGAGGTAGAAAAGGAGAAAATAGGATTAGCCACGATTGAATGGTAGAGCAGACTCAATGGGCCAAATGGCCTAATTCTACTCCTGTGGCTCATGGTCTTATGGAAATGTCCCATCACACAATCTAGCTTTACACAGGATATCTTGTATGTTCCTTTCAAGCTTCCAGCACATTGAGGAATATTGGGACTGAAGGATTTATGCTGCTCCCTCATACCTTACCCCAAAAAATCCGTTTCTTATTCTTGAAAGTAAGAGAAAAAAAAATAACAGGCACCTTTTTTTCTTTCAGCTCATATTTGAGATAAAAAATAAATAAAAGTTTGGATGCAGCAGTGTAAGAAATACACACAACATCCACTTCATTTGGTATCTCCTTTAACTAATAAGGTGGCCATGGAGTGTATGTTCGTGGTGGTCTTTTGCCGTAACTCATCCATTTGAAGATTCCGTGTGTTCTGTGATGGTTACTTCAATTATTGTCACACTCCTGTCAGCTTCTCCTCTAACTTCTCTCATTAACAGGGCATTTTCGTTCATAGAACTGCCATTCAGAGGATGCTCATTTTTTGTTTTTCACACCATTCACTATAAACTCTGGAGACTCTTGGAAGTCCAAGGAGATTTGCAGTATCTGAGATACTCAAACCGCCCCATCTGGCACCAACAGTTTTTCCACCTTCACTTAGATTACACTTCTTTCCCATTCTGATTTTTGGTCTGAAAAACAACTGAACTTCTTGAGTCTGCATGCTTTTATGCATTGAGTTGCTGCCTCATGATTGGCTGATTAGATATTGGCATTAACGGGCAGGTGTACCTAATAAAATGGCCACTGAGTGTACAACAGCTGGCATTTAAATAACACAATTATTGTTGTAAAACGGTAATGTTTCCTCAAAAACATAAGAAATTCTGCAGATTATGGAAAACCAGAAAAACACACACACATCGATGGAGAGTTGCCAAGATCCTTTCCTGAGGAAGAGTTTTAGCCTGAAATGTCGATTGCATATTCCTCTCCATAATGCTGCCTGACCTATTGAGTTCCTTCAGCATGTTGCAGGTAATGTTTTATCACTTCCTCAATAAAGCAGACAACATTATCTAGGATGCCAACTACCCCAGGCATTCTTTTTTCTCTCCTCTCCCAGCAGATGACACAAAAGCCTGAAAACACGTACCAGCAGGGTCAAGGACTGCCTCTATACCACTGCTATAAGACTATGAATGGACCTCCAATACACTAAGTTGGACTTTGGACATCAGCATGTACCATATCATGGCCTTGCACCTTATTGTTCAAAGTTCAAAGTTCAAAATAAATTAATTATCAAAGTACATATATTTCATTTTTTGGGGTAGCAGGGTGGAGATACGTCTCTACCAAAGGAAGCGGAAGGCACTCCTTTCCTCCACAAGCCTGCAGGTCACCCTTGGGCAAAGTGTGGCTCCTGCTTAGGCCCCCGATTAAGGTCAACTAAAGCCTTGCATTCAGGTGGTGGATGGTCATCTGAGCAGCTGATGACTATCACAAGCCCTGGTTATGCAACCACTGGCAGGCAGACAATCTCTGAAGGGTATTGATCGGGACTGGGGTCACCCGTCTTGTAAAGACACTGCCCAGAGGAAGGCAATGGCAAACTACTTCTGCAAAAAATTTTACCAAGAACAATCATGATGATAGAAAAACCATGATCGCCTACTTCATACAACACTACACATAATAATGATGACATATATATTACCACATCCTACCTTATATACACTATCTTGCAGGCATTTACTGTAAAAATAAAGAAATACAAAAGAATTAATGAAAAACTGTGCATAAATAGGGAAAGACTGACAAAGCCCAATATGCAAAAGGCGACAAACTATGTTATTAAAAATATTACTGAGAACATGAATTATAATGTATCATTAAGAGTGAGCTTGTGGGCGGCAGAATCTTTTCAAAGTATTGGTAAATGAAGTTATCCTCTCCGGGTCAGGAACCTGCCGATCTGCATTTCTCTTTTGCTGTACTTGCCCTGTAACTATAACAACTTACTCTACGTTCTACCATTGCTTTACACTTGTCCTATCTCCACGCATTGCTGTAAATGAAATGATGTGTACAGATGATCTGAAAGACTTTTCCACTGTACCTCAGTACTTGTAACAACAATAAGTCACATTTAACAAAAACACCCCTTGGCTTTCTGTACAACACACACAAAATGCTGAAGGAGCTCAGCAGGTCAGGCAGCATCTATGTAAACAAATGACGTTTCGGCCCAAAGCCTTTCATCAGGACTGGAAAGGAAGAGGGAAGATGTCAGAATACAGAGGTGGTGGGGGGTGGGGAACGGGAAGGAATGCAAGCTAGCAGGTGATAGGTGAAGCCAGGTGGGTGGGGAAGGCGGGGGGGGGGGGGGGAATGCATAAGAAGCAGGGAGGTGATAGGTGGAAAGCTCTTGGCTTTCTGTACAACATTTACCAGCAACAAACTAATACAGAGATACTCAAAAAGGTATTGGGACAGGCGAGGAAACGGAGATGGAATGAAAGGGCCATCTTACGGGAGAGATGGGGAGCCAGTAAATTGATTAAAAGCATAAGATTTAGGAGTAGTGTAGGCCAAAGTTCAAAGTTCAAAGTAAATTTATTAGCAAAGTACATATTGTTACCATATGTTTCCTTGAGACTCATGTCCTTGCAAGCATATGCAGGAAATATAAAGAAATACTACAGAATTTACAAAAAAAAACTATACATAAACGTTGACTGTACTCCTTTCCTTAGATGCTGCCTGGCCTGCAGACTTCCTCCAGCATCTTGTGTGTTACTTTAATACTGAGAACATAAGTTGTAAATAGACCTTGAAAGTGAGTCTGTGGTTATAGAATCAATTCAGGGTTATGGTGAGCAAAAGTATCCACACCGGTTCAGCAGCCTGACAGTTGTAGGGTACTAATTATTCCTGAAAGTAGTGATGTGGGACCTCAGGTTTCTGTACCTGCTGCCCGATGGTAGTAGCAAGAAAAGGACATGGTCTGGTTTTAATGATATTCAGACAATACTTGCTCATTCTCAATGCCTGAGCTTTGCCTACAGGTGCTCAATTGTCAAGTTTTTCCTTCTTACATTAACTGGAAAAAAAATAAGGTAGAAAGGATGGCAGTATATCAGGGGAGGTGATGGGTAAATATTTTATTTTCTCAAGTCTCCATTATCTAATCATACAGGCTGCAAAAGTCATATGTTGTCGTCACTGTGGTCCCTACTCAGGCTGAGGTGATGGACAAAGTCCCAGTGCTATATTTACAAGGTAATGTACCTGTGAGACTGGGATCATAAACATGACACAATCACTTGCACCAGGCTCCTTTCACACACATCCTCTGTGTTTGTGGATGTGCATTTGAGCTTTCCTTATGCTCGGAATCCTCCATTGCTTATTTTATTTTGGGATACCGCACCGAACAGGCCGTTCCAGCCCACTGAGCCGCATCACCAACAACCCACCTATTTAACCCTAGCCTAACCGCAGGGCAAGTTACAACGACCAATTAACCTATTAACCAGTACGCTTTTGGAATGTGGGAGGAAACCAGACCACCCGGAGGGAATCCACACGTTTACTGAGAGAGCGTACAAACTCCGTACAGATGGCACCAGAATTGAACTTTGAACTCCAGCGCCCCAATCTGTAATAGTGTCCTGCTAATTACTAAACAACTGTATCTCTTTTCTCTGTAACTTCCTCCTTCAAAACCTGAGATTTCTGCATTGTTCCATCTCTCCCCACTTCGTGCATCCTGCTAGTGTCTAGTCTCTGTGACTTCCTGCCCGAATCTTCCCAGTCTTACAACACCTCTTGTACAGAATCTCTTAACTCTTGGCATCGGTTTATCATTATAGTCTCTTGTACCAAGAGACTGTACAAAGGTGTATGGGGTGTCCAGGGAGGGGTAGCACCTCTGGTGAAGGAGTTTATCATGTCCACTCACCTTTGATCCCCACTGGACACTCAGCTCTTACCTGTGGTTCCAAGTGGCTGTTTGCATGCAACAGTGACCAAACCCGCAGCACAATGCTTTGACAGGCTGGCTAAACCAGGTGAGGGAAGCCGGCAGCATCATACTCCAGTGAGTTAGGGACATGCCTGTCCCAGCATGTGAAGTCAGTTCTGGCGGATCGAGTGGATGAGATCTGCAGTGAGGTCCAACAATGAGGAAGACAATACTGCCATGACAAGGCACAGAAGATGTCATGGTCACCTCCTGCAACTAAGGAAAACCCCGGTTTGTGATGCTTGTTTGTACCACTGCACTCGGTCTTCTGAGGTCAAGGGAGTGGAACTGCCCCCAGTGAAATGGCACTTCCACTTTCAAATCTCTCCTGCTCAGGTTTCCTGTCATCTTCTGACACGATGGACAACCACCACCAAGATACAGTGAAAAGCTTGTTTTGTGTGGCATCCAGACAGATCATTCCATACATAAATACACTGAGGCAGAAAAAAAGAAAGCAGAATGCAGTACTTCAGTTACAGGGAGATGCAATGCAGATGGATAAAAAAGTGCAGGGGCCATAATGAAGTAATTAGTATGAAATCTCCATTCAAGTGCCCAATGAGAGTGAGATGAAGCTGTCCTTGAGACTGGTCATTCATATTCTCAAGCCCCTATGTTCCACACACAAAATGCTGGAGGAACTCAGCAGGCAACAAATATGGAGGTGATTAAACAGTGTTTCTTACTCCTTTGGGATAATGTCCTTCCTTGACAAGGGGGATCACTCTGCTTGGCAGGTGAGATTTGTGGCTGTGAAACAATCTCAGGTTCTGGGGTCTCCTCCAAGGCGCTTGTCGGAGTTGACTCCGATACCACAGGAAGTGCTTCTGAAAGCTCTGGAAGAAACCTCTCTTCTCCATCTTTTCTCTTCTTCTAGCTTGTGCATCTTGATCTTGGGAAGGTCCATTTAGTTCACTAGAGTATTCTTTATTAATCCCTCTATCGATTGTTTTACGATCTGATCTCTCCTCGTGATTTCCTCATTTAATAGACAATAGACCATAGACAATAGGTGCAGGAGTAGGCCATTTGGCCCTTTGAGCCAGCACCGTCATTCACTGTGATCATGGCTGATCATCCACTATCAGTATCCAGTTCCTGCCTTATCCCCATAACCTTTGATTCCACTATCTTTACAACATCGTCTGATGAATCCCCTAGTTCCATATCTCTATTGACTCCTTTCTTTTTGTCCTTCCATCCATCCAGTTGGGCTTTGGTCTTTCCATCTACTTTTACAAGCTGCTTTTTGTCTCCCACTTGAAGTTCATGCAGTAACCTTAATGCACAAAGAGTAGATTCTGGTTCTTTATACTCAAAAAAGCTGAATGCTTGCAACTTCCTGGAAGCTCCTTAAACTTACTTCCAGCTTAAAACCAAGCCACATTTCACAGGTAACTGCCTGATTAACATATGGGAGCCTTTCTCAGATATGTTGTCTACAAAAACTGTTGAAGTCAGACCACTGCTTTTGTCACTTTTACAATTCCTCTGAGCAGTATGGTCCTTCCTTTGTCCAATATGCTTTCCAGCCAAAGGCACAGAAGTTGGCACCAACAACCATTTGTCCTCTGTTGGGCAATGGTTCAAGGTGTATAGTTGTGGTATCATCCAGTACCTTTCTTAATTCACTTTCAGTTGATTCTGTTACAAGGGATGTGGCATGCAAATGGTGCATATATCTCCAATCAAGTTGTAATTGTTTCAGCTACTCATGTCCACACAATGCTAGCCCTCCTGTTTTTACCACATACAAGCCCAATGTGGCTTGATGAGTTGTTGTATTTCATTGTTCCAAATGTCAATCCGACAGGAGTTACCTTTTCTCCAGTATAGTTCTCAGTCGGACATCTGCAGGCTTCAGTTTAGTATCTTTGAAATGCTATTCAAACTCCTTTTGTGAAATGACTGAAACAGCCCAACCAGTGTCCAATTCCATTTTAGTTAATTTGCCGTTCACCTCCGGTGTAAGCCATATTGCTTGTCTACTGTTAGTTTTCACATTTTAAATCTCAAGGCTACTCAGTTCTGTGTCACTCTCATCATTATCAGATTTTTCATCAACAACAAGCAGATTATTGCTCTTTTAGAAACTGCAACTTGACGTTTTATCTTTTTCTCTTCCCTGAGCAGTCCATTTATTTTGATCTTTGTATGTATCCTACTTTGTTGCATTAATTTGAAGGTTCACCTTTAAAACTGGGTTTGTCTAATGTATATGAGCCCTGCCACAATGATAACACAATTTGTTCAGCCAGGATGGTTTATGTTTAGCTGTTGCAATTTTGTTCACCTTCACTTACATTCCTGACTGCAACTGAGATGCATCTCCAGTCTGAGGTTTCCATTGATACAGCTGTTTCAACTGCTCATTTAAATATAAGTTGTGTTTCAGTTAGTGACTATTTTTGAATGCTTTCTTGTACGATTCCACAAGCTAAACAATTCCTCAGTGCATCATTGAGCCCATGATTGAATTGATAACACTTAGGCAACTTCTTCAATTCTGCCATGTATGCTGAAATGGGCCGACCTTCCTTTTGATTCCACTTATGAAACCTATAGTGTTCTACAGTCAGCACTAGTTTTGGTTCCAAATGATCCTGCATTACTTCGACGATACCAACAAAGCTCATTTCGATTGGTTTGGTTGGAGCAGTCAAACTTCTAAACAAACTGTATACCTTTAAATCCAATCCACTCAGCAAAATTGGCACCCTCTTCTCGTCCACTATTCCATTTGTTTTAAAAAAATTCTTAATCTGTTCACTATACAAAATCTAGTTATCGCTCGTGTAACCAAATGCGCCAACCTTTCTGACAGTCAGTGATTTCTGCCTTTCTTATGATTACTATCACCCAGTACTCACTGTTTATGAACCTGTAATGAATTATTTAAATGAAAAAGAATGTTTAAGCAAACAATATATTTACAATGTTACTCAAATACTATTGAAATATTCAATACACAGCAAGCCAGACTATGTCTACAACTCTCTACAGTTTGTCAGTATTAGGTGAAACAGTTGCCATACTGAGCCCTGATGCATCTGAATAGAATGCTTTGTATGGCACATCTATAAAGACTGATAAGAGTCATACCTGCTCCTTTACCAAGCTTTTGGTCATTTACCTGGATTATTCTAATGGCCATTTGATTGTTCAGGAAGCACAGAAATGTTCAGCAATTTACATGCCTCACTGTTGTCCAATCAAGATAGGGAACTACAAAGTCACCGTAGTGTGTATGTTAGTGTAATCAGAGCCTCTGTGCTTAATCACTTAACACAGCAGTACAGAAAGCTCCAAAGTTGGCACATGAGTGCACCTGATCTCCCACTCTACGTGTGGACACTAATACAATGTCTCAGATGCACTTCGCATCTGGCCCCTCATCACTAGCCAACTCATAGCTGGCAATCCTTCACAATACCCTTCCCATTTGAAAGGAATTGTTGACATTCATTAAGGTGATGCTACTTGAATTAATTTTGGGCTTTACTTAATTGATATAAGTTGTATTAAATGAATAAATCTTGAATCAATTTATTACTTTTAAATTTCATATTTTGGTAATCCTTTTAACTATGTTTTCCCATTGTTGTTCTGAAGGTCTAAACATAACAAGAGCATAATACAAACTATCACCACATTGCCTTCTCAACCATCAGGCTCCTGAAGTGACATGGATAACTTCACTCATCTCATCTCTGAACTGCTTCCACAACATACACACTCATTTTCAAGGATTCTACAACTCATGTTCTCAGTGTTTTTATTTTGCACAATTTGTCTTCTTTCGCACATTGGTTGCTTGTCAGTCTTTGTCAGTTTTTCATGAATTCTATTGTATTTCTTTTGTTTCCTGTAAATGCCTGCAAGGAAATGAATTTCAAGGAAATGTATGGTGACATATACTGTACGTATGTTGACAATAATTTATTTTAACTTTGTGCTAAAGCATCAATGAGGGCAATGGGTGGGCCTTTCACCTCCACCACAGGTCGAGTCAGAATTTGTTCCAGCCCTTGGAATGACGTCAAGAATTGCTTGGCAACGATTGACAGCTCATGGCCTTGCTCGAACCAGTGCTATGGCAAGTACAATCTAACCAATTATCCTGTTGTTTACCATTCATTTAATGCCTTATTTATAATCATACAGCATGGAAATCGGCTGTGTGGCCCAACTGGTCCGTGGCAACTAAGGTTCCCATTTAAGCTCATCCTATTTGCCCATGTTTTGCCCGCATCACTTTAAACCGTTCCTAACTATGCACCTGTCCAAAAGACTTTTAAATGATATTGTCGTACCTGCTTCAACAACTTCCTCATTCCATATACCGACCATCTTCAGGTGAAAATGTTGCCACTCAATTCCTACTAAATCTGTCCCCTTTCACCCTAAACCTACATCCTCTAGTTTTTTATTCCCCAGCTCTGTGAAAAAAAACTCTGCTCATTGACACTATCTGTGCCCCTCATGGCTTTATACATCTCTATAAAGTATATCCTCATTCTCCTATGCTCCAATGAAAATAGTGCCTCCTATTTTGCCTCTAATATTTTTTCTCTCTGTGGACAGGGTTGTTCCTGATGTTAAAGGATGTGCTGTCTTGATGTGGTATTCTTGTCAACACCTTGAATTAATGAAGGCCTTCTAATCCATCTCAATTAAAATAAATGTCACAACAGTTTGCACCTCCTGGGAAAATAAATTAATGATAACAATTTCCAGACACTTGGTTTGCCATTCATTGTTCATTGGAAGGAATCTCAAATATTTTCCCACAGGAAGACTGAAAACACTAGGCTAATTATTTGTTTCAATGCACATGGATCAGCAACAAAATGACAAAACTTTGGCATCCTCCTGGTTGGAGTTAATGCCAGACTTATTGAAGAGACTCTGTTCTCCAGCAATTCAAGCCTTAATTAGACATTGAGAAGATATTTCCCTTGTGGGGAGGAATATATAACTGGAGTATATAGTTTCTCATTGGAGGGTCACCTGTTCAAAATGGACACAAGGAGTTTAATTTCTTCTCTCAAGAGCGCTATGATTCTTTGTAATTCTGTGAGATGGAGATGCACTCATTAAATATGTGCATGGTACAGACAATTGTATTACTAAGGGGTCCAGGAAGATGGAAAGAGTGTTCTCAAGTTGTGCTGAGCCCAAAATTTGGTCATCCATCCCACTATTGAATAATGGAGGGGATATATTGATCAACATTGATTTCAAGGACTTTACAATTCATGTTCTCAGTATTATTTATTTACTATTTGTTTATTTTTTTTGTATTTGCACAAATTGTCTTCTTTCACACATTTGCTGTTCGCCAATCTTTGTGTGTAGTTTTTCATTGATATTATTGTACTTCGTTGTTCCACTGCGAATGCAAGAAAATGAATCTCAGGGTAGTATATGGTGACATTGCACACTTGGATAATAAATTTACTTTGATCTTTGAACTTTGAACCTATTGTTCCTTACGTTCTGTTCTTACATTATGACCAATCAAATAGCTTCTTTTTATGTCTTTATAATCCTCCAGGCTTTTGCATTTGGTAACAAAATTAAATTGTTTCTTGGCAGAAAGGTGAGTAGTGAATCAGCTAAAGT
Organism: Mobula birostris; assembly: GCF_030028105.1. Classification (NCBI taxonomy): domain Eukaryota; kingdom Metazoa; phylum Chordata; class Chondrichthyes; order Myliobatiformes; family Myliobatidae; genus Mobula; species Mobula birostris. The sequence goes on along the minus strand of NC_092392.1, from coordinate 21,960,539 downwards.
TTTGAATGCCAACAAATTCCTTTCCACAGTGGAAATTGATTCTGTGTGTTGTGAATCTCTGGAATTCTCTGCCTTGAAGTTATGTGGAGGCTAATTCATTTACTCCAAGCCAAAATAGACTTTTGGAAAATTGGATTAATGGTTTATTGTCAAGTTTATTGTCATGGGCATACATAACCAGGGAATAAATGCCATGAAAATTACATATACTTATATTAACATAAATTGAGCATAACGTACATGGCAAAATCAACAAAACTAAATGTAACTGGAAATTAAGGGAAATAGAATACAAGGTAGAACATGGAACAGTACAGTACACTACAGGCCCTTCAGCCCATGATGTCGTGCTGACTTTTAACTGACTCCAAGATCAATCTAACACAAAGACCTCATTTTTTTCTATCATCCATGTGCCCATCTTCCCAATCTGTTGACATTCCACACCATAAGCCTCCAGAAGATCCTCTATATGTTTTAGCCAAGGAAGATCTCAAGCCAGAAGATCTACTTCAGGATCATCAAGAGGACTTGGCCAGTTGGAGGTGGATTGAGCATGTGATGGCAAGGGATGCCAACTCCATCATCAAGACAGCACATCATTGGATCGCTAAAGGGTGAAAGTAACACGGGAAATTAAAGACAACTTGGTGCTGTACCATAGAAACAGAAGTGAGAACCCTGAACCAAACCTGAGGCACAATAAAGAAGAGGGCTAAGGACAGACAGAAATGGAGGACCTTCATTGCTGCAGAAATGCCTATCTAAAAGTCTCTCAAATGTCTTTAACGTCTCTACCATCAACCCTGGCCGAATGATCCTTACACTTATCACTCTTGTGTAAAAAAACAAATTGGGTTTGAAACATTGAGACAAATGCAAAAGGTAAGCACCGTCTGCCTGCCTTTTTATCGCTGGGGGATTGCTTTGCTGCTGGAGAGGGGAAACTGCCTTTTTATCACTGGTGATATTGCCTTTTTATTGCTAGGGGATCGCCCTGCTGCCGGAGAAAGGAGTCTGCCTTTTGATCATTGGGGGACCGCTCTGCTGCCAGAGAAGAGAGAGACTGCCTTTTGATTGCTGGTGGAATCACTCTGTTGCCAGAGAGGAAAAGGCCTGCTGCAGTTTCCGGAGAATGCTACCCGGGTTTTCTATGTTTTGAATATGGACTTGAACTACAGACTTTTTGTTTCAGTATTATAGTTTTTTATATTCTGTATTTTTTGCCCGATCTTTCTTGATTTTTGTGTGGGGGAGGGGGATTTGGAGGTCGATGTGCCTGTTCCATTTTTGATCATTTGTTGTGCAGGGAGGATGGATTTGGGGGTTGATGAGTGTGCTGTTGTTCTTTTCTCTCTTGGTATCATGGCTATTTGGAGAAGAAGAATTACAGAGATTTATATTTCGATAATAAATGACCCTTTGAACCTTTGAATTGATTGTGGCCCCCTCTGCCCCGCATCTACACTTCCCTCCATTTAATTTAAAATTATGCCCCTTGTCATTTCCAGCTTGGAAAAATGAGTCTGGCTGCCCAATCTATGTCTCTTATCAAATTATACATCTCCATCAAGTTACTTCTCCTTTTCCTTCATTCCAAAGATAAAAGCCCTAGATCACTCAACCTATCCTCATTGACATGCTGTCTAATACAGATAGCATTCTGGTAAATCTCCTCTGCACCCTCTCTAAAGCTTCCACATCCTTCCTATAATGAGAACACCAGAACTGAATACTATATTCCAAGTGTGATCTATCCAGGGTTTCATGGAGCTGCAACATGACGTCACGGCTCTTGAACTCAATCCATTGTCTAATGAAGACTAATACACCATACACCTTCTTAACCATCCTATCAACTTTTGTAGTAACTTTGAGGATCTAGGAATATGAACCCCAAGATCCCTCTATCCGTCCACACTACTAAGAATCCTGCCATTAACCCTGTACTCTGACTTCAAGTTCAACCTTTCAAAGTGTATCACTTCACTCTTTTCTGGATTGAACTCCATCTGCCACTTCTCAGCCCATCTCTGCATCCTTTCAATGTCCCATGATTTAGGGTTTAGAATTAGGATTTTTCAGGTTGGTTCAAGAGCCAGATGACAGTGGAGAAACAGCTATTGTTGAATAGGTGAGGAAACCTAGATTGGTCCTGATCTTACGGAATGGTGAAACTGGTTCAAATATCTCCTACATTTGCTCCTACTTTCTACATGTTGTTCTTAATTTGTAGTGGCCTGTTGATATTAACATGATTTTCACTCTAAATGTTTAGAGCAATAAAAGAATGTTAGGATTTTTGATGCTGTAACCAGCTGACGGACCCACCGGGATAAAATGGAATACAAGTTCATCTTGCAAATCTGAATCTTGATTTCTAGTCATTACTTTTAAAATATACTTCTCTGCAAGTAATCCAAATTTAATTGACTGTAAATTTGCAAGAATTGAAGATAAGCTCATCATAATAGATCTATTTCTTAAATTAATTCTTGGAAATAATAATCAAGTAGGTAAGCCAACGATTTAATAGTAAAATCCCCTGTGAAATCCAGGTTAGACATTTGCATTTCAAGATCAGAATTGCCCAAGGGGACAACCCAGATTAAACCTAAGTAAGTTTGGTGCCTTTCTGAGTCAACTATATTTATCTTGTTACAATATCTATTTATTGCTAAACAAGAGAAAATATGAGACTAGGCAATGCTTCTCGTGGAACTAGTTTGGCAACATTCCAGTGATATGCTGTTACAAGGCTGGCCAGATATCTGAAGCTACTCAGCAAAATCTTGGAAAGGTGACAAATCAATCATCCTATCAAAACTGATACCCAAAATGGAGTTGTGTTATGAAGAGAGTGTGAAGGAATTTTCTTTAATTGCTGGTTAAATGTAGCACTCAGGAGGATCAGCTGTTCCCAGGAGAGAAGGTACTGGTTTGATCAAAGCCTCGTCTGCTGACATGAAATGCTACCTCCTCTAATGACACCTTAGTCCATTGGAATTCCTTCAGGTTTCTCTGCACATAGAGCCATCACATGCACCTTTCCACTGCAAATTCATCTTGGATAAATAACCTCCTTCTTTTGTTGTCACCGGATTAACATCAGACATCTCTCCATCTGCTTGTTTTAAGATCTTGTGGAGTCTAGGGGCCACAGTCTTTTGAAAGATAACTAATAGTTTTATTTGTTTCATGCACATTGAAACGTATAGTAAAATACATCGTTTGTGTCAACGACTAACACAGTCCAAATATGTGCTGCGGGCAACCTGCAAGTACTGCCATGCTTCCGGTGCCAAAATAGTATGCCCACAGCATACTAACCCTAACCATATGCCTTTGGGATCTAGGAGAAGACAGGAACACCTGGAGGTCACACATGGTCATGAGGACAACATACAAATTGCTTGCAGGCAGTGGCAGGAACTGAGCCCTGATTTTCCGATCGCTGGTGCTGTAAAGCGTTGTGCTAGTTGCTGTGTTGCTATGCCACACATACATTCAAAGTTTCAGGGAGTATTGAAGGAAGAACACTAACAGAAAAAAAGTATAAACAACAAGTTTTACCAATCAATTTTGCTTTTACCACCAATTGGTAAAGAGGAATTTGGTGGAGAAGTGTTTTGCTGACTGGATCTATAACTAATGACATACTGCAGGGATTAGCTAAGACCATTGATGTTTGCCACATGTATAAGCAAACTGGATGGGAATATAATGGACTGATTAGCCAGTTTGTTAGTGACACAATAATCACTGGGGCAATACAGAAGGGGATAGTGAAAGAATGCAGAGGGGCATAAATTAATCGGAAAATTGGATGCAGTGATGACAGATAATATTTAATCCAGACAAGTCTGAGGCAATGGGATATCAAATATTAACAAGACATGTACAATTAACGGCAGGCACCTTGGAACTGTTGATGAGGGAGCTTGGGGTGCAAGTTCAGGGCTCTCTGAAAATGGTGGCAAAGGTGGATAGGGTAATGAAGAAGGCATTGACAAGCTTGCCTTAATAGGCCTAGGCATGAGTACAAGAATTGGGACGTCACGTTGCAGTTATACAAAATATTGGTCAGGCCACACTTGGAGTATTGAGTTCAGTTCTGGCTGCCAGGCTACAGGAAGGATATGGTTGCATTAGAAAGAGTGCAGAAGAGAATTGCACTCATTATAAGAGGCTGGGTCGATACACACTGAAACACAAGAGGCCAAGTGGTGATCTTATAAAGGTCTATAAAATTATGATGGGTAAAGTCTTTTTCCGAGAATGGAGTTGTCTATAACTAGAGGGCATATTTTTAAGGTGAGAAGGAAGAACTTTAAAAGAGATTTTGAGGGGCAGGTTATTCATACAAAGGATTCAAAATAAACATTATCAGAGAACATATACATCACCATATACTAACTTGATATCCATTTTCTTGTAGGCATTTACAAGAAAAAAGAAATACAGTATAATTTACATAAAAAAACTATACATAAACAGACATACCCTGACAAAACAACCAATGTGCAAAGGAAGACCAAATATGCAAATAAAAATATTACTGAGAACTTGAGTTGTACGGAATTCTTGAAAGTGAGCCAATAGGTCATATAATCAGTATAGAGTAGAGGTGAGTAAAGTTGTCCACACCAGTTCAGGAGCCTGATGCTTGTAGGATAATAGCTGTAACTGAATCTGATGGTGTGGGACCTAAGGCTTCGGTACCTCCTGTTGGATCGTGGAGGTTATATGGAATTAGATGCTAGAGGAGATGGTAGAGTCAGATTCAATTGGACATCCCTTTAGAACAGAGATGGAGAAGAACTTCACACAGAAGATGGTGAATCTGTGGAAATCATTGCCACAGAATGGTGTGGAGACCAAGTCATTGGGTGTATTTAAAGTAGAGGTTGCTAAATTCTTGATTAGTAATGGCATCAAAAGTTACGGGGAGAAGGCAGGAGAATGGGGTCGAGAGGGATAATAAATCAGCCATGATACAGCACATCAACCACATAACACCATTCTTACTCTAAATATGGTGGAGGTAGCATCATGCTTTTCAGCACCAGGGACTGGAAATCTGGACAGGATTGATGGGAAGATGCATGCTGCAAAATACAGAGAGGTTCTGGATTTTTTAAAAAAACCTGCTAGCCTCTGCCAGAAATCTTAAGCTGGGTAGGAAGTTTATCTTTCAGCAAGACAACAACCCAAAGCACTCTGCCAGAGCAGCCATGGAGTGGCTTCAAATGAAGTAAACTGACGTCCTTGAGTGGCCCTGTCAGTCCTGACCTTAACCAATCGAACATCTCTGGGAAGACCTCAAGGTTGCTGTTCGTTACTGCTCCCCAACTAACCTGGCATAGCTTGAGCAATTTTACAAGGAGGAATGGGCAAATCTTGTTCCATCACATTGTGCAAAGCTAACAGACACTTATCCAAAAAGACTACCGGCTGCAATAGTTGCAAAAGGTGGTTCAACTAAGCACTGAGCAAAGGGGAATGAATTCTTTTGAACTGCTGACATGTCAGTTTTTGAATTAATAGTTTCTTATTCTTTACAGTTTTCCCTGTGTTTTGGGCTCTACTGTGAAAAAAGGAGCATGTGAATCACAAATAAAAATTCTCAGTTATATTGATCAAAGTCCCCGTTCTAATACTCATTGATGTGAACAAAGAGCTGGCAGCTGAATACTTTCTCAAAACACTGTATATCGAGTACTGCCACAAGAAAGCAGCAACCATTCTCAGAGACAGAGAAATCTGCAGATGCTGGAATTTCAAGCAACACACATAAAAATTGCTGGTAAATGCGCAGGTCAGGCAGCATCTATAGGAAGAAATACAGTCGACGTTTCAGGCCGAGACCCTTCGTCAGGTTTCCAATTGTGAACCGCAGAGTCAAGCCTCTGAAAGGGCAGGAGAAGGTTAGTCAGTCCAAGCATTAAACATGCTATTTCTCTGTCACTTTGCTGTGACCTGCTGTATGCTCCATATTACTTCATATCTTTGATAAACATCTTTCAACCTCAGATTCAGAATTAAAATTTGAATTCATCAAAAGCCTGCTGGCATGAACATTGACTTCTCAAACTTGCACTAATGCCCCACCTCCCCCTCGTACCCCATCCATTATTTTTTTATATACACACATTATTTTTCTCTCTCCTTTTTCTCCCTCTGTCCCTCTCGCCTTGCCCATTCTCTGGTTTTTCCCGCCCTCCCATGATCCTCTCATATCCCTTTTGCCAATCACCTGTCCAGCTCTTGGCTCCATCCCTCCCCCTCCTGTCTTCTCCTATCATTTCGGATCTCCCCCTCCCCCTCCCACTTTCAAATCCCTTACTATCTCTCCTTTCAGTTAGTCCTGACGAAGGTTCTCGGCCCGAAACGTCAACTGTACTTCTTCCTAGAGATGCTGCCTGGCCTGATGCATTCACCAGCAATTTTTACCATCCTCGGAGACCTACTACCAAGGCAGCAGATGTAGGAGATTTAGGTCCCTCACCGCCAGGTTCCCATTGGGCTCCAGCGTGTTTAAGTTCAATTCCCACGACTCTGAACTGATTCTACGACCTACAGACTCACTTTCAAGGATTCTTTACAACTCATGTTCTTTGTATTTTCCATATTATTTGTATTCGCATGACTTATCATTTGTGCACTGTTTGTTTGTCAGTCATTGTTTATGTACAATATTTCTTAAGATTCGATAATATTTCTTAATGAATACTTTGCTTCAGTAGGTACTTAATGAATACTTTGCCTCAGTATTCACTACGGAAAAGGATCTTGACGATTGTAGGAATGACTTGCAGCGGACTGAAAAGCTTGAGCAGGTAAATATTAAGGAAGAGGATGTGCTGGGGCCTTTGGAAAGCATCAAGTTGGATAAGTCACCAGGACTGGACGGGATGTACCCCAGGCTACTGTGGGAAGCGAGGGAGGAGATTGCTGAGCCTCTGGCGATGATCTTTGCATCATCAATGAGGATGGGAGAAATTCCAGAGGATTGGAGGGTTGCGGATGTTGTTCCCTTTTTCAAGAAAGGGAGTAGGGATAGCCCAGGAAATTATAGGCCAGTGAGTCTTACTTCAGTGGTTGGTAAGTTGATGGAGAAGATCCTGAGAGGCAGGATTTATAAACATTTGGAGAGGCATAATATGATTAGGAATAGTCAGCATGGCTTTGTCAAAGGCAGGTCGCGCCTTACGAGCCTGACTGAATTTTTTGAGGATGTGACTAAGCACATTGATGAGGGTAGAGCCATAGATGTAGTGTATATGGATTTTAGCAAGGCATCTGATAAGGTACCCCATGGAAGGCTTATTGAGAAAGTAAGGAGACATGGGATCCAAGCGGACATTGCTTTGTGGATCCAGAACTGGCTTGCCACAGAAAGCAAAGAGTGGTTGTAGACAGGTCATATTCTGCATGGAGGCCAGTGACCAGTGGTGTGCCTCAGGGATCTGTTCTGGGACCCCTGCTCTTTGTGATTTTTATAAATGACCTGGATGAGGAAGTGGAGGGATAGGTTAGTAAATTTGCTGATGACACAAAGATTGAGGGTGTTGTGGATAGTGTGGAGGGCTGTCAGAGGTTACAACGGGACATTGATAGGATGAAAAACTGGACTGAGAAGTGGCAGATGGAGTTCAACCCAGGTAAGTGTGAGGTGGTTCATTTTGGTAGGTCAAATATGATGGCAGAATATAGCATTAATGGCAAAACCCTTGGCAGTGTGGAGGATCAGAGGGATCTTGGGGTCTGAGTCCAGAGGACACTCAAAGCTGCTACGCAGGTTGAATCTGTGGTTAAGAAGGCATACGGTGCATTGGCCTTCATCAATCGTGGGATTGAGTTTAAGAGCCGAAAGGTAATGTTGCAGCTATATAGGACCCTGGTCAAACCCCACTTGGAGTACCGTGCTCAATTCTGGTTGCCTCACTACAGGAAGGATATGGAAACCATAGAAAGGGTGCAGAGGAGATTTACAAGGATGCTGCCTGGATTGAGAATAGGTTGAGTGAACTCGGCCTTTTCTCCTTGGAACGACGGAGGATGAGCGGTGACCTGATAGAGGTGAGCAAGATAATGAGAGGCATTGATCGTGTGGATAGTCAGGTTTTTTCCCAGGGCTGAAATGGCTAGCACGAGAGGACATAGTTTTAAGGTGTTTGGAAGCAGGTACAGAGGAGATGTCGGGGTAAGTTTTTTTACGCAGAGGAATGGGCTGCTGGCAGTGGCGGAGGCGGAAACGATAGGGTCTTTTAAGAGACTCCTGTATGGATACATGGAGCTTAGAAAAATAGAGGGCTATGGGTAAGCCTAAGTAGTTCTAAAGTAAGGACATGTTCGGCACAGCTTTGTGGGCCGAAGGGCCTGTATTGTGCTGTAGGTTTTCTATGTTTAAATGTTTCTTTTTTCTTCTAAATGCCTGCAAGAAAATGAGTATATGGTAACATAGCTTGGGTTTCCAGCACCTGCAGATTTTCTCTTGTTTGTGATATAGTAGCATGTACATACTTTGAAGACATATTTACTTTGGATACTTACATCAAAGTATCTGGGAGAATCCCATTTCTGAGTTCTCAGCCCATGGCCCCAGAATCCTAGTGTACCCAAAAGCCCGGGGAATAACTCAAAATTCAAAGTAAATTTATTATTAAAGTACATATATGTCACTACGTACGTATGTACAAACCTGAGATTCAGTTTTATCCCAGCAGATACAAGAAACACAATAGAATCAATGAAAGACTGCACCCAGCAGGATGGGCAGCAAACATTGTGCAAAAGACAACAAACTGTACAAATACAAAATAAATAATAATAATAAATAAACAAGCAATAAATATGGAGAACAGGAGACGAAGATTCAAGAGGATTTGCACATTTTGCAATTGGGACCCAAGGATACAGATGAAGGGATTGGTGCGTTGCATAATTTTTTTCTACATTGATCTTTCAGTTCTTTTCTATTTCACTGTTTTCCTTTTGCACTTTACACCATCTCTCCTCCATTTTTACACAGAGAACAGGCTGCTAGGGGTAGTGGTAGAATCAGGATCAGAATCAGGTTTATTATCACAGGCACGTGTCATGAAACTTGCTGACTTAAGCAGATCTAAAGAGCAGATTAGAGATCAGGCATCATAACACAGGAGACCTCAATTTAAGGATGGGAATAATCAGGCTAGTGCGAATGAAGGAATCAGGACCAGCTCTGATATTGCTTAAAGATAGACATATGGATATGCAGAGAATGGTGAGATTCGTATCATGGACAGACAGAAGACACTTAATGTAATCTGGGATGTGTTTGACACAGTGCGGTCAGTAAAGCCTGTTCTATATTCCATGTAAAAACTGAAGAGTAAATATCAGTTTTATTTATCATGTACATCGAAACATGCAGTGAAGTGTGTAATTTGTGTCAATGATATAAGATAGTCCAAAGATAAGCTGGGGGCCGTATGCAAGTGTCACCATGATTCCAGCACCAGCATAGCATGTCCACAGCTTACTAACCCTAACCCATATGTCTTTGGAATGTGGGAGGAAACACACACAGTCATGGAGAGAACATATAAACTCCTTGCAGGCAGTAGCACTATAAAGCATTGCATCACCCACTATGCTAACATGCCGGCCTATGTTCCATCTTAGTAAAAATCTTACCAGGGTAGGATTGACACAGTGAATGGTGGAGTACTGTGGAGTACCGTTGAACAGAGGGATCTCTATCGCAGCTCGATAGGATTGTAAAGAGAGCTTTTGTCACACTGGCCTTCGTAAATCAGAGTGTTAAGTACAGGAGTTCGACGTTATGTTGAAGTTGGGTAGGACGTTGGTGAAACTGAATTTGGAGCATTGAGTGCCATTTGGTCACCTACCTATAGGAACGATATCAATAAGCTCGAAAGTGTGCAGAGAGAATTTTGCAAGCATGTTTCTGGGACCTGAGCACCTGAGTTACAGGGAGAAGTTGAATAGGCTAAGACTTTATTGCCTGGAGCATAAGAGAATGAGGATCCTGACCCGGATCTGGGCCATACCCTCCAAATATCCGCACCTGCCTCTCAGTTTTTTTGCACTACCTTACTTTTCCTCTTCTATTATCTATTTATGATTTATAATTTAAATTTTTAATTTTTACTATCGATTTGTACTCCAGGGAGCACGAAGCGCAGAATCAAATATCGCTGTGATGATTGTACGCTCTAGTATCAATTGTTTGGCGACAATAAATATAAAGTTGCAGAGGAGATTTGTTAGAGGTAAATAAAATTATAAAGGGTATAGATAAGGGTAAATGCAAGCAGGCTTTTTTCATGGAGGATGGGTGAGACTAGATCTAGAGGTCATGGGTGAAGGGTGAAAAGTGAAATGCTTCGGGGGAACATAAGGAGAATAGTCTTTACTCAGAGAGTGGTGAGAGTACGGAATAACCCACCAGCAAAAGTGGTAGATGAAAGTGCAGTTATAATATTTAAGAGATGTTCAGATAAGTACATGGATGGGAGGGGTATGGAGGGCTATGGTGAAGGTGTGGTCCAATAAGACTATACAGAATAAAAGTTTGGCATGGACTAACTGTTGTGCTCTATTGCTGTTGTTTGTTCTCTCCTCTCTCTTTGCCCCTCCCTCTGCATCTTACAACTTGTTTTATCACTGATTTTTTTTTCCAGATCTGATGGAAGATCAGTGTACTGAACTACTTGTTGTTTATCTCTCACCACAGATGCTGATCGACCTTCTGAGTACCTCCAGCATTTTCTGCTCTTGTTTCATATTTCTCACACCTACAATGTCTTGCTTTGAAACAGTTGTTCTGTTATCATGTGCCAAAATTTTTTAAGTACGGAATATCTCAGATAGGTGAAATAATGATAAGATTTGGAAGTCAGCCAAATTACATAGTAATTTCAGACAGAGAGAGCCTGCCTATCAGGGAACTTTTAAAAAAATCATAAAGTAAGACTATTGCACTCAACAGCAATGTACACAAATAATGAATTTTGGTTTTGTTCTGTACAGTAGCAGCATCCACCATATGGAGAAGCCACTGCCTTTGCAAACAATGACTGTAGGTTTAAGTTCCTTGGGGAAACAGTTGATTTTAACAGAACCAGGAACAGATAGCTTCACTGCAAAGTAAAAGCGGGCATAAACACAGTGGACTTCTTGTACTGGGGGATATAGAGGTTCAAAGACAAAAATGGTTAGTAATTTATTAACCTCAGGGACTTTTTCGTGGCTTTAGTCCACACTAAGGGAAAGAGGTCCTCCACAATTACTGCATCTAGTCCCTTTGTAAGTTAAATCAGTAAACAGTGCAAGAAATGAGAGTTGCCCTTATTGAATACCAGAAAATGAAAAAGCAGCTGATAGTTCTTTTCTGATAAAGTAAAATTCTGTTTCACCTGAAAGCTTCCGCTTTAAAGACTCCCCATATTATCGTGACTTCCGGTTGCAGGTTGTAAAAATCTGCCTGAAGGCCGCAAGGCCATGATAGGGTAAACTGAGGTTATGAGTCCAGGGGAGCATTCAATAGCTTTCTAACTGTGAGATAGAAGCTGTCTTTGAAGGCTGGTGGTACATGCTTGAAGGCTTTTGTGTCTTCTGTCCAATGGGAGGGAGGAGAAGAGAGAATATCTGGGGTGTGTGGGGTCTTTGATTATGGTAGCTGCTTTACTGAGGTAGCAAGTAGGATAGACAGAGGAGGTTAGTTTTTGGGACGAGCTGAGCTGTGTCTACGATTCTCTGCAGCTGCTTGTTGAGTTCTCAAGCACTGGTTTTGCCATTCCAAGACATTATGCATCTGGATTCGTTGCTTTCTGTGGAGTTCCTCTGAAAATTTGGTAGGGTCAACAATGACGTGCAGAATTTCTTTAGCCTCCTCAGGAAGTAGAAGCACTGATATGCTTTCTTGATCATGGCACCTATGAGGATGTAACAGGATCGGGTATTGGCAAACTTTACTCCTACAAATTAAGAATTTCATACTTGAAAATATGGATTTAAATATAACAACAGACACTGAAATCCTCTGTCACCAGTAACATCCATGATGTAATGGACCACAGGACAATTTTCCATAGCGTCTTCCAAGGAATCGCCAATCACACTTCGCACAAAATATCCTACCATGCATAAAAATGTTATATGCCTTTGAATAAATTTAAGGACTTTTAAGAGACTCTTAGGCACATAGATGGTAGAAATATGGAGGGTTACGTGGGAGGGAAGGGTTAGATTGATCTTAACACTCACTTTCACGGGCTCTACAACTCAGGGTTGTAGTAATTTATTTATTTATTTGATCATTTATTCATTCATCTATCTATTTATTTTTTTTTTAATTTATCAATCCATTGATTTGTTCATTTATTTATTTGTTCATTATTTGCACTGTCTTCTTTTGCACAACGATGGCCAGTCTTTGCTTATGTGTAGTTTTTCATAAATTCTATTGTATTTCTTTATTTTCAAGAAAATTAATCTCAAGGTATAGAGGCAAATGTGTACTTTGATAATAATTTTACTTTGACTTAGAGTAGATTAAAAGGTCGGCGCAACATTATGGGCTGTAGAGCCTGGACTAATATTTTATATTCTGCGTCTTTTTTTTAAATTTCATCCTGATTTTCTTTCTCTCTTTCATTTAGTTATCTCCTTCAGTCTTTTCCCTATATTTGACAGAACTGGAAAAGCATTTATTGGAAACATACATGTCGCTTTGATTCAATTGTAATGTAGATTTGATAGCTTTCCCAAAGCCGACAACTCTTAAATTAGTGCATTTCCGAGGTTTGATGGTGCTATGAAGATTCCCACTCATGGGAAGTTTTTGTCAATATATTGTTTAATCTTGTCATCCAAGCCAATAAAAGGGCAAGTGGATAATTGCATCCCTTTATTAACTTACAATAACATACTGTCAATCTTTGGGAAGAGCTTCAGTGATTCTGCGCATCGCTTTCTTCTCTCATCCCCACTGTTTTGTCTCGCTCTGCAGGGACTGTTATTTCAGGGTTGAGGCCATTGTGTTAGTGACCTGGTAGCAGATGTCCCCCGGTGAAGTTACTAGTGGGAAGGAAGTGTTATTGCAGTGTTGCATCATTAACCAAACATCTTCCTGAATGGCTCAGGCTGGAACTGACAGATGGACTGGAGTCACCCAAACTCTGTCGAGAGTAAGCGCTGCGACAGCTTGTAAGCAATGGAGTGCCAACGAGATTCGTTACTGATTTTAACCATTGACATCCAGTATTGGCTTGAATGAGTGTCCCAGGATAATATTTTGAAGGCTGTGTTCACTATTTTGACTTTTAAATTAAATCATGAAATATATATCGTGACTGAACTCTGCAGTGGTGTGAGAATAACTCCGCACTATTTTTCGTATAATTAATCTCCGTGACACTTGAATAAGCCCATCACTGTTAAAATAATACAAGTCAGTCAGAATTTAAGAACATAAATTGAAAGGTGATTAAGATGAAACTGTTATGCTTCTGCATAATTATTTGTGTATTTTCTCATTTCATAGCAGACAGGTTTTCAAATTACTTTGCAAATAATAATGGATACCCAGCAACTTCTCCCCAGATGGCACGGCAGTGTAACAGTTAGTGTAACGGCTTTATAGCAATAGTGATCACAAATCGGGGTTCAATTCCTACTTCTGTCTGTAATGATTTTGTGCATTCTCCATGAGACCACCTGGGCTTTCTTTGGTTTCCTCTCACATTCCAAAGACATACGCCCTATGGTTAGTGAGTCGTAGGCATGCTGTGTTGGTGGCGGAATCATGGCCACAACTTGTGGGCTACCCCAAGCTCATCCCAGGACAAAACAACGCATTTCACTGCATGTTTCATGTAACAAATAAAGCTAATCTTTTCTTGTCTTTCAAGTTCTGCAGGATTAGCATGTATTTTAGGCACACACAAGCGACCTTTGACTGCATGCACACTTGAACGTAAATGCATGATCTGGCTTTCACCCTCCTCTTGGTGTTTCTCTCTCTTCCCATCTCCCTCACTTTCTTTGGTATTCTTGCATCTACCTCCCTCCATGATTATCCCTCTTCCCTCAGTTACTTTCCATGATGACTCACCTTCTTTTATTTTAGCCCCTTCTCCCTTCTGTTCCTATTCCTTTCCTCCATTCTCAAACACTTTCCAATCACGATTCCAGTCATGAAGAAGGTTCTGTAGTGGCTATACCTCACGAGATTGAGGAGATTTGGTGTGTCACCAAAGACTAACAAATTTCCCCTGATGTACCACAGAGAATATCATGACTGATTGAATCATTGCCTTATATGGAGGCTTCAATGCACAGGATCAAAATTGGCTGCAGAGGATCGTAAACTCAATCAGCTCCATCACGGGCCCAAGCCTCCCACCATTAAGGACATCTTCAACAATGGTGCCTCAAGAAGGTGGAATCCATCATTAATGACTCTTACCATCCAGAACCTACCCTCTCCTCACCATTACCACGCAGCTCTCAAACTCAATTGCCTGACTAATGAATGCCAATATACCATAAGCCTTCCTAACTACCCTATCTATTTGCGCAGGAACTTTGAGAGATCTATGGATGCGAATCCCAAGAATTTGGGAGCTTCTATGGGAAGGAATATGGTGCCAGCGAGCAATGCTACCATCTTCCAGATCATCCACAAACCTGTTCCTTTGACTTCTTTTACGTCTCCTTTTCATTTTCAATCTGGCTCCAGCACTGTTGGAGCCTGTGATCTACAGTTTGAAGGTGTGTTTTCGGGCCAATTGAGCGATCTGGCACTTTGCTATCTCCGAGAAGTTTCCAGGGGCGAGCAGCCTGAAGACTGAAAAGCAAACCCAAGACTGACAGCATTTCTCGCAAATTTCTCCGATTAAGACATCGAGGTAGGTTGAAACATCGAGACAAGAGCAAAAGTCAAACGAGTGTTCATCGCCATCTATCAGCCTCTCACTCATTGCTGCTGGAGGAAGGTGTCTTCTTTCAAATGTTCTCTGTCTCCCCTCAATGCGGTTGAAGGACGCTACCGAAGTCACTACATTGAAGTCACTACAGTCTGCAATTTATAGAATAGACTATAGATTGATTGGACTCTTTTCACTTAATTCTTTTATATTCTGTGTTTTTCCTCACTCTTTCTTGTTGCCGGTTGTGTGATATGTTTGTTTTTGCACATGGGACAGTTGATATTCTTGCCGCTGCTTGCACAACTTGTTGTGCGTGGGCGGTTGTTGTTCTTCTGGTTTGCGCAATTTGTTTGTATTTTGCACATGGCAGGGTTGACGCTCTTGTTGCCATTTGTGCAATTTGTTTTATTCTGGCACATGGGAGATTTTGATGTTTTTCTTTGAATGGTTTCCATGGTTTTCTTTGTTTTATGGCTGTCTGGAGAAGACAACTCTCAGAGTTGTATACTACATACATACTTTGGTAATAAGTGCATTTTGAACTCTAAACTTTGAAGATCCCTCCGTTCCTCTGCACTGATAAGAATCCTACCATTAACCCTGTACTCTACCTTCCAAAATGTATTACTTCACACTTTTTCAATTGAACTCCATCTGCCACTTTTCAGCCCAGCTCTGCCTTATATCAATATACCGACAATCTTCTTCACTAACCACAGCATCACCAACATTCATGTCATCTGAAAATTTACTAAGCCACCCATCCACTTCCTCATCCAACTCATTTATAAAAATCACAAAGAACACAACTAGATGGTTTCACATTGTGGATTCAAATTTGAAATCAAGTGCATTGTCATCTGCACAAATCCATGTATGCACACGTGCAATGGAAACTTACTTTCAGCATCATAGGTGTGTAGCATCAAATAAGCCACTTACATGAGGAAAACAAATTAATCATAAATTATACATAATCTTTTCAAGAACAGTTGGAGCAAAAGTAAGTCCATCTTAGTGCAGAGTGATCAAAGTGATTATAGTGTTGTTAAATTGTAGTGATTAGGGTTTTGACAGTAGGAACTGAACGGTTGAAGAGAAGTAGCTGCTCTTGAACCCAGTACTGTAGGACTTCAGACCCATTGGTAGCTGCCAATGGTGGTTGGACCTGGATGGTGGGGACTTTTGATGATGGGTGTTGCCTATTTGAAGCAATGCATCCCACAGATACTACCAATGGTGGGAACAAATGTGCTAGTGAGCCCACACAACAGACCAATGATATATTTTAAAAGTTATTCATAGAATATCAAATGTTACTTTAACAAAGAAGATGGGTTGATGTTGAGATCACCATAAAGCAGCTTCCATTAGCTTTGCTTTAAACTTATAACCGAAGAAATAGATCAAACCAGATGCAAGATAAACAAGGAAAGTTGTAAAGGAACAAGCAAATGTTGTTAAATCAGCATCAAAACCAGTATCAGATTTATTATCATTAACTTATAAGGTATGAAATCTCTTGGTTTAGTGCAGCAGTACAATGCAAAGACACAAAGACAAAAACAAATAAATAGAGCAAAAGAAAAAACAAGTAACTAAGTAGGTGCCCATGGGTTCATGGACCATTCAGAAATCTGATTTTCTAAATCATTGAGTGCAGAGCTTCAGGCATTGGTAGTAATGAAAAGAGTGCTTGCCCAGGATGGTCAGAATTCTTCGCGATGGAAGTTGCTTTGAGAGACAGTCTCCCAAAGATAGCCCCGAGGGTGGGAGGGGTTGTGCCTGTGATGGAGGTGGCTGAGACTAGAACCTTCTGCAACCTCTAGTAATCTGTACCTTGGTGCCTCCATACCAGGAAGTGATTCAACCAGTCAGAATACTCACCACCATTCATCTATACAAGTTTGTGAGAGACTTTGGAGACATACCAAATCTCCTCAAACTCTTAATGAAGTATAGCCACTGGCGTAACAACCTTGTGGACTCACGTTCTCAGTATTATTTATTTACTTTTTTTAAATTTGCTCATCTTGTCTTCTTTTTGCAGATTGGTTGTTTCTCAGTCTTTGATTATGAGTCTTTCATGATTCTATGTATTTGTCTGTTCTACTGTGAATGCCTGCACGAAAATGAATCTCAATGTAGTATATGGTGACATAGATGCACTTTAATAATAAATTTACCTTGAACTTTGAACTTTGTTTGCACCAATATTCATGATTACATACGTGTCATGTTTCTCTGATTTTTCCAAGTATATTCTATAAAAGTTGTAAATGGAGCCATTACAAGAGTATTAATTCTAACACAACAAATTGCTATGGTTATTTTAACAATATATTTAAGATGTATTTGTATTGAAATTACTCTAAATCAGCTTCCATGAGCTTTATCATTGCAGGCTACCACTACTTTATTTCAGCTTGTTGACAGTCGCGACACAGCACTTTCCAATTTAAAGCTAGAGATTATGATTAGATTCACTAAATGCAGCGAATCGCATGTGGTAATTATGGTCACATATTTAATACACTCATGCATTTGTAGCTAAAATCTTGCACAGCACATTTTTACTACCCTCTGTGTATCTATTATGCCTGCTGCTACCAGCATTTGCTTCAGGTTTCAACTAATGACATTAGAGGAGTGATGTCATATATTGTTGACTATAATCAGTGCAGAAGCTTGTTGTGCAGGGCTAATCTGTGCTCAAGTCCATAATGACATTCATTGCACTGTGGAATATATCTGTTCTGACTAAGTGTAGCATGCTTCACAGGGGCTTAAAGACAGACTTAGAAAAGTTTGTGTTTCCTCTCTCACATGCTGAATTACAATCAAAAGAAGGAACTAATATCTGATTTGGGTTTTGTCATTGATACTTTAAGCCCAGATCTGATGGATTTGCTAACTTCTTACTTGATGAGTTGGAACCAAGAGGAGGGCTCAAATGACAGAAAACTAATGCAGAACAAAATCCTATTCTTTAAAGTGCTCCAAACAGGTTTCTATGCAGGGTTATAAAAATGCAGCTGGCATTTAAACAACAGGTAAAAAAACACAACACACAAGAGACATGAAGGGAGCAGTCGCTCACCAGACAGATAATGATAACCACTCACTTTTGCTACAATATATAGTCAACTGAAGGACTATCACTTTTTACAAGGTGTTTAAAATGCTGAAAGGCAGAAAAAAAGCATAGATGCAAAATTAGATGCTACAGGCTTTAAAACATTCAAACACCAACCAAGGCAATGTAGCAAAAAGCTCCCAAGAAATTAGTTTCTTCGCAACTGAGATTCCAAGCAGAAGCAAATGGAATACCCAAATCAAAAGCCGTGGATGAACCAGGAGGTTCGTTGTCTGCTAAGGGTAGATTTGTGGCATTCAAGTCTGGTGACCCACGAGTATACAAGAAAACCAGGTTATGTCTTAGGGAGGACTATCTCAAGAGCAAAGGAACAGAGATGGAATTGGATGCACGTCCACTCCGGCAGACATTGCAGTCCATTACCGCCTACAAAGCAAAACCGAACATTATAAGTGGCAACGATACTTCATTCCCAGATGAGCTCAAAGCCTTTTATGCACGCTTTGAAAGGCAGAATAAAACTACAGCTACAAGGATCCCTGCAGCATCTGGTTTCTCTGTGATCTCTGTCTTGGAGCCGAGGTCTGACATTCTTTCAAGAGGGTGAACCCTCACAAGGCAACAGGCCCCGCTGGCATACCTGATAAGGGTCTGAAAACCTATGCCAATGTGTTCAAAGACGTTTTCAACCTCTCATTGCCACAGTTGGAAGTTCCCACCTACTTCAAAAGAGCCATAATCGTACCAATGCCCAAGAAGAGCAGGGTGAGCTGCCTCAATGTCTATCATCCAGTAACACTCACATCTGTGGTGATGAAGTGCTTTGAGACGTTGGTTACGGTTAGAAGTAACTTTGTCTCAGCGTGGACCTGAACCCACTACAATTTGCCTATCACGACAATAGGTCCAAGGCGGATGTGATCTTATTGACTCTTCACACAGCCTCGGATCACTTAAACAATACAATTATCTATGTGAGGTTATTGTTCATTGACGACAGCTCAGCAGTTAACACAATTATTCCTACAGCTCTGATCAAAATGCTCCAAAACCTGGGTCTCTGTACTTCCTTCTGCAACTGGATCCTAAACTTCTCAACCAGAAGAATTTCAGATCTGTGTGGAACGGAATTAACGTCTCCACCTCCACCTTGCTGACAATCAACACTGGCGCACCTCAAGGATGGGTGCTTAGCCCACTACTCTGCTTTCTTTGCACCCATGACTGTGTGGCTAGGCACAGCTCAAATAGTCATAGTCATAGTCATAGTCATACTTTATTGATCCCAGGGGGAAATTTGTTTTCGTTACAGTTGTACCATAAATAATAAATAGTAATAGAACCATAAATAGTTAAATAGTAATATGTAAATTATGCTAGTAAATTATGAAATAAGTCCAGGACCAGCCTATTGGCTCAGGGTGTCTGACCCTCCAAGGGAGGAGTTGTAAAGTTTGATGGCCACAGGCAGGAATGACTTCCTATGACGCTCTGCGCTGCATCTCGGAGGAACGAGTCTCTGGCTGAATGTACTCCTGTGCCCACCCAGTACATTATGTAGTGGATGGGAGACATTGACCAAGATGGCATGCAACTTAGACAGCAGCCTCTTTGCAGACACCGCCGTGAGAGAGTCCAGTTCCATCCCCACAACATCACTGGCCTTTTGAATAAGTTTGTTGATTCTGTTGGTGTCTGCTACCCTCAGCCTGCTGCCCCAGCACACAACAGCAAACATGATAGCACTGGCCACCACAGACTTGTAGAACATTCTCAGCATCGTCCGGCAGATGTTAAAAGACCTCAGTCCCCTCAGGAAATAGAGACGGCTCTGACCCTTCTTGTAGACAGCCTCAGTGTTCTTTGACCAGTCCAGTTTATTGTCAATACGTATCCCCAGGTATTTGTAATCCTCCACCATGTCCACACCGACCTCCTGGATGAAAACAGGGGTCACTGGTACCTTAGCTCTCCTCAGGTCTACCACCAGCTCCTTAGTCTTTTTCACATTAAGCTGCAGATAATTCTGCTCACACCATGTGACAAAGTTTCCTACAGTAGCCCTGTACTCGACCTCATCTCCCTTGCTGATACATCCAACTATGGCAGAGTCATCCGAAAACTTCTGAAGATGACAAGACTCTGTGCAGTAGTTGAAGTCCGAGGTGTAAATGGTGAAGAGAAAGGGAGACAAGACAGTCCCCTGTGGAGCCCCAGTGCTGCTGATCACTCTGTCGGACACACAGTGTTGCAAGCACACGTACTGTGGTCTGCCAGTCAGGTAATCAAGAATCCATGACACCAGGGAAGCATCCACCTGCATCGCTGTCAGCTTCTCCCCCAGCAGAGCAGGGCGGACGGTGTTGAACGCACTGGAGAAATCAAAAAACATGACCCTCACAGTGCTCGCTGGCTTATCCAGGTGGGCGTAGACACGGTTCAGCAGGTAGACGATGGCATCCTCAACTCCTAGTCGGGGCTGGTAGGCGAACTGGAGGGGATCTAAGTGTGGCTTGACCATAGGTCGGAGCAGCTCCAGACAAGTCTCTCCAGGGTCTTCATGATGTGGGAGGTCAATGCCACCGGTCTGTAGTCATTGAGGCCGCTGGGGTGCGGCGTCTTCAGCACAGGGACAAGGCAGGACATCTTCCACAGTACAGGAATCCTCCGGAGCCTCAGGCTCAGGTTGAATACATGGCAAAGTACTCCACATAGCTGAGGGGCACAGGCTTTGAGCACCCTGGTACTGACACCATCCGGTCCTGCAGCCTTGCTGGGGTTGAGACGTTTCAGCTGTCCTCTCACCTGTTCAGCCGTGAAGCCCACCGTGGTGGTTTTGTCTGGGGGAGGGGTATAGTCATGACAGCAGGGTGGGGGACTGTGAGGAGGGGTAGGAGGGGAGAGTGGAACATGTGTTGATTGGGGGCCGACAACAGATGGCTCATGTGGGGGATGGGCAGTGGTCACAATTATCAAATCTGTTAAAGAACAGGTTAAGTTCGTTGGCCCTGTCCACACAGCCCTCAGCTCCTCTGTTGCTAGTTTGCCGAAACCCAGTGATGGTCCTCATCCCCCTCCAGACCTCTCTCATGTTGTTCTGCTGGAGTTCCACTCAAGCTTCCTCCTGTACCTGTCTTTAGCCTCCCTGATCCTGGCTTTCAGGTCCCTCTGTATTGCCCTCAGCTCCTCCCTATTTCCATCTCTAAACGCCCTCGTTTTAGCATTCAGAATGTCCTTAATGTCCTTTGTCACCCATGGCTTGTTATTTGAATAACAAATGCCATCTATGAGTGTGCTGATGACAGATTGTTGGCAGAATTTCAGATGGTACTGAGGGTATGTACAGGAGTAAGGTATATCTGCTAGCTGAGTGGTGTTGCAGCAATAACCTTGCCCTCAGCCTCAGTAAGACCAAAAAAACTCATTGTGAACTTCAGAAAGGGGAAGACAAGGGAACACGCAACAGTCCTCATAGAGGGATCAGAAGTGGAGAGAGTGAGCAGTTTCCAGTTGCTGGGTGTCAACATCTCTGAGGGTCTATCCTGAGCCCAACAAATTGATGCAGCTACAAAGAAGTTATGACAGCTGAGGAATTTCATGAGGTGTTTGAGGAGATTTGGTCTGTACCAAAGACACAGATTTCTACAGATATACCGTGGTGTATTCTAACTGGCTGCATCACTGACTGGTATTAGGGTGGGGTGGGGGGTTTGTGGCTACTGCACAGGATTGAAATCAGCTGCAGAGAGCTGTAAACTTAGTCAGCTCCATCATGGGCACTAGCCTCTGTAGTATCCAAGACATCTTCAAGGTGCGACGCCTCAAAAAGACGGCATCCATTGTTAAGGACCCCATCATCTAGGACTTAACCTCTTCTCATTGTTACCATCAGGAAGGAGGTACAGAAGCCAGAAGGCACACACTCAATGACTCAGGAACAGTTTCTTCCCCTCTGCCATCCAATTTTTGAAAGGACATTGAACCCACAAGCACTACCTCACTACTTTTTTATTACTATTTTTGCAATACTTATTTAATTTAAATATTTATTTTATATATCTATATATACACAAACGTATATACAACTGCCAGTCTTCCATACAACCTTGTCCAGGCCTGTGCCTGGAGAGTGAAAACTTTCCAGTCGCAGATCCATGGTCTCTCAAGACTAACGGATGCCTTAAATTTATTATATATATACTTACTGTAATTCACAGTTTTTTCTCTTTTGTTCTGTATTGCATTGTACTGCTGCCACAAACACAACAAATTTCACGACATATACCCGTGATAATAAACCGGATTCTGATTCTGAATTGGATTGGAATTGGTTTATTATTGTCACTTGTGTCAAAGACCGCCCCCCCACCCCACCCTGGCCATCCATACCATACCCACTTTCGCTACTACCATTGGGCAGGAGGCACAGAAGCCTTAAGTCACACACTACCAGGTTCAGGAACAGTTATTACCCTCCAACCATCAGTCCACGGAACTGTTGTGGATAACTTCACTCACCATAACTCCGAACTGATTCCACACCTACAGTCTTACTTTGAAGGACTCTCTACAACTCATGATCTCAGTATTATTTTTATTTGCACAGTTTGTCTTCTTTTCACATTGGCTATTTTGTTTGTTTTTTAGGTGTTGTTTTTCATTGATTCTCCTATATTTCCTTTTTTCCTGTAAATACCCAAACAAAAATGAATCTTGATATGTACTTCAATAATAAATCTACTTTGTACTTTGAACAGTGCAAAACTTGTCTTTCACACTCTGTGACACAGATCAATTCTTTACAACAGTGTATTGAGGCAGTACAAGGTAAAACAATAAGAGAATGCAGAATAAAGTGCAACAGCTACAGGGAAAGTGCAGTACAGGTGGACAATGAGGTGCAAGGTGAGATCAGGGCAGACTGTAAGGTCAGGAGTCTATCTTATTGTACTAGAGGAACATTCAGTATTTATATAACAGTAGGGTAGAAGCTTCCTAGACACTGAGCAAATTGCTTCTTATTGCCTAATTGTGAATAGCAGTTTATCATTTTGAGGACTAGCACAGGTTGAGTTGACTCCTCATTTGGAATTGTAGGATGAGAATAAAATTCAACACTAGCAGGAAATCAAGAGCCAAATCGTGCCTGGCTCTCCATTGTACACTGTAGTGTTCTTCTTTTCTATTGACTTCAGTGAAAAACAAAATTGGGACCTGTAACTCATGGGTAAGCAACTTAATACTGCCCATTTACTCTCGTACCCAAAGCAAACCTTACTGTGGAACTCATGACAATTGATAACCTTTGACGAGCTGCATGGTACTGTAGCAGTTGGTGTAACATTTTACAGCGCCAGTGATCGGGGTTCAGTTCCCACTGCTGTTTGTGACGTGTTTGTACATTCTCCCCATCATCGTGTGGGTTTCCTCCAGGTGCCCTGGTTTCCTCCCACGTTCCAAAGGTGTCCAGGTTAGGAAAAGTAAGTTGCATGCATGTGATGCTAGCATCAGAAGTATGCTGACACTTGTGAGCGGCCCCCCGCACGTCCTTAGACCATTGTTTGTCACTGTATGCTTCGATGTTTTGATGTGTATATGACAAATAAAGTTAATCATAATCTTAATCTTTGAAAGGACAAAATATTCTGATAGCTGTCTTTAACCAGGTATGGAAAAAATGCCCAAACAATGAATATTTGGGCACTGTAGGGACAAATGCAGTGATTATTGGCTGCCTCGTTATATTTTAAAATACTTTCACTCAATATGAATGTCCTCTGGTGGCCCCAGCTCCTCTTTATAATGAGTGGCCTCTGATATCATTTCAATGGGTAGCTCAAAGTCATGGTCAGGGTGTCATGCACCACTAAAACAGGGCCCTTGGCCCACCAGACTTACACCGGCTATTCTTTTCATCTTATCTAGCCAAGTTGACCCATGATAGTCTTGTCAAGTCAAATGGTTACCTAGATACTTCTTGTACGTGAAACTATCTGCCTCCACCCACTCAGAGAAGTTGTTCCAGATTCCAAGCCCTGAAAAAGATTCCCCCTCCTACCTCCATGTAGACTGTGTGGGTCTGGAGTTACATGTCTGGCAAATCAGGTTCCTTAAGGGATATTAGCGAGCAAACCAGGTTGTTTTTTTAATGATAATCCAGAAAATTCATAACTGTTCCAGATTTGTTGAATTTCCCAGTTGATGTATTGTTTGAAAGCATGTGTCTGAATTATTTCTCTGGATAACTGTAGGCTTTACATCAGAAACAGCAGGAGTTAAAATAACTTAAATCTCTCGCTGATGCCGTTGTTTTACCAATTTAATTCCTTTATGCTGATTGTACAATGTTCCAGTGACCCCCCCCCCCCACCAACCCCCGGCTTCAAGAATTGGAGAGACCAGAGTTTGAGGCCTCGTGCTCATGATCCCGTCATCTTCGAGTCTGGAGTTTGAGGCGTAGTTTTCGATCAAAGATCCGGAATTCGAGGCCCATTGGCTGGACCCTGGAGCCTGTAACTGTATGCGACTCCACTGGGCAAGTTAAAGCCCAGTGTCTGTGAGCCTGAGTCCACTGTAGACTAGAGGCCAAAGAAGATGGCCTGCCCTGAGGTTAGATCACTGCGTATGTGCATGGGTAGGAAGGATGAATGGGACTTGTTTTGCTTTAGTTAATTTGTTGCTTGTTGTGTTCTGTATTGTTCTACTGCCGAGCACTGTGGGCATGCTATGTTGGTGCGGGAATGTGTGGTGACACTTGTGGGCTGCCCCGGCATACCCTTGGGTGTGTTGGCTGTTTACACAAACGATACATTTCACTGTTTGCTTTAATGTACACATGACAAATAAACTTGAATCTTGAACCATACCAGCTTACTCATAAACATCAACCTTAGCATTCTCATAAATTAGCAAAATCGTTGCATCTGTTTACGCCAACACATCCTCCAGAAGACTTCAGCATAAATTTACCAAAAGAAGAATGGGGAACTCTACAATCTAATTAGTCAACAATTAACAGCTTTTTAATTTTTTTTAACCAAGAGAATATCTTGAAACTGAAAATTTTTAACAAGTACTGCATTCTGTACCGGCTGAGAGGTTCTTTAAGGAACAGTATCACAACGTTTCCACCCTTTGTGTCAATTTTGTACAAATTACAACTGTCAGGATACAGACTGGTGCAAGTGTCAAGCAGTATGATCTGTAAGCCCTGTAAATCTGTGCTCTTCAGCGACTGTTTGCAGCAGTTTCAAGACATTTGGAATCCACTGCTAATAACTAGGCAACACTTCTGTGATTTGTGGGGAAGTGGTGCATTGAAACAGTACACTGGGGGTGGAAATGCACCAGATTTGCAAGTTAAAAACAAACCACCGCCTCAGATTCAGCATTGCTGCTTCCCCTCGCGTATGTTCAGGCTGCAAGAGTCGACACAGAAACATGAATTCTACTGCGCTGTCAATGAATGTCATACCGTTCTTATTTGGCTAATTTGGGTTATAAATTAGTGAAGATGAGAGATTGCAGAGGCTGGAATCTGGAGCAAAAAAGAACAAACCAGAGGAACTCGAAAGGTCAACCAGCACCTATAATTAATTACTGGTTGCACTTAATTTTAATGAGATTGCAGTTAGGAAGAAGATCACAGGTACAATCAAGTCTACAGTCAGTAGATGACTATAGTTTCACAACTCATCAAACAATCAAAGAAACTTAATTTGAGTTTAACCAACACAATATTTTACCCTATCAGAGAATTTCATTTTGCTCCGCCCATCACCCTCCTCCCCTCCTCAGCTCTACACAAACTTGTTTCACACTTTCTCCACGCTGACTCTGGGTTCTGTGTCTAAAGTGTTAATTATTTCTCTTTCTGCAGATGCTGCCTGACCTGTGGAGCTTTCCCAGCACTTCCTGCTTCTGTTTCAGGTTTTCAGAATCTGCAGCAGTTTTGTTTTTATATTATGGATTACTTGAGCCAGAGTTACTTTTTTTTTAATTCTCCAGTGGGGAAGTCCTTCACTGCTGACCTCAAGAATATTTCTCTGGTCTATGGTATTCCAACAAAAAGAAAGTGTCTATATTACCTTTCAGAATATTCCAATACTCTTTATGGCCAATGGAATGCTTTTTGAGAAGTAAAAACTATCATAATGAAAGCAAATCTCCCTCATCAATCAACTCAGAATCCATGGAAATGAAGCAGACAGAAGGGGAATCTCATTGAAATCAATGAAAGGCCTAGATAGTGTGAATGTGGAGAGAACGTTTCCAATAGTGGGAGAGTGTCAGACCGGAGGGCACAATCTCTGAACAGAAAGACATAAGTAAGAAAGTAAAAAATTATTATCAATTATTAGCATGTTACCATGTATGACTTTGAGATTCATTTGCAGAGATTTACAGGAAATAAATAAATTTGATAGAACTTATGCAAAAATATACACAAAGACGGACAAACAACCAACGTACAAAAGTCAAATTGTGCAAATAACAGGAGTCATAAGAACTTAAGTTGTAAAGAGTCATGAAAGTGAGTTTTGAAAGAGATCTCTTTGGAACAGAGATGAGGAGGAATTTCTTTAGCCAGAGGATGGTGACTCTGTGGAATTCATTGCCATGGATGGCTGTGGAGGCCAAGACATTGGGTATGTTTAAAGCGGAGGTTGACAGGTTCTTGATAAGCGAGGATGTCAAAAGTTAAGGGGAGAAGGCTGAAGAAAGGGGTTGAGAGGGATAATAAATCAGCCATGATGGAATGGTGGAGCAGACTCAATGGGCTGAATGGCCTATTTCTGCTACTACATATTATGGTCTTGGAGTCTCAGTCATGCAGAACCCAATGAGTTGCCCAAGAAGAAGTAGGAAACAACAGCCAATGTAACCAGAGCAAGATCCCACTGATAGAAATAAGGCGATGATCACATTCCTCAGAAGATCTTCCATCTGCATCCACTTGAGGCCAAGCCAAAGTAACATGTCATGAGCAAGATCTCTCGTCAAACAATGCAGCACTTCCTCAGTAATGTTAGCCTCGGTTTGAGAGACAGGTCCAGGAACAGTTGTAACCCCTCAACCATCAGGCTCGTGAACCACTCCATCACCGAACTGTTCCCATGATTCACGGACTCATTTTCAAGGACTCTTCATCTCATGTGCTTAATATTTATTGCTTATTTATTATTACTATTATTTTGTACTTGCACAGTTTGTTGTCTTTTGCACTTTGTCCATCTTGATGGGTGCAGTCTTTCATTGATTTTATTATGTTTCTTGAATTTTCTGAGCATGTGCACAAGAAAATGAATCTCAGGGTTGTATATGGTGACATATAGTCCTTTGATAATAAATTTACTTTGAACTTTGAACCTTTAATACTCCGACACACAAATCCAAACTTTGCCCCTTTAAAGTATGAAAGTCCTGAGGACTTACCTCCACGCGTCCACAACTCAAGGTTAATTTATGAAAAACTACCCCTCTCCCCCACCCCACACAGACACTACTCAGCCTGCTGAGTTCCTGCAGCAGATTGTTTGCTGCTCCAAATTCCAGCTCCTGTATTCTCTCATGTCTCCTGCTGTGCCACTGGGCAGCACTACAGTGAGATTTTCAACCATACTGACCTGAAAAAAGAAGTGTTTCGCATTAATTCACAACATCCTTTCTTCTTCCTGTTTCCCCTGAGCCTGAGCTGCTTACAAGTCAACATTCAAGCAGTATTTTTTGTTCTCACCGAGATCTGCGTACAGGAGCCTCAGGACTCGCACCACCAGGTTCAGGAACAGTTACTACCCCTCAACCATCAGGCTCTTGAACAAAAGGGGATAACTGCATTCGTTTAAGGACTCTGTTATATTGCTATTTCATGCTTGTTATTAGTTGCAAGTTATTTACATCTGGATTTGCACAGTTTGTTTACAGTTAACAGTTCCTGATGTTTACAGTTTACAGTTGCCGTTCTATAGATTTGTTAAGTATGCCCGCAGGAAAAGAACCTCAGGGCTGTATGTAGTGACGTGTATGTACTCTGATAATGAATTTTACTTTGAACTTTGAACTGAGGCCTCACCTACTATCAAATTTTACATCTTGTGCATGCCTAAATTGTTTGGTTGCAGATGTTAGGATGTTGGGCACTGTTAGCCTCTGAGCCAGAAGAATTACAGCCTGGTGCGGCTGTTCTCTGCCATATCTCATACTTTGATGCCACTTTATGAAGTTGGCCTGATCTCCATACTCAAGGCAAAGCTTCACCTGTTACGCATCGGTCATACTCCTGCTATTTGCAACCCATTAAACCTAACTGGTAAGTTGCTTGCAAATTTAGAGGTTGCCACTCCGCAGTAGGCGCTAAAGTTGTTTCTCCACCAACACCCGTGTTCTTGGGATGCTCAGGGAGCTCCCTTAGCTGTCTGAGTTCTGGAGACATCTCTGAGGAGGGTCCTGCAGACTGGAAGTGTTTATAGGAATGGAATAGGGAGCCTGCCTATTCCATTGGATGGCCGTTCCATTAGATGCTTGTCAATTCAGTGGGCATGGCCCGGGTAGGCAGCTCATCTCTTAGCTGCTCTGAGGCTAGGATGGTAGTGGGCAGTAGAAGATCCTGAATTCCACCGTGCAATCCAGCACCTGTGAGTCTTGACGCAGGAGAAGTATCCGATCTGCTGCCCCCCCGCCAAACTCCCCCGCCCACTTCTCAGATGGTTGAAAACCCAGTGCACCCCAGTGGTGAATTCTACAAACGTATTTATTGCAAACGATGGTTCTGTTGGTTCCATTTAGTAGCAGCCCAGGTCAGAGCTCGCTCAGTCAAGAGAGAAATGATTAAAGCAATCTTGGCTCAGTCTGTAAAATACAGAAATGGCTGAAGCTCCAAGAGTAAGGCGCACTGGGCCAGGAAGTTGTGGCATCACTTTGGGGGAGTCTATTGAAGTGTTTGGGCACTGGAATCTGGGGCTCACAGAGAGAAGGTTGACTGTTGCGGAGTTGCTGGCTTGAGACGAGGAGTTGGAAGAGAGTGCCAGGTAGATGGTCACTGGTTTCCTGCTGCCTCCGGATCATGTGCTCATGTTGACACACTACTTCATTTTTGCCAGGTCAATAAGTGGTTCACTCCTCCTGATAGGAGGTGTCAAGGAGGCTTGTCCCAAAAGCAAAGCAGCAGAGAAGATTTAGCAGTGAACGATAACGTTGGTTACCAATTGCAAAATTACAAGCCATGAGGGGCCACAAAACAAGAGAGAACAGATACTAAACTCACAAGCAACAAGCTAACTGACGGTGAGGAGCAACTAGTTGAGGCTGGCTGGTTTGATGAGTGAACAAGGACTGTGGATGAGAACTGGGTTTAAATAAACTGCAGGTGATGAATTGGAAATGAGTAGCAAGTGACTGCTGATAGCTGGATGGGGATTGGCAAGTGCCTGTCTGTGCAGGCCTGACAGGTTCAAGATCCAAATGAGTGGGATTTCACGCTTGTGTGTGCCTCCTGCCTGATGGTAGCTGAAAGAAGATGGAATGGCCTGGATCGAAGACATCTTTGATGGTGGATATTCCTTATGGAGGCAGCGCCTCAATTAGATATTACCAATGGTAAGGAGGGAAGAAGCTATGATGTATTGGGCAGAGTTTGCCACTCTCTGCAGCTTCTTAGAGAACTGCGCATTCAAATTGCTGTGGCAGACAATGAGTCAACCATCCTTCACTGGTCTCGTCTGTACATGACTCTGCACTCACTAATGTGGCTAACTCTTACATTCAGATTTATTTGTCCATGTGCAGTCAAGTGCATCGTTTGCATTAACACCCAAGGGTGTGCTGGGGGCAGGCACAACACATTGGGTGATGTGGCATGATGCTATTGGAGCTCAGGGCATTTGGAGTTCACATTTCAATTCCAGCACCAGAGGGTTAAATAGGTGGATTGCTGGGCTTGGGGGTGGGGGGGCAGGCCTGTTCTGCACTGTATCTCTAAATAAGTAATTAAAAATAAACATTCTGGCGCCAACGTAGCATGCCACAACATTCCAGCAGCAAAAGCAACAACACCAAAACAAAACAATACAACAACAGCACAACAAGCCCCTTTCCTGTTGCACCTTCCCACTCACAGACTCACACACCTGGACAGGTCACCTCTGGGCCTCCAGTCTTTGTCCGCAAATTTTCAGGCCTCCAACTTGGGATTTCACTCCAGGATGCTGATGTCAGACTTGGAAATTCAAAGGTTAAGAACCATTCTTTCCAGTAACAACATAAGAAAACATGTTTTAAAAAGATCTTTGCCTCACATGTGTCAGAATTCCCCTTCTCTACCCTCGTGTTAATCCCTCACCTTTCACCTCACATTGTTTGTGCTAAAACCCTGCCAGCCTTTAACTCTCATTACAACATCGAGCAAAGTAGCAGGCTTGGCATTACATTTTTTTTCCCATTCAAGCCAGACACCTCTGTAGTGGAGGTCAAATAATGTGTGTCAGCAGGTAAAGGACTTTCAGGTCACACACCGTGGACAGGAAGAGCTCTTCAGAGAATTATATTGAGAAGTAAACACCAGAGATTCTGCAGATGCTAGAAATACAGATCAACACACACACAAAATACTGGAAGAACTCAACAGGTCAAACAGCATCTATCGAGAGGAATAAGCTGTCAATATTTCCTGATGAAGAGTCTCAGCCCAAAACATTGACTGCTTATTCCTCTCCAGGAATGTTGCCTGACCTGTTGAGTTCCTCCAGCATTTTGTGTGTATTATATTGAGAAGTGGTGGACACGTGATGCTGAAGCTCTACTTTTCACGAACCTGGTGGAGTGGGATTTCAGGCTTCTGTATCTCCTGCCTAACAGTAGCTGCAAGAAGATGACATGCAAGAAGGTGGTCTGATCTTTGACCTAACCTGGTCCCAACATATCGATAAAGAAGGCAAGAAAGTGGCTTATATTTCATTAGGAGTTTGAGGAGATTTGGCTTGTCATCTAAAACTCTGGAAACTGCTACAGACGTACCTTGGAGAACATTCTGACAGACTGCATCATTGTCTGGTATTGGCAGAAGGTTGTGGGGGGGGGGGGGGTCTACTGCGCAAGACCAAAAGAAGCTACAGAAAGTTGTAAAATTAGTCAGCTCCATCATGAGTACCAGCCTCCGTAGTATCCAAGACATCTTCAAAGAGCAGTGCCTCAGAAAGGTGGCGTCCACTATTAAGGACCCCCATCACCCAGGACATACCCTCTTCTCATTACCATCAGGAGCGAAGTACAGAAGCCTGAAGGCACACACTTAGTGATTCAGAAACAGCTTCTTCCCCTCTGCAATCCAATTTCTAAATGAACATTGAACCCATGAATACTGCCTCAGTCTTTTTTTATTCTGTTTTTGCACTATTTTTAACTTAACTATTTAATACATGTACATATACTTAATGAAATTGGTTTACTGAATATTTTTTCTATATTATTATGTATTACATTGTATTGCTGCTGCTAAGTTAACAAATTTTGCGACATCCGCCAGTGACACTAAACCTGATTCTGATTCTGATTCGGATCTTTGATGATAGATTTTAGCGGGGAAAAAGCTATCTTTGAGCCTGGTGGTACATATGTTCAGCCTTTTGTATTTTCTGAGAAGAAAGAATGTCAGAGCTGGGTAGGATATTTGATTACATTAGCTGCTTTACCAAGACAGCAAGAGGCATAGACAGAGACAATATATCCGACATATCTTTAAAACTCTGTAAAAAATAAATCCCAATTCTAGAACTATCTGACAAGAACAGAACAAAGGAAATATATTTATGGGAAAAGCTCCAAATTCTTGAATATCAACAGGGAGGAAGAGGATAATATAACAGCAACTCTAAAAACAAATAGAAAGTTCTCTTCTGGCCAACAGGAAAGGGCGTGAAACAAAAACTATTTGCATAAATGATAAAGCCAAAGCACCATTCTTTCTCTTGACAACTTAATAAATTAGTTAGGGTCATAGAGTCATCAATTCGTAGGATTCTCAATTGCATGTTCTTCAGTCACCTCCCCCGCCCCCCAACACCCTCCTCCCAAGCTCATACTATGAAGCACCCTGTTGTTCAAATCTTATTTATTTTCTAAATAAGCACCTCTCCCAGATTCCACGTCTCATCTACACTTTTAGGGAAATTTACCTCCCAAGCCACATGCCTTTGGGTGTGGGAGGAAACTGATGCACCCAGAGGACATGCAGAAACTCATTGGGAATATGCACACAGACCATCAGAATAGAACACAGGTCCACAGAGCTAGAAGCAGCAGCTCATAGTTAAGGTCACATCGTTATTGTCAACCTTCAGCATTGAATATGAAGTGTACCTACTAGTTCCAAAAGTTCAAAGTTCAAACTAAATTTAATATCAAAGTATGTGTATGTCACCATATACTAATCTGTCATTCATTTTTTGCAGGCATTCACAGTAGAACAAAGAAATACAATAGAATCAATGAAAAGCTACACACAACGACTGACAAACAACCAATATGCAACAGAAAAAATACCAAAAAAAATAATGAATAAGACCATAAGACCTGACATTCAGCCCATCTGTTCGATCATGGCTAAATTATTTTTCCATTCAACCCCAATCTTCTGCCTTCTCCCCAAAATCTTTGACACCCTTAGCAATCAAGAAACTATCAACCTCCACTTTAAATATACTCAATGTTTGGTGTCCACAGTGGCAATGAGTTCCACCGACTCACCACTTCTGGCTAAGTAACTTCTTACTCAACTCTGTTCTAAATGGATGCCCTCTAATCTGAGGCTGCACCCTCTGCTCCTAGACTCAATTGTAGACTCTGGTCCTAAATAAATAACACTGAGGACATGAGTTGTAGAGTCCTTGAAAGTGAGTTCATAAATTGTGAAATTGGCTCATTGTTGAGATGAGTGAATTTATATGAGAAAGCATTCTGTTGTTCTTCCGACAGCCTCCAACTGATTACATCCCTCCAAGGATCTCTGTATTTCTCTGGATCAAACATCTGGCACATTCTCAGTTTTAATCATTCCACAATTGCTATCCATGGGCCATAATCTCTCAAGTTCCCATCCAAAGCTCTCAGTCCTTTTATAGTGCTCATTTTCTTGGAACCATGCTCAACACCCAACCTCTGTGACAAACGTACCAACTTGCGTTCTCTCAGGTAATACATAAAGAGCACTAGAACATCTTGAAGAAAAGAAGAGTTGTGGTCAGGCACATTGTCTAAAGAAGCAGAATCATGTTTATTATCACTGACATATGTCATGAAATTTGTTGCTTTTGATGCAAGACATAAAAAATAAGTTACCATAAGAAACAAAATTAATAAATAGTACAAGAGAAGAATAATGAGGTAGTGTTCATGGGTTCATGCAACATTTCGAAATCTGTTGGCAAAGAGGTTCCTAAAAATATTGAGTGTGGGTCTTCAGGTTCCTGTACCTCCTCCCTGATGGTGGTAACCGGAACAAGGTATGTCCCAGATGGTTAGGGCTCTTCCCGATGGATGTTGCCTTCTTGTGGCATTTTCTCAATGGTGTCATACAACAGTTATCCCCTTAATCATCCTCATTGAAACAAATTGCCCAATATGCTAATTGACTTCAGCAAATCCTGCAGATACACTCGTTAAAATATTTTCAAGGCACAAGAGACTGTTGATACTGGAATCTGGAGCAATAAACAATCTGTCAGACGAGGCACTCAGTGAGTCAAGCAGCTTCACTCTGGATCTGTCAACATTTTAGGTCAAAACCTGATTTGGGGCATGATTTTCTTGGCTGTAGAACTTGTAATAAGATGAAATAAGTTTTGTGCCATGAATTGGGGTTTGGGCCTCAACATTTTACAATTTTATAGCATATCACAATTGAGGAAAAGAGTGACCTATATTTGCACCCAATTCAAATATTTTTATACATGATACTAATTCATGTATTTTATATATGATCTTAATTAATACATTTCTATATGAAGCAGCTGTTTTCTGAGGAAATATTAATTTGATTGGACCTATACTATTGAGAGTTTTAAAAAGTTTGACAGGATCTTCTTGGGAAAGCTTGACAGGGTAGTCACTAAGAAACATCCACGATCATCAGCCACCCCTTCTCTCATTAATTGTTCTTTTTTCTCAACAAATAAGACTGAAACAAATCCTAGTCACCCTATCATAAACTATCCTGAAACATGAAACAATGTTTGTCAGAAAGGGATAATTAAAGTAGGAGCCTCCAGACCATACAGGAAGCATTTTAACCGCAATGTTGCTCCAAGGAATTCATGTCCATTTATTTGTTGAGGTTTTCACTTTTGCTCAAGATGAAAGTTTTTTATTTGAACCACAACCAATTCACCATAGCAAAGGTTAGGGGAAGGGAAGAACCAAAACCACACCAAACTACAGAAAGTTGTAAAATTAGTCAGCTCCATCTTGGGCATTAGCCTCCGTAGTATCCAAGACATCTTCAAGGAGCAGTGTCTCAGGAAGGACCCCCATCACCCAGGACGTGCCCTTTCTCATTGTTACCTCAGGAAGGAGGTGCAGAAGCCTGAATATGCACACTCAGCGACTGAGGAACAGCTTCTTCCCCTCCGCCATCCGATTCCTAAATGGACGGGTTTTTGCATTATTTTTAACTTAACTATTTAATACACCTATACATAGTTTCTGCAATTGATTTACTTACTTTGTTTCTATGTTTTCATGCATTGCATTGTACTGCTGCCACTAAATCAACAACTTTCACGACATCTGGTCATATCAAACCTGATTCTGATTATGAACCAAATGCATTTCAGTATTACATTCAGTGCAGCAGTAAGCTGGTGTTTTTGTTTGACTAATAAAATTGGTAATTAGACCATAAGACATAGGAGAAGAATTATGCCATTTGGCCCATCGAGTCTGCTCCACCATTCATAAATTCAGTGCATTCTGTCACTCCGCATGTGACATTTTCCTTCTCCCACCAAAGTAATACCAGATGCCATAAACTTAGAGAGAAGTCAAGTGCCTGGTTTGATGCGGTGCTGATGATATATTAAACCAGATCATCTTTGACTGATGTGATTGAGCTGAGTGGATAGAACGAAGACTCGATGGGCTGAATGTCATCCCCATCCTCCAATTATCCTTGTAGTTTGTCATTACTATGGTAGCATAGTGATTAGCGTAATACTACTGCAGCCCCAGCGACCCAGGTTTAGTTCCACCACTGTCTGTAATGAGTTTGTACATTCTTCCTGGGACCACATGGGTTTCCTCCAGGTGCTCTGGTTTCCTCCTACACTCCTAAGATGTATGGTTTAGGGTTAGTAAGTTATGCTATACCAATGCCAGAAGCATGGAGACACATGTGGCCTGCCCCAGCACATCCTTGACTGTGCCGGTCATTGATGCAAAACGATGCATTTCACTGCAAGTTTCAATGTACATATGACAAATAAAGGTCGTTTTTAACACACCATATTTATTTGATTAACGAAATTTAAATTTCTTAGTTGTTGCAGTGGAATTTGAAAGGTATTTCCTAAGGTCTGCTAGTTCGCCAGCAATCAGAAGATCAGAGCTCGATTCCTGTCAGTCTGTAAAGTGTTTGTTCTTCCCGTTACCATGTGGGTTTACTTCAGATGCTCCAGTTTCCTCCCACAGTGCAAAGACTTATGTATTAGTTAATGGTTAATCAGTCACAACGGTGTTATTGCTCTAGGGCAAGAAGGGCCTGTTACCATGCAGTACCTCTGGGAAATAAATAAATAAATAAAATAAGATGTTTCTACAAACTATGGTTTCCAATCATATACAGGGTCTTGCATTCCTGTTGTATCACAGAAGCTGCTTTACATATGAGATGTTAAACTGAGGCCTTGTCTTCTCTTTTAATTGGTTACTAATGATTCCTGATGACAAAGGCCACGGTGTCATCGCTAAAATAAACCTTGCTTTTCAAAATTCTACAGATGTGTGTTCTATCAAAAGCATCATGACGGGTTGCATCTTAGCCTTGTAGGAAAACTGCACTGAACCAATGGAAGCGACAGGGAGTGGAGAACACTGCCCAGTCCATCACAGGCTCGTCATTTCCTTCCATTCAGTCCGTCTTCAAGGTACATTGCTTCAAAAGGTCTAACAATATCGTCAAGGATGTCCGTAACTCTGGCTCTTTTCTCTCTTCTTCCTTTTAGGAGAAGATGGAGCAACTTGAAAGCATAGACGACCAAACTCAAAGACAGCTTCAGGCTTCTGAACCAATCATCTCCTCAGAATCAGAATGAAAATCAGATTTATTATCACTGACTTTGAGGCCTTCATTTGGTCAGGGTAAACCATGGATGTTGGGTCCTGGCTAACTACGTACACGCAAGTATGACACGGAGACCAAGCTGTTGCCTATGTAGCAAGTTCTCCCTCTCCACGCGTCTGATGAACCTAAAGGAACGGTACAGACCAGTACAGTTTGGCAGCAGCGGCATCACAGGAGTTGCCAGTCAGCATGGAACTCAATGTAGAGCTGCCTTAGGGATTCCACCGGATTTTTCCTTGGGGCTTACTTCCGAAGCCTTCCTCAGGAGAGGGTATAGACGCAAGGCAGTGGAAGTTTGAGATCAGAGTTTTCCTTCTCCTAGATGAGCTGCCAGCCACAGCTGACGAGCCCCATCTGCCTGAAGCGACTGGTTTTAAGGCACCAGTAACCCAGCTTTGCCCCTTCTCTTGTCAGTAGAAACAAGTCCGCCGAGTCCACAAAGCACACATGAAGGCTGACAGCTGGACTTGGTTTTCAGAGGCTATTTGAGATGCACACCATTGGGAGCATCTAATATGCTTCCAGCAGAAGTGGTTGAGGCAGGTTCAATGTTGTCATTTAAAGTTAAATTGGATAGCTATATGGACAGGAAAGGAATGGAGGGTTATGGGCTGAGTGCAGGTCGCTGGGACTAGGTGAGAGTAAGCGTTCGGCATGGACTAGAAGGGCTGAGATGGCCTGTAATTGTTATATGGTTATATGGTTTATCCTCACCACCACCCTAGCTATAACAACATTAAGGAACTTTAAGTTCACTGACTTAGATAATTGGTAAATTTGTTTATTATTGTCACTTGTATCAAGGTATAGTTGGAAATCTTTGTTTTCCATGCCACCCAGAGAGATAATTTCATTACATCCACGCATTGAGGTAGAACAAGGGTAAACAATAACAGAACGCAGAATAAAATGTTACAGTTAGAGAAGGTGCAGTGCAGGTAGACAATACAGTGCAAAATCATAACAAGGTAGATTGTGAAGTCAAAGTCTACTTTATCCTACTAGAGAACTGTTCGATTGTCTTATAACAGTAGGATAGAAGCTGTCCTTGAGTCTGGTGCTACATACGCTCAGCTTTTTGTATCTTCTGCTGATGGGAGGAGGGAAAGAAAGAATGTCCAGGCTGGGCGGTGTCTTTGATTATGCTGGCTGCTTTATTGGCTCAGTAAAAAGTACAAACAGAGTCCATGGAGGAGCTGGTTTCCATGTTGAGCTGAGCTCTGTACACAACTCTCTGCAGTTTCTTGTGGTCTCAGTCAGAGCAGTTGCTGTACCTAGCTGGGTTGCGTCTGGATGGGATATCTCCTATGGTGCATCATGAAACTTCCTGCTTTTTAGCAGCAGTGGAGGAGATGGGATGGTTGACCCATGGTGAAATGGCATCAGCACCAAATAGTCCCGAGTTCAAATCCAACCAGCTCCTTGCACGCTTTCCATCGGTGCTGGTTTGAGCGTTGAGCTAGCAAGTCAGCCTCATACAAAACATTTAAATGCTATGAAAATGGCAAAAATGCTGCCTGTTGCGCCACGAGGCATGAAATAGGGGAAAAGAGGAAACAACAAGGAGGAGAGGACAGGAAAGTAGGAATGATGTGCAAAGCTGGGAGCTGAGTGGTGGAAGAGAAGAAGGGCTGAAGAAGATGGAAAGAAGCTGATATATTCAAAATCCATGGTTGCTCTTTGTGGAAAATGGCCAAGTAGTTAATGCCTACAGGGAACTGAATGGGACCACAGTACGGTGGGATGCTGGGTCAGTTTCTAGTCCAGGTCTTTGATCAGCAAACATATGTTCAAATCCTACAAATACAAACAAAGAATTTAAATTCAAGATATTTAATAAAGTGATAACTGAAGACTATTTTCAAAGGTTCAAAGGTTCAAAAGTCCAATTTAATGTCGGAGAAATGTATACGATATACATCCTGAAATGCTTTTTCTTCATAAAACATCCACGAAAACAGAGAAGTTCCCCAAAGAATGAACGACAGTTAAACGTGAGAACCCCAAAGTCACCCCCGAGCTCCCCCCTCCCGCACGTAAGCGGCAAGCAACAATCCCCCCTCCCCTCACTGGCAAAAAAAAACATTAATGATTTTAGAAGATTTTGAAAGAACTATCCCAAAATCCAGCTAATTTTGCCTAATCATAGAGACATAGAGCATTACAGCACAAAAACAGGCCGTTTGGCCCGTCCAGTCAATGCTGAACTGTTATTCTGCCTCATCACATAAACATGCACATGGAACGTAGCCCTCCTCATTCATAAGACCATGAGACCGTAAGACACAGGAGCAGAATTAGGCCATTCCATCATGGCTGATTTATTATCCCTCTCAATCTCATTCTCCTGCCTTCTCCCCATAGCCTTGGAGACCCTGACTAATCAAGAACCTAACAAACTCCACATTAAATATACTTAATGACTTGGACTTCACTGCTTGTCTGTCAAAAAGGATTCCACAGAATCACCACTCTCTGGCTAAAGAAATCCCTCCTCATCTCTGTTGTAAAGAGACATCCTTCTATTCTGATGCTGTGCCCTCAGGTCCTGCACTGCCCCAATATTTGACACATCCTCTCCATGTCCCCTCTATCAAGATCTTTCAATGTTCAATAGGTTTCAATGAGATCCTCTTCCCTCTCATTCTTCGAAATTCCAGCGGTACAGGCCACAGCCATCAAGCGCTCACAGGTGTTAACTCTTCCGTTCCCAGAATCATGCTCGTGAACCTTCTCTGGACTCTGTCCAATGCCAGCACACCTTTTCTTAGATAAGAGGCCCAAAACTGCTCACAATACTCCAAGTGCAGTCTGGCCAATGCCTTATAAAACCTCAGCATTACATACCCATCTCATAAATGTACATATCCAAACCTCTCTGAATGGTTGATATTGAACACATAACCACCACTTCCTCCTGCCTCATATGTGACTCCAGGCACCATTCTTTATGATTCTCAGCCACCTTCTAATTTAGCCCAGCAAGCATTCAGTGCAAGGACAATTGTAGATAAATAACAAATGTCAGCTTCGACAGTGCCAGCTACACGTTGCAAGTGAACGAATGGATAAATCTTTTGTAAATGCCTCCCTGAATGATCTCCCTCCTCTGCTACTGGAATGGTGGGAACCTGGGCCAGTCATTTATAGCTCTTGTCAACACGTTTGTTTATTTTCACTGCACACAGAGCATAGACACGATGACCTTCGAGCAGAGCAAAGGCAGCAAGCAGAGGGTTAAGGGGTGGCAAAGCAAATTCTAAACTATCCCACCAGACTACCTCAGTCTGCCAGGAACAGTGGGAACCACTGGAAAATAACAAGCGGAGAGGCAGCCGAGGAGACTGAGCTGATGTTTTCCTGTTTGAGGGTCCACGCAGCTGGAATTTTAAAGTATTTATTTTAATTGAAAATTACTCAGCTGTAGGGCAGCATCAGCTTTGGAAAGTCTAGCAAGTTACCCTCACAGAGTCTTATCCTGAGGTGCTCCATATCAAATGAGCTTAACAAGCACTCAGGGTCCACACTGGCATCAGTTTGCCCCACTCAGGGTATTTGACAAAACCGTACGTGACTTGTTTAGGTCGGGCAAACAGAAGGAAGGTATCCCTTAAGGGTCAGAGGACACAATAACAAACGAAAGGTGCAGAGGTGTGAACGGTAAAACTCTTCAATTTAGCGTTGAAGGACTGGCGGATTGAGAGCCAATCAGGGCTTCCAGGGAACTGGATAGGAAGCTGAGAGAGGGGGCAGCAGGGGACAGGGCTGACGACCTTATTCAATGTGGGCCCAATGATTCAAATAATCTCCTTCTGAACAGTAACAATTTGCACAATTTACAATTATATTCTTCATCTGAGGAGAACTGGTCCTTCAGTTTAGATACCTTGCCCCTTGTCCCCTCATCCCCTCCCTCTTTGGGACAGCATGGTGGCACAGTGGTTAGTGTAACTCTTCAGCGATAGGGGTCAATTTCCCACTGCTATCTCTAAGGAGTTTGTATATTTTCCCCGAGACCACATGGACTTCCTCTTTGTGCCCCAGTTTCCACCCACATACCAAATACATCTGGGTTAGTAAGTTGTGGGCATCTAATTGGAACTGGAAGCATGGCGACAGTTGTGGCCACCCCCTGCACAATCTTGGATTGTATGGGTCGTTAACACATTTCACGGTATATGTTGCTGTACATATGACAAATGAAGCTAATCTTTATCTTCATTCTCCTAATGGCCCCAAAACACACACACACACACACACACACACACACACACACACACACACACACAGTATAATATACACACATTAAATCACTAAATACATGTGTTATAAGCCTCAAACTCAGTTTATAAGTGTTCTCCAGCCATATGCAAGAGGCATGGATTTGGAGAAGGGAACGAGAACTTTCACAGCAAGGTACTAAAAAAGAACACGCAATCTAATGATTATAAAAATAACATCAGCTATTTATCAGTTTCAAAAATGCTCTGATTAGAGCTTATTTCAAAGTTCAAAGTAGACTTATTATCATACTATATAGATGTCACCTTGAATGAAAAAAAAGAGGCAAAGGTTTTTTTCACTAATCATCCTTTAATAAGTGTTTTACTGCCTTGATTGTATGCCAGGGTTAAACACAGTATTAATCTCTGCTCTCTCAGCAACAGGCTTCACAGTGTGGGTGAGCTCTAACCTTTGGCTTTTCATACAATAACCAAGGCCTCGTTTTACTTTATACCTCAAATTAATTGATGCTCCACTAACCGCTGAGGCTTTTGAAGAGACACGGTTTCCGATTAAACACAACGCTCTCATTGCTTTCCTATGACTCTCCTGAGAGAAGTGAAAGGCTGGGAAAGCGGAGACCTGCCACTTTCTCTAGAGAAAGGGCCCACAGTTTGCTGAGGGGCACTGGAAGCTCATCCGAAGAGACAATCTGTCCGCGATACCGAGCTACTGCAAACGAGGGTGCCAATCCCCAAAAGAACAGAGAGCTGCCAGATGCAAATGAACATTTTCCTGACAGAGAATGTGCTTGACACTTTTAATTCCCTTGCCTTTTGTGTGGATGAGTACGAGAGAGAGCTGCCAGGATTGCTGAGGGATGAAATTTAGAGCCAGATTGTTGGTAGATGGAGTCGTCTGTCGGGGGGGGGGGGGGGGGGCGGGAGAGATACAGATTTTAAGCATCATTTCATGAAGTTTATCTAGAAAGTTATCCCTGATCAACAGAGTTGCAAGAAAATACTGTGCTCATTGAAACAGGCCCTTCAGCCCTTCATGTTGGCACCAACCTCCAGCCAGCCTCTTACACGAACCCGTACTTTTATTTTCCCCATATTAGAACATTCTAGATCCGCAGTGTCTTATGTTCCTGTGCATTCAAAATGTTGTGCCAGACCAGTCAGGATACTTTCAATAGTACACCTGCAGGTTTCTTTGAGACTTCAGTGACATGCTCAACATCCTGAACCTTATAAGAAAGTAAAGAGGCAGGAGCACATTCCTTTTCTCTTGATTGGAATAGACCCCACGGGAATTCATGCTCATTGCATTTCCGCTTATTTTTCCTTAATTCAAACAGGATTTTGTACTTCCAGAAGAAGCATTAGGGTGCCAGGGTGGAATAACAGTTAACGTAACACTAATACAGCTCAGAGCATTGGAGTTCAGAATCCAATTCCAACACCATCTTTAAAGAGTTAGTATAATCTCCCCGTGAATGTGTGGGTTTCCTCCAGGTGCTCTGGTTTCCTCCCACATTCCAAAGACATATGGGTTGGTAGGTTAATTGGTCATTGTAAATTGTCCTGTGATTAGGCTAGGGTTAAGTAGGTGGGGTTGCTGGGTGGTGAGGCTTGTTGGGCCGGAAGGGCCTGTTCCGTGCTGTACCTCTAAATAAATAAAAATCACTTTGAATGTTGACAAAAAAAATCAACTTGTGCACAGGCCTGTTGAGAAAGATGTGGCGGTCCCTGCACAGGAGCCAAAATAAGTCAGTCAGAAGTCACTTAGCTAAGAGGTCCACAATGAGTGCAAAAAGAGAAGCAGAGGAAAAGGAATGATGGGACATAAACAAGAAAGGAAGTAACCAAGGGGTTAAAAAGCAATGAGGAAAGTTTACACGAGGAAATCTGCAGATGCTGGAAATGAAAGGAACACGCACAAAATGCTGGTGGGATGCAGTAGGCCAGGCAGCATCTACAGGAAGAGGTTCAGTTGACGTTTCGGGCCGAGACCCTGCGTCAGGACTAACTGAAAGAAGAGATAGTAAGAGATTTGAAAGTGGGAGGGGGAGGGGGAGATCTGAAATGATAGGAGAAGACAGGAGGGGGAGGGATGGAGCCAAGAGCTGGAAAGTTGATTGGCAAAACGGGTACAAGGCTGGAGAAGGGAGAGGATCATGGGACGGGAGGCCTATGGAGAAAGAAAGGGGGAGGGGAGCACCAGAGGAAGATGGAGAGCAGGCAAGGAGAGGGACAGAGGGGGAAAAAAAGGGAAAAAATAATAAATAATAAATAAATAAATAATAGATGGGATAAGATGGGGAGGAGGGGCATTAACGGAAGTTAGAGAAGTCAATGTTCATGCCATCAGGTTGGAGGCTACCCAGACAGAATATAAGGTGTTGTTTATCCATGGCCTCCTCTACTGTCAAGATGATGAAGCCATATTCAGGTTGGAGGAACAACACCCTCAGTCTGGGTAGCCTCCAACCTGATGGCATGAACATTGACTTCTCTAACTTCCATTAATGCCCCTCCTCCCCTTCTTTCCCCATCCCTTATTTATTTATTTATCCCTGTCTCGCTCTCCCCCCCTTTTTTTCCTCCCTCTCCTTTTTCTTCCCCCTCTGTCCCTCTCACAATAACTCCTTGCCTGCTCTCCATCTTCCTCTAGTGCTCCCCTCCCCCTTTCTTTCTCCTTAGGCCTCCCGTCCCATGATCCTCTCCCTTCTCCAGTCTTGTACCCGTTTTGCCAATCAACTTTCCAGCTCTTAGCTCCATCCCTCCCCCTCCTGTCTTCTCCTATCATTTCGGGTCTCCCCCTCCCCCTCCCCCTCCCACTTTCAAATCTCTTACTATCTCTTCTTTCAGTTAGTCCTGACGAAGGGTCTCGGCCTGAAACGTCGACTGTACCTCTTCCTATAGATGCTGCCTGGCCTGCTGCATTCCACCAGCATTTTGTGTGTGTTACCATGAGGAAAGTTTATATGTTTATCTCTTGTGGTTGCTTACTTTGCACTATGTGACTTGGGTAGTATTCCGCTTTTAATCACACTTATTACTTTGGGTGCGAGAGTGCCTAAGATTGTGGCTGTAAACCTCAGAGCTGTCGATTTTAACACCATTTTAAAGGTTCTGTGACAACTTGCATCTTTGTAGATGGAACAGGAAATACTGGAAGCACTCATTAGTTTAGGCAGAATCTGGTTTCAAAGATTCAAAGGTTCAAAGATTGATTTATTATCGAAGTATACAACTCTGAAATTCTTCTCCAGATAGCCATGAAAACAAGAATAAAAAACCCATATCCCTCCTTCCCATACTAAAAATGAACAAATACGGAACAGGCACATCAATCCCCAAATCCCCCTCCATGCACACAAAAGAACGTGAAGGATCAGGTGTAAAACACAGAATATAAAAACTATAAGACTGAAAAAAGTCTACAGTCCAAGTCCATATCCAAAACGCAGAAAACCTGGGTAACATTCACTGAGAACAGCAGCAGGTCTTTCCTTCTGCAGCAGCAGAGTGATCCCACCAGTGATCAAAAGGCAGTCCCCCTCTCCAGCAGCAGAGCCACTTCACTAGCGATCAAATGGCAGGCAGCTGGTGCACACCTTCCGCATTCTTCTCTATGTTTCAATATTCGTCTTCCCTTTAATCGGCGAACAATGAAAGCTTTAATCATCGAAATGGAGCCAAACATCTGACCATGCTCCACAGCCATCCCACAGCCTTCTCACCACAAGGTGCGTGCATGCTGCCTCTGTCTCCCAGAATACTCTGGGAGACAGCAGAGTGCTGAAATACCCAAAAGATTCCAAAACTACAAATCACAGGCTCCAACAGTTCCAGAATCACATTCAAGATGAGAAATTAACATAAAAGACATAAAAGAAGTGAAATATATGGTTTCATGATCTATCCAGAAGGTGTCGACCAAAGGAGCAATGTGCAAAGGTGCCACCTTGACCGGAAGTCACGGAAGAGAAACCGGTAACAAACCCTGGCAAAAAGTCCCGGGCCTGAATTCTTCAACTGCTTCTCTCTCCACAGATGCTGCCTGACCAGCTGAGTATTTCTATCAATTTAGTTTTGATTTCAGATTTCTGTCATCAGTAGCAACACACAGAAAATGCTGGAGGAACTCAGCAGGTCAGGCAGCATCTATGGAAATGAATAAACAGTCGACATTTCAGGTCGAGTCCCTTCTTCAGGACTGAAAAGGAAAG
Source organism: Mobula birostris (assembly GCF_030028105.1). Lineage (NCBI taxonomy): Eukaryota > Metazoa > Chordata > Chondrichthyes > Myliobatiformes > Myliobatidae > Mobula > Mobula birostris. The sequence continues at coordinate 21,915,711 of NC_092392.1, read as the reverse complement.
GGGAAGGTGCCAGGATGAAAAGGTAAGGAGAGGAGTAGGAGGATAGATAGAAGGTGATAATTCCATTATCTGTAGTTTTTTTTACTTTTCTTTTGAATCTTTTCAGTGTTATTTGTGCACCAGCATGACTCAATATGTTTACAACTGCCTTTGAAAGAGAAAAATGTCACTGTCAATAACACTGTTCACCGTTTTTGGTAAGTGCACTGTATTGTCATGTTGGTACTTTGTAATGCATTGAATATCTCTGATATTCATCCCACTGAGACAAGGGTGATTTTCAAACATGTTCCCAGGGTTGGAGAGTTCTAGTTATGAAATGTGAATGTCTCACTTTATAACAACTAATCTGTTCGGTTTGTTTCAAAGGAAGCTGAGGGGAGGTATTAACTGAAGTGTTCAAACTTATTACAGAATAAATAGAAAGGCTCTGGATTGCTTTCAAATAGCTAGACCCTCGCCTATTTTTATAAATATACCACAGAAACCATCCTGGCTACATGACAGGTTGGTATGGCAACCGCTCTACCCAAGACAACAAGAAACTGTAGAGAGCTGCGGACACAGCTCATGGTAACCAGACTCTCCTTCACAGCCTTTGTGTACAGTTATCGTGTCCTCAGCAAGGCAAACAACATGATCAAAGCCTCCTCCCACCCTGGATGCTCTCTCCCCCCTTCAATTGGGCAGAAGATATTAAAGCCTGCAGGAACGTACCAGCAGGCTCAAGGGCAGTTTCTACCCCTCTGTTATAAGACCATTAAATGGCCCCTCATATGATACAATGGAGTCCTTATCTTGCACCTAAATTTCTGCCTGCAACACACTTTCTCTGTAGCTGTAACACTTAATTCTGCATTCTGCTATTGATTTATTTTGTACTACCTCAACCCACTATTGTAATTGAAATGATCTGTATGGATGGTAGGCAGAATCAAGCCTTCCACTGTACGTCCGTACATGTGGCAACAACAAACCAGTATAATTTTAAAATAATTGAAGTTGATTGGTAGGATAGGATAGCGGCTGAGAGAAAAAAACTATTTAATACAATGCGTATTACTTGGAACTCAGTGCTTGCAAGGGGGGGTGGAGGCAAAAACTTCCAGCATATTTAGGCTCCAGATCTGAAACTGAAATGTTGCTCCTGCCACAGATAAGGCTATAAGGCTGAGGGTAGCAGACACCAACAGAATCAACAAACTCATTCGTAAGACCACTGATGTTGTGGTGATGGTACTGGATTCTCTGACGGTGGTGTCTGAAAAGGGGATGCTGTCCAAGTTGCATGCCATCTTAGTCAATGTCTCCCATCCACTACATAATGTATTGGTTGGGCACAGGAGTACATTCAGCCAGAGACTCATTCCACCGAGATGCAACACAGAGCGTCATAGGAAGTCATTCCTGCCTGTGGCCATCATACTTTACAACTCCTCTCTTGGAGGGTCAGACACCCTGAGCTAATAGGCTGGTCCTGGACTTATTTCTTGGCATAATTTACATATTACTATTTAACTATTTATGGTTTTATTACTATTTATTATTTATGGTGCAACTGTAACGAAAACCAATTTCCCCCCTGGGATCAATAAAGTATGACTATGACTATGACTATTGGACCACAAGATATAAGAGCAGAACTAGGCAACTCAACCCATTGAGCCTGCTCTGCCATGCGATCATGAGAGATTTATTTTCCTGCTCACCCCATTCTCCTGCCTTCTCCACATAAACTTTACTGCACTTCCTAATCAAGAGCCTATCAACCTCCACTTTAAATCTACCCAATAATTTGGCCTCAACGCCCAGCTGTGGCAATGTATTCCACAGGTTCACCATCTCTGTTCTAACAGGACATCCTATGTTCTGAGGCTGTGCACTCTGGTCCTAGGCCCCCTCAATATTGTAAACATTCTCTTCAAGTCCGCTCTATCTAGGCCTTTCAGTATTTGCTACAGTACACGCAGGCTGATCCGCAGAGTTCTCCTAGTGTTTTCTATTTTCACTGAAAAGATGCAAGTTATTATAACAAAGGTTTCAAGAAAGTGTTAAAATTGACAAGACTAGATAAGAGCCACAACCAGTGAGATTACTCAAGAGTGGGATTAGCGTACAGATATTTTTCACGGGCATGGACACAGTGGGTTGAATGGCCTGCTTTTCTGTAGTACATTTCAATAAGGTTTAATTTCAGAAGAAGGAGAGTTTAATGACACAGGTTGTAGAGACATTTGTTCACAAGAGACCTGGGTGTTGTCTACATGGATTTTGCATGTTTTACCTGTGTCTTCTGGTAAGATGTCGGCACTCTCGGACACAGCGGCTTCTCAGGGTCTACCCAAATTAATCAAACTTTTTTTAATCTACTTAATATACATGATTGATTTACTTGTTTATTTATTATTATTATGTTTTATTGTATCTATTTTTTTTCTCTCTGTTAGACTACGTATTGCATTGAACTGCTGCTACTAAATTAACAAATTTCACGTCACATGCTGTGATAATAAACCTGATTCTGATTCTGGTGTGCGACTGTTCATCCTTCTACATCTTTTTCTTGATCACAAGACACTGCTCATTGTCAAGAAGATTGACTACTGTCGGTCTACCCCACTCGCGAGTTGCTGGATACCAGCCGAGCTGGACTTCTGCACATCATGTTGCTGCTTCAGACCCAGGGGAGAAGGTGCAGTTGCAGTCCACAATCCAATGGACCTATCCAACAGTGATTGTCTTGGATGTTCTTGCTGTGTTCACAAGACCCTGTTGGACATTGGTAATGTAGAATACTGTGAATCGGAATTACTAGTCCATTGGGGACATCAACGGTCGGAGATCCTGCTTTCTCTGGCAGACAGAGCATAGGTGTTCAGGAAAATGATCTCCCAGTCTGCGTCGGGTCTCGCCAATATATAGAAGGCCACATCGGGAGCACCGGACGCAGTATATCACCCCAGCCGACTCACAGGTGAAGTGTCACCTCATCTGGAAGAAAGCAGGATCTCCCAGTGGCCACAAATTTTAATTCCACATCCCATTCCCATTCTGATATGTCTATCCACGGCCTCCTCTACTGTAAAGATGAAGCCACACTCAAGCTGGAGGAACAACACCTTATATTCGGACTCGGTAGCCTCCAACCTGATGGCATGAACATTGACTTCTCTAACTTCCGCTAATGCCCCACCTCCCCCTCGTTCCCCATCCGTTATTTATTTATATACACACATTCTTTCCCTCTCTCTCCTTTTTCTCCCTCTGTCCCTCTGACTATACCCCTTGCCCATCCTCTGGGTTTTTCCCCCCTCCCCCTTTTCCTTCTCCCTGGGCCTCCTGTCCCATGATCCTCTCATATCCCTTTTGCCAATCACCTGTCCAGCTTTTGGCTCCATCCCTCCCCCTCCTGTCTTCTCCTATCATTTTGGATCTCCTCCTCTCCCTCCCACTTTCAAATCTCTTACTAGCTCTTCCTTCAGTTAGTCCTGACGAAGGGTCTCGGCCCGAAACGTCGACTGTACCTCTTCCTAGAGATGCTGCCTGGCCTGCTGCATTCACCAGCAACTTTGATGTGTGTTGCTTGAATTTTCAGCATCTACAGAATTCCTCGTGTTTACGTTTTTAAGTATCCTGGTAAATCTCTTCTGCATCCTCTCTGAAGCTTCCACATCCTTCCTATCATGAGGGGACCAGAATTGAAAATAATACTTGTAGCGTGGTTTAACCACAGAGTTTTATAGAGCTGAAATATTACCTCACAGCTCTTGAACTCAATCCCCTGACTAATGAAGGCCAATGCACCATGCATCTTCACAACCACATTATCCAATTGCTCAGCAATTTAGAAGGATCCATGGATATGGATCCCCAGATCCCTCTGTTCCTTCACACTGCTAAGAATCTTACCATTCACCTTGTTCTCTGCCTTCAAGTTCCACCTTCCAAAATCTATCACTTCACACTTTTCCAGATTGAACTCCATCAGCCCTTCTCAACCCAGTTCTACTTCCTATCAACACCCTGTTGTATCCCCGTACAACCTTCTACACTATTCACAACACTACCAACCTCAATGTCATCTGCAAGCTTATTAACCCACCCTTCCATTTCCTCAGCTAAGTCAGTCATAAGAATTACAAAGAGCAGAGGTCCCAGAGTAGCTCCCTGCAGAACATCACTAGTAATGCTTCATCTACTACCAATTCTGAATCCATGCAAACAAGTTTTCATGTACCTAAAGCCTCCTGACTTTCTGAATGAGCTTACCACAGGGAACCTTGCGAAAATGCCTGACGAAAATCCATATACACTGCATCCACTACTTCACCTTCATTAATTTGTTTTGTCACTTCTTTGAACAGTTCAAACAGGCTAGGGAGGCATGACCTGCCTCACTAAAAGCCATGCTGACCATCTCTAATAAGACTATGCTTTTCCAAATGCTCGTAAGTCCACTCTCCAAGAAGCATCTCCAATCATTTACCCATCACTGATGGCATTCTCACTGGTCTATAATTCCCAGGATTTTCCCTATTACCTTTCTTGAACAAAGCCATAACATCTGTTACGCCCCAGTCTTCTTGTATGACTCCAGTGGCCAGTGAGTACGTAGTGAATATCGCCAAAGGTGTAACAACCTCTTTCCTCACTTCCTGCAGTAACCTGGGATATATCCTGTCCATCGCTGGGGACTTACTTATCCAAGTGTTTTTTTCTCAAAATTTTAGCACACCCTTTTTCTTACTGTCGAGCTGTTCCAGCAGAGCAGCCTGTTTTACTTTGTCCTCACATCCATCAAGATGGTGAATACTAAAGCAAAGTGTTCGAGAAGGACCTTCCTTACCTTCTCTGACCCCAGACATGTTTCCTCTTTCATCCCTGATCGGTATGATCCTCACTCTAGTCATTCTCCTGTCCTTCACTTACATGTAGGGCACCTTGGCTTTTCCTCAATAGTACTCACCAAGTTCTTCTTGGTTTCAGTACAGCGTATTGGACAACAAATGGAGTGAGGCCCAGAGCCAGAGCTTCCTCTATTTTCAATGCTTCCAAGACCCCAGTTCATCAATTGCAAAGAGGAGCAAGTGTAATTTCAGGATTCTGACTACGTGTGTGTCTCAGAGATCCAGTCAGTCCCATCATTGCACCCTACGTTCTCTTTATTTCAGTTTCCCTTCTGTCTCATCCTGTATTGTTATGTCTCTGTAACTCTCCAGATCTTCAGCTCTGCCTCTCTGACCTTGTTTCTTTTTACCTGCCTCTCTGTTCTTGCCTATCCCTCCCTTTCTCTCCATCTCTGTAAGGCCATCTCCTTCTCCTTTCTCTCGCTCTCTCTCTCACACACACACACACACACACACACACACACACACACACACACACAAACACACATAATCTCTCTGTAGCGTTATGCAAAATATTGGGGGAGAGCAAAGCCATAGCCTCCTAATTATCAGCTAAATTAATATGTATTTCTTTGGGACAATTTTCTGACTTGAGCATAGATGTTTAATGCACTTCTTAAAAGTGGTCATATTCAATATTTTTCATCTGTCCTTGTCCATCTCTGTCTGTCTGTCTGTCTGTCTCTCTCTCTGTCCTCGGCCTCTCTTTTTCCCCTTTCAGCCCTGCCATTCTGGAGCCTAACTCCCCCTCCTTTCTTTTGTTGTGCATTGAAGTACAGTGTAATTTCATGAGCCTTTCTTAGCTGCCCAGATCGAGACGGTAATCCACCCTGTCTCCTCTTAATTAAAGCAAATAGCCCAGGCTTACAATAGTGACTGAGAAAGGCCTAGCCAGTCCATCCCTCAGCACAGGGAGCTAATTGATTTTAAATGACAATGGTGTTTACATTGGAAAACCAAACCTCTTGTTTTCAAACTGCTTCTCCCTATAACCCTGCAAGCCTCATGAATATCAAATGCCACATATATAGGTTGGTCAGCCCTCTATATGTGTGGTGTTACAACAGGAGCATTTGAAAAGTTAATAGGCTGAATTCAGACCGAGATCCCAATGTTTGTTCTGAGTAGCAAAGGCAGCATGCATTTGGAATGACACGAGTGTTAACAATGTGAGGGACAGACATTATACCAAATGGATAAGCTTTCAGGAATTTAGTTGGGAGGGTATCAAAGTTCAAAGTTCAAAGTAAATTTATTATCAAGGTACATATATGTCACCAACTACCCTGAGAGTCCTGAAGAAGGGTCTCAGCCTGAACCACTGACTATTTATTCATTTCGTAGATGCTGCCTGACCTGCTGATTTCCTCCAGCATTTTGTGTATGCTGCTTTGGATTTCCAGCATCAGCAGTGTTTGAGATTAATTTTCTTGCAGGCATTCACAGTAGAACAGAAATGCAATCAATGAAAAACTGCACTCTAAGACCAACAATCAATGTTCAGAGGAAGACAAACTGCAAATACAGTAAATAAATAATACTGAGAACATTGAGTTGTAGAGTCCTTGGAAGTGAGTGATGATTTAAGGAATCAGTTCAGAGTTGAGGTTATTCAAGCTAATTGAGGAGCCAGATGGTTGAAGGGTAATAACTCCTCCTGAAATTGGTTGTGTGAGACCTGCGGCTCATGTACCCTCTTCCTGATGGCAGTCCCCAGAAGAGAGCATGGACTGGATGGTGGGGGTCCGTGATGATGGATGCTGCTTTCTTGTGGCAGCACTCCTTGTAGATATGCTCAATGGTGGGGAGGTTTTTTTCTGAGATGGACTAGGTTGTATCCTTCATATGTTTTCTTACCAGCCTCATTCTCTCATTCTCCTGCCTTTTCCCTGTAACCTTTGATGCCCTTCTTAATTAGAAACCTATCAACCACACTTTACATATATCCAATGACTTGGCCTCTTCAACAGTCTAAGGCAATGAATTCCACAGATTTACCATTCTCTGGCTAAAGAATTTTCTCCTCATTTCTCTTCCAAAAGAACCTCCCTCTATTCTGAGGCTGTGCCCTCTGGTCTTAGTATCCCCCACTATAGGAAACATCCTCTCCATATCCACGTTATCTAGGCCTTTCAGTTTTCAATATGTTTCAATGAGATCCCTCCTCATTCTTCCAAACTCTAGTGAGTACAGACCCAGACCTTTCGAATGCTCCTCATGCGTTAACCCTTTCACTCCCGGGATCCTTCTCATGAGCCTCCTCTGGAGCATCTCCAATGCGAGAACATCCTTTCTTAGATAAGGAGCCCAAAACTGCTCACGTTACTCCAAGTGTGGTTTGACCAAAGCCTTACAAGGCCTCAGATCCTCAGGATCTCAGTGAGAACCCCCATCATTTTTCTAAACTCCAGTGAATACAACATCTGTTTGCATGGCATTTCTGCAAAAGGAAAACAATAGCAGAATGCAGAATATAGTGTTACAATTACTCCTCCATTTATACCTATGCCCTTTGGTATTAGCTGCTTCCATTATGGGAAACAATTTCTCACTTTCCCCCAATCTATGACCTTCATAACTTTGTAGGTTTTGAACTCCAGTAGATTCCCCATCAGCATTATCCACTCCGAGGAAAACAAATTGTGAAAGTATGTGGAGGCTTTGGAGGGTTACAGAAATGGTTTACCTGGATGCTGCCAGCATTCAAGGGTATGAGCTATAAAGAGAGATTAGACTGGGGTCCTAACCTTTTTTATGGCATGGACCCCTTTGGCAGTGCCATGAAGCTATAGACCCCTTCTCAGAATAATGTTTTTGGTCCTAAGATCAGTGAGTTCATCTTTAGCTAGATCAAATTCTTTGATAGAGCTTATATCAGAAAGAAAAGGATTATGGATCCATGGTTCAACTTTAATGCCATCAAGATGGAAGTAACTTTTGAAAGCATTCTGAAATGTTTCCAGCGTTCACAGATATCTCTCTTCAAAAAAATTGATAAGAGAATTTTGTATCTCAGCTCCATCTTGGTAAAGCAATTCCTCCAGCGTTTGAAAGGTCGCAAAGGTGTAGACTTCTACTCTCTTCTTTCATCTTGGGAACTTAGCCAAGAAAGCTTGTAATTTTTCAGAAGCATCCATAACGGCAACTTAAGGACTTGATCTGAAAAACTTATTTCCTTCATATGGTTAAAAATATCTGTCATGTAAGCCAACTGTTCCAAGAGGGGATTTTCTTTTTCTTTCAGAAATAGTTAAACTTCTGTCCTCAGGTCGAACAAGCACTTTAAGACTTGTCCTCTTGAAAATCAGCAGACCTCTGTGTGGTAGAGAAGCATTTCATATTCTATGCCCTTTTCTTGACAAAGTCTCTTAAAAAGTACGATTTAGACACCTTCTTCTAATATAGTTGATGACTTTTATGGCTGTTGACAAAACTTTTTTCAAGGTTGTTAGAATAGTCTTTGTTGTATGTGTAAAAAACAATGGGTGATGAAGATGTGAGGTGATTCCTTTTTCAGCAAAACCAAATATATCACCAAGCATCACAGGAGATCCATCTGTACAAAGAGTATGAGGTTTCTCTTTCCAGTCAAAGTTTAGTTTGGCAAAAAAGACTTTTTACCATTTCCAAAATGTCGACGACCTTTGTAGTTTCCAAAAGGGACTCACAAAATAAGAATTCTTCATTGATGGTGTCAGCATGCACATAATGAACAAACACAAGGAGCTGACATCATTGAGAGATCTCTGTGTTTTCATCCAGTTGCATACTGAATGGGAATTGCAAGTTTGCCAATTCCTTAATGATCTGCTTCAAAATGTTGAAAGAAATATCAGCTATTCTAGAACTAATCACAATATAACCTTCCCATTCGACTGTTTGAGGTAACTTATTTTTTATTCTTTCTTACTTCTCTTCGAATATGTGCACTTGTAATGCCTCTGTGACACTGTAATTTCCTTTGGGATCAATAAAGTTTCTATCTTAGACCACAAACCAGTTTGACCATTTCCAGTGTACATGACTACTAATTGTGTGAGGCTTCATTTCCTTAGAAACCTGGTAAGCAACTTTATAGCATGCTTCAAGAAAAGCTTTTTGTGAAATGGCAAATTCACGTTTTGGAAGTTTACGAGCTTTTTCGAACCCACATCTTTAGATGCATTTTCAGGATGGACGGGAGGTGAGGTGCTCTTTCCGTTTTGCTGGCTTCATACTTTGTTCGCAATAAATTTTCCACACAAAAATACATTGTGGCTTTTGTGTCTCGTCACATCCATTAATGCAAGTGAAATCATAGTTTTCATCATACTTCCTTTTCTTCAACATTTCAACTTAAATTGGGTCCGCAAAAAAAAGGAGAAATAATGCTGTTGAAACTAAATATCTTTGTATGGTTTTTAAGTAATTTGTTTGATAAATTTGCAAAGAAATAAGTAATCTGTATGTTAATTAAGATTAAGATTTTCAAGAAATGTGAATGTCAAGTAAGTAAAATAGGCAGGTTTTACAATTTATCCAAAGTTTTAACACTCTTAATGGCTTTTGGATACTCAGATAGACATAAATATTGCAGCTTGAGCTAAACTCCAATTGTAGTAAGTTTTCGGTCCTAAGATCAATGAGTTCTTGTGTCCTTCCTGGAATTCGGCTATTGTTATGCATGGAGTCACATGGCATTACAAAAGGCTGCCTGGCCATATGGAGAGTTAAAAATTCTCTCTGTCACAAATGTGAGAAGATGCGACCAGACTGTTCGGAGGCTATATGACTACTAGGCATAGGGCTGCCCAATAGTTCGCCAGCTACATCGCACGAGTGTCCACAGACAGGAAGAGCGTGATCACGTTCAATCTAGCATAGGGTGTAACAACTACCGTAAGTAGTGGTAAGCATGCCATAAATGATGTTTTGAGATATTTGTAACAACTGTAATATGATATGAAAATATATGTGATTTCTATTTGTGACAAAACCACAGGTACCGTTAATTCTGCTCTGGGTTGTTGCCTACATTCATAATTGAAGAAAATGCTAAATTTCAGTTGGAGGTTAGTGAAAATAAAGATGTAAATTTTTCCATCCAAGTTTATGGACCCCTGGAAGGTACCTACAGACCCCCAGGGGGTCCATGGGCCCCAGGTTAAGAACCCATGGATTAGACTAACTTGCGTTCAAGAGTCAAAGTCAAAGTACATTTATTTTCAACTATGCATATGTTCCCATATACTAATTTGAGATTTATTTTCTTTCTTGCATTTGCAGGATTTGGGCCCCCAAATCCTAACAACTTTCTACAAGGGTACAATTGAGAGCATCCTGACTGGCTGTTTCACTGCCTGGTATGTGAACTGTACTTCCCTCAATCACAGGACTCTGCAGAGAGTGGCGTGGACAGCCCAACACATCTGTAGATGTAAACTTCCCGCTATTCAAGACATTTACTGTGACAGATGAATAAAAAAGGCCCGAAGGATCATTGGTGACCCGAGTCACCCCAGCCACAAACTGTTCCAGCTGCTACCATCTGAGAAACGGTACCACAGCATAAAAGCCAGGACCAACAGACTCCAGGACAGATTCTCCCATCAGGCCATCAGACTGATTAATTCGTGCTAACATAATTGTATTTCTGTGTTATATTGACTGTCCTGTTCTACATACTATTTATTATAAATTACAATAAATTACACATTGCACATTTAGATGGAGATGTAACTTAAAGATTTTTACTCCTCATGTATATGAAAGATGTAAGTAATAAATTCAATTCAATTCAAACACAATAGAATTTATGAAAAACTGTACATAAACAGAGATTCACAAGCAACCAGTGTGCAAAAGAAAACAAATTATACAATGAGAAATGATACCAATGGACAGTAGTTGTAGAGTCTTTGAAAGCTGGTTCTGGAGCCTGCTGGTCATAGGTTAATAACTGTTCCTGAAGTATCGAACGCTGAGGGGAGATCCGACAATAGTTCATAAAATTAGGATTATTCAGAGATAAAATATGCAATCATAATCTTTTTCCCAGTGCAGAAGTGCCAAATACTGGAGGTATTTCAGGTAAAAGGGGGAAAGTTTAAAGAAGATGTGTGAGACAATGTTTTTACAGGAACAGGCTGCCTGGGGTAGTGGTGGAAACATATATGATGGTGGTGTCTCAGGGTGAAGAAGTGTCCTGAGCTCCAACTATTTGAGCACCAAGAGACTGAACTTTGATAAGTGTGGCGCCTTTTATTTTCCTTTTATATTTTATTCTCTATTAATTATATAGTTCCAGTAATATCTATAAACTGTAAATCATTTAATCGTATCTGGTGTATTGTCTGTTATTTGGGCGGGGTGGGGTACATCACACAGCATCCACACAAACTAATTACCCAGTTTGGCGGGGCCAAGGGCTGTTTCCCTAGATGACAGCGAGCCGAGCGACCCTGAGGGTGGCCGGGGGGCTACATAAGATATGTAAAATACAGTCACACAAAAAATAATATAGTTCAATACCCTGAATCCATGAATGTTGCAGCAGTCTGCAGTTGAATACAATACTTGCACAGTTCGTTCTTTTGCACATTAGTTGTTTATAAATCTTTGTCTGTTCGTGTTTATTCACTGTAGACTTACTTGCCTACCACCACAAGTGGAAATCTCACCGGCTCGCCATTTGACATCAGGCTGCTGTTTATTGTTTACAAACTCGGCATTCAACACCGTCATATCCTCAGTACTAATCAGCAAGCAAAAGAACTTGGCCCTCTGCAAATGGATCCTTGACTTGCTCATCGAGAGTCCACAGTCAGTGTGGATCAGAAGTAACATCTTTTCCTCACTGATGCACTTCGAGGATGTGCAATTAGCCCACTGCCCTACTCTGCCTGCACCCATGACAGTGTGGCTAGGCACAGCTCAAACGTCATCTATAAATTTGCTGATGACACAACTATTTTGGCAGAATATCAAATGGTGACGAGGAGGCATACAGGAGCGAAACATATCAGCTGGTTGAGTGGTGTGACGACAACAACCTTGTAACCAATGTTAGTAAGACCAAGGAATTGATTGTGGGTCTCAGAAAGGGGGAGTCGAGGGAATGCACACCATTCCTCATTAAGAGGTCGGCAGTGGAAAGGGTGAGCAGTTTCAAAATCTGAGTGTCAAGACCTATGCTGGGCCCAACATATTGACACAATTACAAAGAAGGCATGTCAGCAGTTATATTTCATTAGGAGTTTGAAGAGATTGCCAATGTCACCAAATACTCAAACAAATTTCTACAGATGCACCGGGAAGAGCATTCTAACCGTCTAGTACAGAGAGGCCACTGCACAGGAATGGAAATAGCTGCAGAGGTTGGTAAACTCAGCCAGTTCTATCATACGCACTAGCCTTCTCACCATCGAGGACATCTTCAAAAGACAATGCCTCAAAAAGGTGGCATCTGTTATTAGGGACTCCACCACACCACATAGGACATGCCCTCTTCTCATTGCTACCATCAGACAGGAGGTATAGGAACCTGAAGTTGCACATTCTATGTTTAGGGACAGCTTCTTCTCCTCCGCCATTAGAGCTTTGAACAGACAATGAACCCATGAACACTACCTCACTAATTTTGGTCACTTTTTGCTCTACTTAATTCATTTGATATTTTACACATATTTTAAATTTCTCATTATAATATATAGTATATTTTATGTATTGCATTGTACTGCTGCCACAAAGCAACAAAATTCGCAACGTATGTCAGTGACATTGAACCCTATTCAGATTCTGATTTAGCTCTTCAGGAAAATTTGCAAAAAAGCTCAAATTCAAAAAGGCTCTGTACAGTAGTTAATCCTGTGTTATTCTTCACATGCATTGTATCTCGCATCAGCTGATGGAACCAAACTGATGCTGAATACATTAAATAAGCAGGAATATTTTGTATCTACTTTTAAAGAGGGGGAAAAATCTTTAAAAGGGAAAATGGCCCACTGGAGAGAAACATTTTCCCAGTTAGTTTGTTATTGTACCAATCTCACAGACAGCGAAGTATTTATGCTATGCTTTTTGCCACCAACAGTTCTGCTTAAGCTAACAAAACTCTTGGAACTTGCATCTGGTGTTGCAGTGGAAGGTAAGACTTACATTTCTGTAGCGCCATTCACAAACCCAGGCTTTTCAACCAATCAAATGTCACTTGTGTGGCATAGTGGGGACCAGTTTATGTATATCAATCTCCCGCATGAAATCAGATAATGATACGTTAAAGACACATCTTTTTTAAAAATTTAAAGAGTAAAGATTACGCTTCTTTTTCACATATACATTGAAACTTCAAAACATACGGTGAAATGCGTTGTTTGTGTCAAGGATATGCTGGGCAGCCCCCACAGCTTTTGGCATCAACATAGCATGCCCACAACTTACTAGGTCTAACTCATAAGTTTTTGGAATGTGAGAGGGATAAAAATAATGATTTCTGAAGTTGTTACTGGGACTGGAATATTTGAGTTATAAGGAGAGGCTGGATAGACTGTGACTTTTCTGATTGTCACTAACAGGGAGGAGAAATAGGAGCCTGAAGACTCTCTTTTTAGAAACAAATTCTTCCCTTCTGCCATCAGATTTCTGAACAGTCCATGAATACTAGTTCATTATTTGTCTTTTGCACTATTTATTTATTTATTTGTTTGTTTGTTTATTATTGTAAACTATAGTATTTTTTATGTCTTGCTGTCACAAAACAACAAATTTCAGAAGTATCAGAATCACATCATTGCCAGTATGTGAAACATGCCAGAATTGACTTTTGGTCAAAATGGTGGCTGCGCACAATGCTCTTTTGGTCGACATCTTCTGGATAGATCATGAAACCATATATTTCATTTCTTTCATGTCTTTAACATTTGTTTTTCATCTTGAATGTGATTCTGGAACTGCTGGAGCCTGTGATCTGCAGCTTAGAAATTGTTTGGGTGCCTCAGCGCTAAGCGGATTCAGGGAGTCAGAGGGAGTGTGAGCAAACCTTGTGGCGAGAAGGCTGCGGGGAAGGGGTGTGAGGTGATGTTCGATTCGTGGACCCCAGGTTAGGAACCCCTGAATTACTGGATGTATGGCAGAGAGAATTAGGGTATTACACTTTACCACACACACAAAATCTGGAGAAACTATGGAACAGAGTAAACCGTCAACGTTTTGGTCTGAGACCATTCATCAGGACTGCACCTGAGTGAAATCTGCTGAGAGGCTGGATGGCAACAAGAAAGAGGCTTCGGAGTTTACATGTAGTCATGGTGGTGATGGACTTGAAGCATCTCTCTATTTGGTGAAGATGTGACTGCTGGGGTGGGTGAAGTCAACAGTAAATTTTTCAGCTCTTTTCTTTGCTCTGGCAATGAGCAGGTCTTTTAATGTCAATAATCTTCTCTGCTGTGTGGACCACATGCTGCTACTTAGATATGGAGAGGAAGGAGGTGGCAGGAAACCAAACAGTGATAGACGTGGTCAAAACACTCTCAATGATGGCTAAGTAGAAATTCATCAGGATATTCCCTGGGATGTAAAATTTCCTAAACTGGCATAGGAAGGACAATCTCTGCTGGGATTTTATAGTGATGAGTGTAATATGCTTGTTCCACTTCAATGTAAATCTCCAGCATTTTCAATGACTTGAGCACAGACACAGCCTGACCATTGACTTCCAAGGTGGGGCTGGGTAGGTAGGGATTGTTAGTGGAAGTCAATCCTTATTTCCACTGTCTTGATAGCATTAAGCTCCAAGTTATTACGAGCACACCATACTGCAAGACGATCTACCTCTCTTTGATAGCAGGTCACATCATTATTACAGAGGAGACCAGCTGCAGTCGAGTCATCCATGAACTTTAGAATTTTAATGCATTTGTCTGTGGAGGTACGGTCACTTGTATAAAGTGAGAACAGGAGGGGAGAGCCTGTGCTGATAGACCTTGGATCGGACAAGTAGGAGCCCAGCCTTACATACTGCTTCCTTCCTGTCAGAAGGCTTGTAATCCACTGACAAATAGTGTAGGGTACAGCTAGCTGGGTTAGTTTGCGGTGCTGCAACTCCGGAACAATAGTGTTGGAGGCGGAGCTAAAATCCACAAACAAGATCCTCACATGGGTGTTGGGGAAGTCCAAACGTTGAAGAGTGTAATGAAGGCACAAATTAAGTGCATCCTCAGCTGAGCAATTTGCTCTGTAAGCAAACTGTAGCAGAGCAAGAAGAGGATAAGTAATGGACCTAAAGTCCACCAACATCAGCCGTTCAAAGGTTTTCATAGCTACTGAAATCAGAGCGACTGTCCTATAATCATTAAGCCAAGTGATCAGTGATAATAAACCTGATTCTGATACTGATTCTCTAAGTTCAAAGTCCAAAGTAAATTTATTGTCACCGTACGTATATGTCACCATAAACTACCCTGAGATTCATTTTCTTCCAAAGCAAAGAAACATAATAGAATCAATGAAAAACTACACACAAGCAGAGACTGGCAAACAGCCAATGTGCAAAAAAAAGAAAAACTGTGCAAATACAAAAAAAGAACATAATAATAATAATAAAAAAATAATGAATGAGTAAATACCTACTGTACATACATAGGGCTGTTTTCTCAGGAGTATGAAAAGTGTCCTTATAGAGATCTATAACATCATGAATGACATAGATAAGGTGAACGGTCACAGTCTTTTCCCCAGTGTAGTGGAATCTAAAACAAAAGGGCAGAGGTTTAAAGTGAGAAAGGAAAGATGTAAAGGGACCTTAAGATCAACTTTTTCCACACAGTGGGTGGCGGGTCTATGGAATGAATTGCAAGAAGCAGTTGTAAATGTGGCTACAGCCATCATTTTAAAGTAATATTTGGACAGACACATAGATAGGAAAGGTTTAGAGGGATATGGGCCAAACACCGGCGAATAGGATTAACTTAATTAGCCAACATGGCCAAGGGAGGCAATTTAGGCCGAGGAGCTTGTTTTGTGTGCTGTATAGCACTACGATTCTAAGATAAACTGTTTCGTTTTAATGATGTTGGCTAAATATTCAACAGAAAGCCAGGAAAGGGCTACCTTATGCCACAGGTGAACTGGTTTCATGTGATCTTACAGGATTATCCGGAAGGACAGAGGGAACCCTGGTTCTATCATTCACCAGCAAGGATGCTACTACATTACCGAGGCTTTACAAGGCATTGCTCAGACCACACTTGGAGTATTGTGAGCATTTCTGGGCACCTTGCCTAAGAAAAAATTTGCAGGTATTCAAAAGGGTCAAGAGGAGTTTCATAAGAATGATTCCAGGAATAAAAGCCTTGATGTAAGAGGAGCATTTCACAGCTCTGGGCTTATGCTCACTTGCGGTTAGAAGAATGGTGTGGATATCATTGAGACCTATGGAATATTGTAGGCCCAGATACAGTGGACCATAAAGCAACAAGACCATTTGATCATGGCTGATCCTGTTCCCTTTCAACTCAATTCTCCAGCTTTTAATGCCCTGACTTATCAAGAATCTATCAACCTCCACCTTAAGTATACCCATTGACAACCTCCACAGCCATCTGCGGCAATGAGTACTGCAGACTCACCACCCGTTGGCTAAAGATATTTGTTTCTAAGTGTATGTACCTCTATTCTGAGGCTGTATCCTCTGGTCCTAGACTCCTCCACTGTAGGACACATCCTCTCTGCATCCACTCCATCTAGGCCTTTCAATGTTGAATAGGTTTCAATGAGATCCTTCCCGACCTTAATTTTTCTAGATTCCAGTGAGTACAGGCCCAGAGCCATCAATTGCTTCTCATATGATCAGCCTTTCATTCCCAGAATCATTTTTGTAAACCTCTGTTGAACTCTCTCCAACATCAGCACATCTTTTCTTCGATAAGGCGCCCAAAACATCCCACAATACACCAAGGGAGACCTCACCAGTGTCTTATAAAGACTCAGTATTACATTTTTGTTTTTATATTCTAGTCCTCTCAAAATGAATGATAACATTGTATTTGCCTTATTTATCACTGACTCAGCCTGCAAATTAACCTTTAAGGAATCCTGCACAAGGACCCCCCAAGTCCCGTTGCACTTCAGATTTTTGAATTTTTAGCCTAACCTTTTATTCCTTCTACCAAAGTGTATGACCACATCTGCCACATCTGTGCCCATTCTCCCAATTTAAATCCTTCTGCAGTCTCCTTGTTTCAATACTAGCCTGCCCCTCCACCTTGCTTCATATTGTCTGCAAACTTCTCCACAAAGCCATCAGTTCTGTCATCCAAATCATTGACATACAATGTAAGAAGAGCCTGTCCCAAATCCGTACGCTGTGGAACCCCACTAGTCACCAGCAGCCAATTAGAAAAGGCTCCCTTTATTCACCACATTTTGCTTCCTGCCAATCAGCAAATGCCCTATTTCCTCAAAGAATTTCAGCAGATTTGTCAGGCAAAATTTTCTCTTAAGGAAACCATGCTGACTTCAGCCCATTTCATCCTGTGCTTCCAAATACCCTGAAACCTCATCTTAAACAACCAGCTTCAGAGTTCAGAGTGTAATTCTGTTGCCATGTGTAAGAAGTTTCTCTACGGCCTCCCCACGGAATGTGTGGGTTTTCCTTAGATCCTCCTGTTTCCTCCCACAATCCAAAGACGTACCGGAGAGGCTAATCGATCATTGTAAAAATTGCAAAATTTACAATGTCTCCCGGGAGTTGCCGGGGATTGTTGGGACAGTGTAGCACGAAAAGGCCAGGAGGGCCTACACCATGCTGCATCGTGAAGTAAATAATATTTAAAGTAAAGGTTGATATGTTCTTGATTAGTAAGGGTATCAAAGATTACAGGGAGAAGGCAGGAGAATGGGGTTGAGAGGGCAATAATTTAGCCATGATGGAATGGTAGAGCAATCTCAATGGGCCAAATGGCCTAATTCTACTCTGATGTATTGTGGTCTTATGGTCATGGTCAGAATAAAAAGTAGGTACTACAGCACACAAATATAAAAGTACTGAGACAGTACAATATGGGTGCAATATTGCTTAGTGCTGTGATGTGAGGTTCAGCAGGGTCACAGCAGGGTCTGACACTCAGTCAGCCCTGTGCTGAGGTATCAAAGGCTTTGATCTGTGAACTCCCAGACCCATATTCTGACTCCAAACTTAACAGCCATTTGCCAGTGAAATATGTTGTAACAGAAAGGACTCCCAGCCTGGACTCCATTTTCACCAACAAGGAAGACTACATGTGTGTGGGGAAGAAGAAGGTGAGAAGAATCGCGTTTGTTATCAACATAAGAGATCCTGCAGATGCTGGAAATCGAGAACACATTCAAAATGCATCTTGAGTCTGCTGCTTGGGTTGCTTGGAATTTGTTGTTCTGCGGCAACTGTACAGAGCAGAAGAACAGAAATTCCTGTAAGTTACAATAAAAAAGAAGATACATAAATAGTGCAAAAGAGGAATAACGAGGTGGTGTTCATGGGTTCATGGGCTGTTCAGGAATCTGATGGCAAAGGGAAAAAAGCTGCTCCTAAAACACCGAGTATGGGTCTTTAGGCTCCCGTACGTTCTCCCTGATTGTATTACTATGAAGAGCGCATGGCCCAGATGGTGAAGATCTTCAATAATGGACACCATCTTCTTTAGGCACCTCCTTTTGAAGATATCCTTAATGGTGGGAAGGGTTGTGCCCATGATGGAGTTGGCTGAGTCGACAACCCTCGTGGCATCGTTCGACCTGGTGCAGAGGAGCTTCCTTACCATGGGGTGATGCATCCTCTCAGAGTACTCCCCATAGCACATCTGTAGAAATTTGCTGCAATCTTTGCATGGTCTTTTCTCGCTTCACTGTCCTACATAGTTTATGTTTTGTGTATTGTCTAAAATTACACGCCTGAGACACTGCTGCAAGTTTTTAATGTACCTGTAAACTCACTGTACCTGAGCACTTAATAATAAACTTAATGCATGGAATTTCACCTATGACTATGTTCCTGTACATGGTTCTAACTCCATAATCAAGTTCGCAGACGACACCATGGTGGTTGGCCTGATCAGAGGGGATGACGAGACGGCCAACAGGGACAAGGTCTAGCACCCGGCCACGTGGTGTGCCGACAACAACCTGGCCCTTAACACCCAGAAGACCAAGGAGATCATTGTGGACTTCAGGCATGCTAGGAACCACACTCACGTCCCCATCTACATCAATGGAGCTGTAGCAGAGCGTGTATCAAGCTTCAAATTCCTTGGTGTCCACATATCCGAGGATCTCACCTGGTCCCTGGACTCCTCCATCCTGGTCAAAAAGGCGCAACAGCGCCTTTATTTCCTGCGGAGTATGAAGAAAGCTCACCTCTGTCCCAGGATACTGACGGACTTTTACCGCTGTACCATTGAGAGCATACTCACCAACTGCATCTCAGCGTGGTATGGCAATTGTCCCGTATCCGACCGCAAAGCACTCCAGCGTGTGGTGAAAACTGCCCAGTGGATTATCAGCACCCAATTGCCCACAATTAAGAATATCTACCATAAACGCTGCCTGGGCAGGGCGAAAAGATTATCAGGGATGCATCTCACCCTAACCATGGACTTTTTACTCTCCTCCCATCCGGTAGGCGCTACAGGAGCCTCCGCTCCTGCACCAGCAGGCACAGGAAGAGCTTCTTCCCTGAGGCTGTGACCCTGCTGAACATCACATCACAGCGCTAAGCAGTATTGCACCCGTATTGTACTGTCTCAGTACTTTTATATTTGTGTGCTGTAGCACTTTTTTATTCGCAGTTATTTTGCAAATAACACTATTCTTTGCATTTCTGGTCAGATGCTAACTGCATTTCATTGGCTTTGTATCTGTACTCGGCACAATGACAATAAAGTTGAATCTAATCTAATCCAATTTGGTCATTTCTCCCTTTCTCCTTCTCTCTTTTTCCATTCCTCATTCCAGCTCCCGTTTACCCCCTTCTCTTCTCCTCAGTTCCCTCTGTGTCCCACCCCCTTCCCTTTCTCCCATGGTCCCTCACATTACGGACTTTGAAGAGACATTTAGGTAGGCACATGAATGTGGGGGAAATAGTAAGATATGGACATTGTGTGGACAGAGGAGATTAGTCTAGTGAGCCACTTGATAACGAATTTGATTGGTTAGACATGGCATTGTGGGCTGCAGGACCTGTTCCTGTGCTGTGCTGTGCTGTACTGTTCTATATTCGATGTACTGTTCTATATTCGATGTTCTGTAGTCCACTCCCTTTTCCTCCCAAATTCGTTCTTCAACCTTTACCTTTTCACTTTTCACCTTCCAGCTTCTCACATCACTCCATCCCCCACTCACCCACTTTCCCCCTCACCTATCATCTTCTAGCTAGTACTCCTTTCCATCCCAGCTTTCTTATTCTAGCCTCTTCCTCCTTCCTTTCAGAGTAACAATTATTTCATTCTCCTCTACGCTTATGTACTGGAAATGACATTTAACAATCTTCTCTCTTGAATCTTGAGCCTTCCAGTCCTGATAAAATGTCTCAGTCCAAAACACTGACTGTTTATTCCTCTCCATAGATGCTGCCTGACCTATTGAGTTCCTCCAGCATTTTGTGCATCTGAAGGTGGTTCAAGCTAAATAACTTACAGCATAGATGAATAATGAAAAGGCACTGCACTGGGGTTTTCTGGGACAAGGCAATGGATACAGGAGTGGAAAGGACAAATGGCATTAAATTACCCAAAGACTTAACCCTTCTCACCGCACAATGGAGAAAAAAATTTATGTTTGTATCCAGAGCGTGTGACGTCTGCTTCTTAGGCATTTGCTAGTGTGCATTCAATGAAGGAAAATTTCAGAAGCTTGTCCAACAGCATATATTTTGAGGATGAAATCTATTATAGTGCAGCCTGGGGACATGTCCCTTTGTCACTACTGACAAAGTCTGCTGGTCTAAGGATTCATGAGGCATCTGCACGAAACTATGCTTTGATTGGCACAGAAAGCGTTCATTAACACATGACAAAAGATCACAATCCTAAAACGCATAGTCTGCATAAAGTAAGTAAAATATTCCATGTTGTATTGCCTACAACTTTTCTTCTTTCAACAGACCCTTGGTCAGTTGTCATCATTAGATTCCTGGCAAACTTGCCTTCGATTGTGTCTTTGTTTTCTTTTGCACTAAAACCCTGCCTTTGCATAGTGTTTTTTTAAACTGTATGGTATAATCTGAAGAATAATTTATATTATTTATATCTGTCTGCACCCATGTGCCTGTGATTTAGCATGCCATGGTAATGTAGCAGTCAGTGCAGTGCAAATGATCACCAATCAGGGTTCTAATCCTGCTGGCATATGTAAGGAATTTATATATTCTCCCCGTGACCATGTGGGTTTCCTCTAGGTGCTCTAGTTTCCTCCCACAATCCGAACATGTACAGTAGGTTAGGGTTAGTAGGTTATAGGCATGCTATAATGGCACCAGAAGCATGGCTGTCCCCAGCACAATCTTTGGGGATTTGATTAGATGGAAAATATGGATTTCATTACATGTTACGATATTTCAATGTACATGTGCCAAATAAATCTAATCTTTATAATCTTTGGATAGATTTTTGCATACTAGGGGAATTAAGGGTTATGGGGAAAAGGCTGGTAGGTGGGGATGAGTCCATAGTTGGATTAGCCATGATCTTATTGAATGGCGGAGCAGGCTTGATGGGCCAGATAGCCTACGTCTGCTCCTATTTCTTATGTTCTTATGTTCTTTATACTACACTGCAAGCAAGTTCTTCATTCTACATGTACTGTATCCCACTGTACATGAACATGACAATGAACTTGATTTGACATGTGCTTATCTGAAGTGTGCATGTTGGTTCTGACTTGGACCATGGGTCCAGCCTTGGCTTATCAACCTCCTCATTAAGCAACAGATCAGTTTAAAGGTCTTCATCCTCCTTTTCAAACTCTTCCTGTTCTCATCCCTTCCTCCCTCCATAATTTCCCACTTTACTTCTAGGTTTGCTCCAGGCACTCCAGCTTTCATGATGAGCAAGCTAGAGCTTTTCTCTTTGAAGTGACCAAGGATGCGAGCAGACATGACAGAGTGTATAAGATTATGAGAGGTAAAGATACAGTGGACAGCCAGCACCATATTCCCAGGATGGCAATAGCCAGTACAACTATTTGAGATGAGTGGAGGAAAGTTTAGAAAGATGCCACAGGTGGATTTTCACATGATGACCATCCTCTAATTGAAGAAGCTTCTTTTCACCTCAGCCATCTCTATCTTATTGCTCACCCTGAGATTGATTCATGACCTTCGACCAGTGGAAGCCTCCCTTCATTCAGCCTATCAAACCCTGCCAGTAATTTGTCTGCAATTTTACTTGAAATAAGGACTAGAATATAAAAGCAAAGATGTAATGCTGAGGTTTTATAAGACTTTAGTCAGAACACATTTGGTGTAATGTGAGCAGCTTTGGGCCCCATATATCTTATCATTTGTGTCTTTTTGTTTCTATATATTATGGTTTTAAGCTCAAATTTTATTGTTGTTGGAATAAATATGCAAATAGTATGTGAGACCATAAAGCATAGGAACAGAATGAGGCCATTTGGCCCATCGAGTCTATTCCACCATTCAATTATAGCTGATTTATTTTCCCTCTTAACCCCATTCTCCTGCATTCCCCCTATAACCACTGACACCTTTACAAATCAAGAACTTATTATCACCTACGTATGTGACTGACAATCAACAATTCTAATCCTGATTCTGATTTTGATGTCTTTCATCCAATTAAGAGCCACATTAAAGGCATAATTAAAGAAGAAATATTTTGTCACTTGTATCCACTAAGACTGTGATTAGTACTGATGGGTAGCAGACACCAACAGAATCAACAAACTCATTTATAAGGCCAGTGATGTTGTGGGGATGGAACTGGACTCTCTGACGGTGGTGTCTGAAAAGAGGATGCTGTCCAAGTTGCATGCCATCTTGGACAATGTCTCCCATCCACTACATAATGTACTGGTTGGGCACAGGAGTACATTCAGCCAGAGAATCATTCCACCGAGATGCAACACAGAGCGTCATAGGAAGTCACTCCTGCCTGTGGCCATCAAACTTTACAACTCCTCCCTTGGAGGGTCAGACACCCTGAGCCAATAGGCTGGTCTTGAACTTATTTCCTGGCATAATTTACATATTACTATTTAATTATTTATGGTGAAACTGTAATGAAAACCAATTTCCCTTGGGATCAATAAAGTATGACTATGACTATGACTAAAACCATAGGGCCATCTGGCATAAGAGCAAAATTAAGCCATTTGGCCCATCTTATCTGTTTCGCTATTTAATCATGTCTGATTAATTTTCCCTCTCAACCCCATTCTCCTGCCTTCTCCCCAAAACCTTTGATGCCATGACTACTCAAGAACCTATAAAACCTCCAGTTTGAACATAACCAATTAGCCTCCACAGGCATCAATGGGAATGAATTCCACATATTCACCACCATCTAGCTAAAGAAATCCCTCCACATCTCTGTTCTAAAGGGACATCCTTCTATTCTGAGGCTGTTCCCTCTGGTCCTAGACTTCCACACTATAGGAAAGACATGAAAATATCAGCCCAGTTCCCCATCATTTAAATGGAAGGAAAAGTATTTCTCCGCAAAGATCCATACAAACATCTTCAGTTTGCCTTTATCCCCTGCAGCCAGTTATTACAGAGGTACGGAGGGCAGATAGATGGGACCAGGCTAGCTCAGATGAGATGGGCTGAAGAGACTTAGCTGTAGTGCTCCATGACTCTGACAGCATGCTGCCTTAGGAAAATTCCCCTTGTAAACAGATGTTCAGTGCATATAAAAGCAGGTGAATATGAATCTAGACTCCATAACACCACTTAAGCAAGTGTTCTCTTGTATCTTGACCAACCTTTAAAGATTACCTGCAAGAGAAAATCTGCAGATGCTGTAAATCCAAGCACCACACACAAAATGCATGAAGGGTCTTGACCCGAAACGGATACTATACACTCTTCCATAGATGTTGCCTGGCCTACTAAGTTCTTCCAGCATTTTGTGTGTGTTGTTTAAAGATTACCTTTCCCCTTCTCAGATCTTAATTTTAGACTCTCCTGTCTGAGAAAAGAATTAGCTTTATTTGTCACATGTACCTTGAAACATACAGTGAAATGTGTTGTTTGCATGAACAAATAGTACAGTCTGAGGATGTGCTGAGGGCCGCCTGCAAGCATTAGCATGCATCCAGCACAGGCATAGCCTGTCCAAGTAATGTCATCAAAAATTATGCCATAAGTCTAAAACGACATAAAGCCATTCTCTCTCTCTCTCTCTCTCACACACACACACACACACACACACACACACACACACGCACACACACACACACACACACACACACACACACACACCCTCAAAGTCACCTGTGGAGTTATCATTACTTGGTGCTATAGTCAGGATAAACAGTTGAACAAGGTATGTGATTAACATAAGCAGTTAACATGAAAGAAATTAGCACTCAGCCTAAACCTGTGCAGACTCTGTGGGCAATCACCATATATGCCATAGTGTTAAATTATTCATGTTTTAAGAAAAGAGTTGGCTACGCAGTCTGCTTCAGAGTTACACCTGTAAGGCTTGTCAAATGTTAACCACCAATTTGCATAGTCGAATTTGTATACTGCTAAAGAATTACCTCATTCTTTGATAACAGAAGACACACATGTGGCTTGAGAGTTTTGGGCATTAAGATCAGGTATTCAATGAACTTCTGGTTCTTCATTAGGCAATAGATAGATTTGCTTTTGTCACCAAACACTCTAAAGCACTCCCCAGCCCTGATGAAGGATCTCAGCCCAAAACATCAACTGTTTATTAATTTCCATAGATGCTGCCTGACCTGCTGAGTTGCTCCATCATTTTGTGTGCATTACTCTACAGCTATATTGTTGAAAGTATCCTGACTGCTCACACCATTCTCTAATATGCAATCTAATATGGAGAGAATGTTTCCCATAGAAGGTGAGTCTAGGACCAGAGGGCATAGCCTTAGAATAGAGGAACGTCCATTTAAAACAGAGATGCAGAGGTGATGAATCTGTGGAATCCATTGCCACAGACAGTAGTGGAGACCAATACACTGAGTACGCTTAAAGCAGAGATTGATGGGCTCTTGATCAGTCTGGACATCAAAGATTATGGGGTTAGCCGTGATGGAATGGCGGAGCAGACTCGATGGGCCAAATGGCCTAATTCTGCTCCTATGTCATACGGTCTTATGCTCTTAAGACAAGAAACTGCAGCATGTAGTGGACTCTGCCCAATACATCAAGGGCACATCCCTCCCGACCATTGGTAGTATCTACAGGAGGTGAAGCCTCAAGATGACAATATCCATCATCAAATATCCTCACCATCTACGTCAGGGCATCAAAGGTAATGGCGGGAAGGCAGGTGTATGGGGTTGAGCGGGATCCGAGATCAGTCCTCGAGTCATACAGCACGGACAATGCTGAGGATGTTCTACGAGTCTGTGGTGGCCAGTGCTATCATGTTTGCTGTCGTGTGCTGGGGCAGCAGGCTGAGGGTAGCAGACACCAACAGAATCAACAAACTCATTCATAAGGCCAGTGATGTTGTGGGGATGGAACTGGACTCTCTCACGGTGGTGTCTGAAAAGAGGATGCTGTCTAAGTTGCATGCCATCTTGGTCAATGTCTCCCATCCACTACATAATGTACTAGGTGGGCACAGGAGTACATCCAGCCAGAGACTCATTCCACCGAGATGCAGCACAGAGCGTCATAGGAAGTCACTCCTGCTTGTGGCCATCAAACTTTACAACTCCTCCCTTGGAGGGTCAGACACCCTGAGCCAATAGGCTGGTCCTGGATTTATTTCATAATTTACTGGCATAATTTACATATTACTATTTAACTATTTATGGTTCTATTACTATTTATTATTTATGGTGCAACTGTAACGAAAACCAATTTCCCCCAGGATCAATAAAGTATGACTATGACTATGAAACAGATCCTTCAACCCACCTGGTCCCTGCCAACTTGTCATCCAGTGAACTTGTCCCATCTGCCATAGTTGGCCCATCATCCTCGCTCCAAGCTTCTCCTCTCCTATTCATGTACCTTGGAGACTCAAGAGATTCTCCAGAGACTCATTACCCTCCCCCCACCATCTTATTCTGGCCTTTGCCTCTATCTTGATAAAGCATTTCAGTCCAAAACATCGACTGTTTATTCCCCTCCATAGATGCTGCGTGACGTGTTGCGTTTCTCCAGCATTTTGTGAGAGTTATTCAACTGACAATCTTATTTTGTTCACGCAATGTCTCCCCACCTGTTTGCTTGATTCTAAAATGAATCTGGACTTGTTATTTCCTTCAGACTTTGGTACTGATCCATTTATAAAGGCCTTTCATCACTTCATTTGCCATCAAACTCACAATAGTTTTGTTGGTTGAATGCCAGTCAGAGCCTTTTCTCTTCAGCTTTATCCCTCCCTCCTTCCAGTGAGTTTTCCTGCAAGTCTAATAAATGCTTGTTTCTATCATCAGACTATTCTCACTATTCTCATTCTTTCAGTCAGGGTAGTTAGTGGTTGTCTGCCTCGAACTGATAAGGAGGCGACAGGAAGTTCAGAGCACCATAATTATTTCCTTAGTTAGTGGCTTTTCCCTATGCCTGATTTGTTAAAAGCTGAAAATGTAATGTTCCAGACCATGGCTCACTTGTTAGAAATGTTTGCAGGCTAATTTTATTTTCTGACAATTTTCATTGTTTAGTGAACTACTAGTATATAAAAATGCTGCTTTAGTGCAAGAATCCAAAGAAAGCCTTTAGGTTTCCACAACGGGGTAGAGATTTGCATCTTCTGGAGGAATGCAGACATAATGAATGCCTTGAAGTTTGGTTCCATTGATTTTGGTGTAACTGAAGTTCAGAAATGGATGTGTTCACATTCCCACTTCACATATTATAGTCATGGAGCACGGAACAGAAACTGCACTGCGACAGACAGGAAGGCTCTGCAACAGGTAGTCAAAACTGGCCAACACATCACCGGCACCAGCCTACCCACCATCAAGGGCTTATATGCAGAAAGGTGCTGGAAAAGGCCAGTAACATCGTGAAGGGATTCACCCACCCTCCTCATGGACTGTTTGCCCCATTCCCATCAGGGCGGAGGCTATGTAGAATCCACATCAGGACCACCAGACTCAAAAACAGTTACCTTCCTCAAACAGTAAGGGTGATCTGTGTCTCCATCCACTAATCCACCCTTCTGCACCCCCAGCTATCACTGATATATCATTTCCTTTCAAGATTGTCTGTACATTATG
This sequence comes from Mobula birostris, assembly GCF_030028105.1. Classification (NCBI taxonomy): domain Eukaryota; kingdom Metazoa; phylum Chordata; class Chondrichthyes; order Myliobatiformes; family Myliobatidae; genus Mobula; species Mobula birostris. The sequence continues at coordinate 21,888,403 of NC_092392.1, read as the reverse complement.
TATATAAGCTATTTTATGTATTTATATTTACTGTGTGTTTTTTTATTCTTGTGTTCTTTATCGTATTGTGCTTTTTTTTGTGTTACATCAAATCCAGAGTAACAAATATTTTGTTGTCCTTCGTACTCATGCATTGGAAATGACATTAAGCAATCTTGAATCTTGAACCTGGAGACACACGACATGGAAGCAGGTCCTCCAGCCCCACTTGTCTATGACAGCCAACACTCCCATCTAAGCTAGTCCCATTTGGCTGCCTTTGGCTGATATCCCTCTAAACTCAATGGGCCGAATGGCCTTATTCTGATTCAAACCATTTACCTCTCCAAGTTATTTTTTAACACATTTGTGGAGACAGGATAGGCTGAGAGGGGTATCGTTTGAATCCGGGCAAATTGGACTCGTTTGGAAAGGAATCTTGGGTGGCAGTCGACGTTTAAGACTTCAGTTAGTCCTGACCAAGGGTATCGGCCCGAAACGTCAACTGTACTTCTTCCTAGAGATGCTGCCTAGCGTTCACCAGCAACTTTGATGTGTGTTGCTTGAATTTCCAGCATCTACAGAATTCCTCGTATTTGCAGAGCAGACTCAACGGGTTGAATTCTCCTCCTATGTTTTATGGTCTTCAGAACAAGTCTGTAATTATTCCACAGAGTTATTTGACTGAAGTCCGTCTTTGGCGTTAAATCTTAATATTTAATATAAAAATGTAATTTAAGAAAATGAATTATAAGGATAGAGGAAGACAGCCAGTGACAGGAATTGACTAATCTTGCACTGATAAAGAGCACTGGATGTGTATTCAGCAATGTAAATTAGAACTTCTGGAAGGAATCATTGATACATCCTTAAAGAAAGGAGGCATGATTGCAGGTCGTGTAGGTCTTTGCTGATTCATTTGTGGGATATGAAGGCTTCTGGCAAAGTCAGCAGTTATTGTCAACCTCATTTCAATTGCTCATCGGACTCTTTCAGAGGATAATTAACAGTCAGCTACATTGGCGAGTTGGGTGTCACAGACTGGATAAGGACATTAGATTCCTCCCTGAAAAACTCCGGTGAATGAGATGGGTTTTTAGAACAATTCAGTCCTTACATGGTCAGTTTTACTGAGACTGGCTTTTCATTCCAGGTTTATTTCATCACTTGACTTTTAATTCCCGGGCTGTCAGGCTGGGTTTGAACACATTTCTCTGGATCAATAGTCTCTGTACACTATTCAAAATTTAACCAGGTGCAACTGTACACCTCACAATGACCAAAATAATGATATCACTGAACAGCCAAAAATGTCTTGGAATATTGCTGAATCTAATTTACTCCACTTTTATAAGTTTTAATTTTATCAGCATAAGACAACTTAATACTGGAAATTGGAGCCCTTTCCATTTCAGGTTTAGTTGTCAATGGATCAGTTAGAGTAAGGAGACACAAGAGACTACAGATATTGGTATCTGAAGGAAGAAACAATCTACTGGACACCAATGACTCCAGGTTGGCCAGAATCCATCACTACAACCCATCTGGCATCCCGAAGGCGTTACTACAGTTATGGCTGAAGGTACTCAGTTGAGAGCATCTGTGGAGGAAAAAGAATTGCCGATGTTTTGGATCGAAACACTTCAGGATCAAAAAGGAAAATGTCTTCTAACTGCTCTTGCCCCACTGAACTTACCAAGGTCAAAGTTCAAAGTAAACTTATTATCAAAGTACATATATGTCACCATATACTACCCTGAAATTCTTTCTTTTACAAAGTAGACAAAGAAATACAAAAGAACCATTGAAAATCTACACAGTAACAGACTGATAAACAAACAAAAAAGACAAACTGTGAAAATACATAAATTAATAATAAAACTAAATAAATAATACTAAGAACATGAGTTTTAGTGTCCTTGAAATTGAGCTGATAGGTTGTAGAGTCAGCTCTGATTTGAGGTGAGCGAAGTTATCCAGACAGGTTCAGGAGCCTAAGGGTTATAAAGTGATAATCGAGTAGTGTGGGACCTCTTTCCCTATGGCAGTAGTGCGAAGAGAGCATGGATGGTGGGGGGAGCTGGATGATGGATTCTGCTTTCTTGTGGCAGTGCTCCTTATAGATGTACTCAATGGTGGGGAATGCTTCTCCTGTGATGGACTGGGCTGTATCCACCTTGACTCTGTCCTGCCTCTCCTTCTCCAGTCCTTTCCTATTGAGGACTCCTGTCATGTCCCCCACTATATTGACAACTTCCAATTCACTGGACCCCCACCTCCTCATCTTCAATCTGTTGGAATGCAAATTATTAGCTTCTCCTTCTACATAGTCAAATCAAAGAGTCCAAACCTGGCCAAAACTTACCTACATCAATATGGCTTTGTTTTTAATCCACAAGTCAAAGGTGAATTTATCATCACCTGCACAAGCGCATGTGTGCACAGGTACAATGAAAATTTTACTTGCAGCAGAATCACAGGCTCATAGCATCAGATACACAACATTCACAGGAAAAACATGAATTAAACAAATTTTACAACAAAGAAAACAATTAGAACAAAAGAAAACAAAGTCTATTTTAGTGCAAAGTGATCAAAGCAGTCATAGAGTTGCTGTAGTGAAGTAGTCATTAGAGTTGTTAAAGTTGATTCAAGAACTTAATGATTGAAGGGAAGTAGCTGGTTTTGAACCTGGTGGTGTGAGAATTCAGGCTTTTGTACTTTCTGTCTAATGGGGATGAAGTGAGGAGCTGGGAGGTGATAGATGAATCCAGGTAAGGGGGAAGGTGGGTGGGGAGAGGGGGATTGGCAGGGGATGAAGTAAAGTAAGAAGCTGGGAGGAGATAGGTGGAAAAGGTAAAGGGCTGAAGAAGAAGGCGTCTGATAAGAGAGAGAGAGTGCATCATGGGAAAAAAGGAAGGAAGGTAATTGGCAGGTGAGGAGAAGAGAAAAGGGAAGAGGGGAGCCAGAGTGGGGAATAGGAAAGAAGAGAAAAGGTGGAAGAGAGGGGGAAATTACAGGATGTTGGAGAAATCGATATCTATGATCAGATTGGACACTACCTAGACAGACTATGAGAAACATTTCATCACCCCTCCCTCACCTGATTCGCCTATCACCTTCTAGTTTGTACTCCTTCCCCTCCCCCACCTTCTTATTCTGGCTTTTTACCCCTTCCTTTCCAGTCTGATGAAGCGTCTCAGCCCAAAATGTCAACTCTATTCCTATCCATGGATGCCGCCTGACCTGCTGAGTTCCTCCAGCACTTCTGTGTGAGTTACTCTGTATTTCCTGCATCTGAAGGGTGCCTTGTGTTGAAAACCCCTGACCAAGCCCAGTCACCAAGCTAGCTGGCACAGGAGCTCACTCTGCAGACTTACTGACCTGTGAATGTTGGTGCAGTTGATCAACCTGAAGGCTGTCGCCTTCTGCATGAAGCGACACATGTTTTCTGTGGCTTCTAGGTCAATCATCAAAAGAATAAGAAAGCCGAATTCTTCAGAACACCTGAAACCTGAAGAAAACAGGAAATGGCTTCTCACACCCACTGCAGAAAAATCCCAAGGACACAGACACAGGTCTAAGATCATTTTCATTTCCTCCCTGCAAACAACTGCTAATTGCAGTGTAGAAAAATAAGATAACTGCACAATGGAAGGTAGTTAATAGCAGAGGGCAGAACTTAATATCAGTTAGTAAACTAGAAAATTTGTTTATGATTGTCATCTGTATCGAGGCACAGTGAAAAACTTGTTTTGCATGTCATCTACACATCATTTTATTACAACAGTACATTGAAAATGTACGAGGGAAAACAATACCAGAATGCAGAATTGCACACAGTGGCCACTTCATTAGGTATCTCTTGTACCTAATAAAATTGCCACTGAGTGGTTTGATCATGGCCTTCTGGTGCTGTGGCCTATCCACTTCGAGTTTCAATGCCTTGTTCAGAGATGCTCTTCTGCACACCACAGTGGTTATTTGAGTTTCTGTCACTCCCCGGATGTTTTTGTGTTTTTTTTGTTTCTCGCACCATTCTCTGTAAACTCTAGAGATATTCAAAACAGCTCATCTGGCATCTACAATCATTCCACAGTCAAAATCACTCAGACCATACTTCTTCCCTATTCTGATGTTTAGTCTGAGCAATAACTGAACCTCCTGACCATGTCTGCAATGCTTTCATGCATTGAGTTGCAGCCACATGACTGGCTAATTTGATATTGGCTTCCAGACCGTTCCGGCTGACCAGAAGTGCACTGAGAGCGGTAAGCGTAAAGGAGTTGGGTGCTTACTGTTCTGGTTAACAACAGAGGGTGCAATCCAGGTCATATTATGATCGAGGAACGAGTTTGTAGACCGGATATTGAGCTTTTTGCTGTTGGACTTTGGCCACATTCCACCGAGATACAACACTGGGCGGCACGGGAGGTCATTCCTGCCTGTGGCCATCGAACTTGCAGCTCCTCCCATGGAAGGTCGGACACCCTGAGCCAATAGACTGGTCCTGGACTTATTTTTTCCATCTGGCATAGTTGGCATTTTGTTGTTTGATTGTTTGTGGTTTTTGTATTGCTATATTTATGCTCTATTCTTGGTTGGTGCGGCTGTAACAAAACCCAGTTTCCCTCGGGATCAATAAAGTATATCTATCTATCTATCTATTTGCATTAATCAGCAGGTGTACAGGTGTACCTAATAAAGTGACTACTGAGTGTAAGTGTTACAGTTGCAGGGAAAGTGCAGCGCAGGCAGACTATGAGATGCAAGTTCAAGAGCCCATCTTATCATACCTGGAAACCATTCTTATAGCAGCAGGAGTGAAGCCGTCCTTCAGCCTGCTGGTATTTGCTTTCAGGATTTTGTATCTTGATGTCCTGACGAAGGGTTGCGGCCGGAAACGTTGACTGAGCGTTTCCACGGATGCTGCCCAACTTGCTGAGTTCCTCCAGCGTGTTGTGGGTGTTGCTTTGACCCCAGCATCTGCGGAGTATTTTGTATCTTGATGCCTGATGGAGGGGGGAGAAGAAAGAATGTCCAGGACAGGTGGGGTTTTTGATTATGTTTACCGAGGCAGGGAGAAGTATAGTCAGAGTGCATGGAGGGTTTCCGTGTTGTTCTCAGCTGTTTCCACAATTCCCTGCAAATATTTACTATCATGGGCAGTGCAGTTGTGCAGTTGCCACACCCAGCAGTAAAAACTGATTTTAATGTAGAGTTGATTAATTTTTTTTTGGTAATAAGAGTGAGTAGCAGAAATGAACAATAAACTACATTTCAAGTCCTGATGAAGGGTCTCAACCTGAAATGTCAGCTGTTTATTCCCCTCCATCGATGCGTCCTGACCCGCTGAGGTCCTCCAGCATTTTGTGTCTTGCTCAAGATTTCCAGCACCTGCAGAATCTTTTGTATTTATGTTTCAGGTTTGGTTTCATTGAGCTGTGTCCAGCAGAGGAAACACGAGAGGCTACAGAAACAAATCATCTCAGGAACTCTGCAGATTGAGCTGCATCTTGTGGGAGGAAAGGAGCCATCTACATTTTGATACCAGGTTTCAACGTGAAACGTTGACAATTCCCTTCCCCAAAACAGATGCTGCTCAACCCGTTGAGTTCTTCCAGTGGATTGTTTATTGCTCCAGATTCCAGGATCTGCAGTCTTTTGTGTTTTCCAGAGACAAGAGAGAAAAGGACTGCTGGATGAGAAGGCCCATGTTGTCCATGCTGATTGAAAAAGAGTGATCCAGCCACATTCAATTGATTTTATACATACCCCACAGGAAATGTTCATCCAATAGTTTTTAAATACAATTAAAAACTCCTGCATCTGCCGTGCTTTCAGCAGTGATTTCCAGACCCCAGCAATCCTCAGGGTAAAAATTTCTCAACTCCTCTGCAATCCTAATTATTAATTTAGAACAGTACAGCACAGGAACAGGATCTTTGGCTCATGATGTTGTGCTGAACTATTTAAAGTAATAATTAAATGGCTACCTAAACTAATCCCTTCTGCCTACACGATGTCCATATCCCTCTATAATCTAAACTTTCATGTGCCTATCTAATGGGATTGCTCCCGGCACTCTGGTTTCCCCTCCCATTTTTAAGATGCATGGGTTAAGGTTAGTAAGTTTTGAGCAAGCTACGTTGGCACTGGAAGCATGGTGATGCTTGCAGCTGCCCCCAGCACATCTCAGACTGTGTCGGTCATTGTCGCAAACAACGCTTTTCACTGTATCTTTCACTGTTTTGAAACACATGCTACAAATAAAGCTAATTTTTAAGAGAGCCTCTCAAATGCCTCTGTCCTTTCTGCCCCCAGCACCATCCCAGGCAGCACATTCCTGGTAGCCTCCACTCTCTAAGTAAAAAAACTTGTGCACCCCTCCCCCCAACATCTTGTTTGAACTTACCCCCTCTCACCTTAAATACACGCCCTTTAATATCAGACATTTTGACTCTGGGCGGTGGGGGGGGGGGGGATGATACCAGCCATCTACTCTCTATGCCTCTCTTAATCTTATGAACCTCAATCAGATCTCCCCTCAGCCTCCACCATTCCAGGCAAAACAACCAAGTTTCTCTAATCTCTCCTTACAGCAAATGTTCTCCATTCCAGGCAGAAACCTGGTGAACCTCTTCTGCAGCTTCCCCAAAACCTTTCCGAGAATGGGGAACCAGAGGTGAATGCCACCAAATGGAGTGTTATAAACCTGCAACGTAACTTATTTCAAATGTTCCTAATGATTGACCCTTCTGCTGTAGGAAAAGTCCTTTCTATTCACTATTTATGTCCCTCATCATTTTATGCACAGAACATTCCTTAAGCAATGAAAGAACAAAGTTCAAGGTTAATTTATTATCAAAGTTCATATACGCCTTCATATACTACCATGGGATTCACTTGATTGCTGGCGTTCAAAGTAGAACAAAGAAATTAAATGGAATCAATGTAAAACTACACACAATCAAAGACTGACAAACAGCCAATGTGCAAAAGAAGGCGAGCCTTGCAAATGCAAAAAAATAAATAAATAATACTGAGAACAGTAGAGACTTTGAGTCCATAGATTACGGAATCATTTCAGAGTTGAGGTGAATGAAGTTAGCTACGCAGGTTCATGAGCCTGATGGTTGAAGAGTAAATTAATGTAATCATGTTTAGAGTAATTTATGTGTAAGATCAGATAGAGATCACTGAAATAGAGGAGACAACTCATTGATTGTTGCTGGGAGGATGTAACTTCTAGGGGTCATGCAACAGATGAGTTATTTCCTGCCCAGCATTGTGACAAGTCACTTGCAAATATCCCAAGCTCTGTATTCTATCTGTGCCACACAAACAACTATATAATTCAACAATAATGCTCAGAATATTTATTCTGCTGCTAGTACTGATACTAGGATGAAATTTAACTAGAAAGGTAATGATATACAATAAATTAAATGTTCTACTACCAATCCATGCATGCAAGAAAATTCTGGCTTGCCGCAATGAGACTAGATAATGAGTCATTTTATGAACCAATTAATTTAAAGTCAGCAATGTAAAAAAACAGCATTATCAATGGTAATACTAGTATGTTAACTGATTTTTATCACATCTGTACTTGAAAACTCATGTTTTGAGAGATTCTGAAAGTGATGCCAAAGACAATACACAAACCTTGTATCTTTCTTTGATTAAACTCAAGAATCCAATGAGCTGGATCATAAGGTCCTTGAGATTTTATATTCAGCATTATTAACCGACCCTAAAGTACATTTGAATTTTCCAAAAAAATTCGAAGTCTATTCACCCCAGCACGTTGGTGAGTTTATTACTAATAGTCCTCAGTACAATATCAACCTATGAATAGATGGACAGACTAGAATCAGAATCAGAATCAGATTTAATATCATTGACATACAGTATAGCATGAAATGTGTTGTTTTGTGGTAGCAGTACAGTGCAATACATGAAACAACTGATTATAAATTACAATATGAAATAATTATATTTAAAAATTAAATTAAATTAGTAAAAATAGACAGCAAAAATAGTGAGGTGGTGTTCATGGATTGGTTCATTGTCCACTCAAAAATCCGATGGTGAAGGGGAAGAAACTGTTCCTGAAACACTGAGTGTGTGTCTTCAGGCTCCTGTACCTCCTCCCTGATGATAGCAATGAGAAGAGAGCACGTCCTGGGTGATGGGGGTCCTTCATGATGGATCTATGTATTTGAAGTTCAATCCTTTGAAAACCTCTCAAGAATGGAATTCCTCAGTTCTCTGTTATGTTATTGCTGGTAGAGTTTCCTAACAAAGAAAAAGAAGTTGATCTAGCGAGGTAAAATTATCTAACTTTTAATCGTAAATTAATATATTTATTCTTAAATAAAAACAGAAGGTCTCAAAAACACTGAGCAGGTCAGGTAACATCTGTGGAAAGAGAAGCAGAGTCTGAGATCATTTATCAGAATATTATGCTTTCTGCTTTACATTTTCTAAACTTGATGAATTTTGTAAACAGAATAACTCATCGATTTGCCATTCAGAAGCAACCCTAATCTAATGATGTATGGGGTAAGGCAATTTACTAGGAACACAGTAATAATAACAGTTGGACCCAAAACGGAGTACTCGTTCATAGTTTTAACTTAGAAAAATGGTCATGATTTGTGAATTACTGTGTGTAGGACTGGTGGAAATAGAACCAATCTGATAGACCATTCAACAGGGAGTTATAGAGAAACAGGGAAAAGAACAATTTGCAGACTGGAACCGACAGTAGAATTCACACAGAACACAGAATTGTTCAGCACAGTTCAGTTTCATTGGCCCACAATGTTGTGCCAAACTTTAAACCTACTCCAAAATCAATCTAATCCTTCCCTCCCAGAGGGTCCTCCATTTTTCTATCATCCATGTCCTTATCTAAAAGTCTCTTAAATATCCCTAATGCATTAAGAAGCCAAACACTCAACTTCTGTGTAATAACAATTATGTAATTCTATAATCATTAATTTTCTTGTTGATTTTATTAAGCCAGTAGAAATATAGAACATAGAACAGTACAGCACTGAGCAGTCATTCAAGCCACAATGTTTTGCTGATCTTGATGCCAATTTATATTAAATCTCCTCCTCCTGGGTATCACCCATATCTCTTCATGTTCTTGTGCCAATTTAAAAGCCTCTTAAGCTCCACCAAATTGCCTGATTCTATTACTGCCTTATTGCAGGGACTTAACACTCTCTGCATAAAAAAAACTTACCCTTCAATTCGCCTTTAAACTTCCTCCCTCAAAACTTAAAAATGTATCCATAAGTGTTTGATAATTTACTTTAGGGAACAGATTCAGACTATCTATCCTTACTATTTCTCTCATAATTTTAAAAACCATCTAGTCTCCCCTCATCCTACAGTGCTCTAGAAAAACAACCCAAGGTTTTCCAGCCTTTCCCTAAAGCTCATACCCACTAACCGAGGCAGAATCCTGGTAAATTTCTTCTGCACCCTCTCCAGAGAATGCACATCCTCCTTATAATGGATAGTAAAAAAGAAATTATATTTTCATTTGTGCACTGGTGTTTACATGGCATTCTTTGTTTCTCATCTAATATATGAGGTGGTTTACACTTACAGCTAGGGTACAGTGTCTCCAGCAGCAAGCTGAAGCAACTGGCTTGGGCAATTTGCCAGCAAAATGATTTTTGCATGTGTTGTACCGAACCTGCCCCAAAGTCAGAAGAGATTAATGGGGAAAAAATCATAATTGCTTCTTTCAAATGTTAATGTTGGATTTGCATTGCAGTTTGTTCCCTGAAACCCAAACAGAAAGGTTCAAGTTTCAGAAACCGACCGACGCCCAGCACAAGCACCACGTTAGGGTGGCAGCTAGCTCGTGATGCTATTACAGCTCAGGACGACGGAATCTGGAGTTCAATTCTGACGTCCTCTGTAAGCAAGCTTGTTCAATCCTTCCAGTGCGTATGTGGATTTTCTCCAGGTGCTCTAGTTTCTTCCCGCAGTCCAAAGACATCCCAGTTAGTAGGTTAATTGGTCATTGTAGATTGTCCCATGATTAAGCTCGGGTTAAATCGGTGCGTTGCTGGGTGCCGTCACTCAAAGGGCTAGAAGGGACTGTTCCACAATGTACCTCTAAATAAATAAATAAAGATAAGAGACAAATTTCACTGTATCTTTCGATGTACATGTGATGAATAAAGCTAATCTTTAATTTTTACAAATTATTTAGAAATTTACTACTTAAGATCAAAAGTCTGCAGGCACTGAAAATCCAAAATAAAGCTGAAAGTGCTAGAAGTAAATTTAAGTATGCAGTTTGGGGTGGGGGGGTGACCTACTGAGGGGTAGCCACAGTCTCTTGGTCTCTGGCGCTGTCTCTGGCGCTGTGGCTCAGAAAGGAAGGGGGTGGGGGTGTAGAAAGGGAGTGCAGCAGTGATAGGAGATTCCATAGCTGGAGGAGTAGACACAAAATTCTGTGGAAGCAACAGAGACACCTGGATAGTATGTTGTTTCCCAGGTGCCAGGGTCAGGGACGTCTCAGATTGGGTCCATATCAGTCTAAAGAGGCAGAGTGAGCAGAGGAAAAGGGAGGAGGTCCTGAATGGAGGATTTAGAGAGCTAGGTAGAAAGCTGAAAAGCAGGAACTCCAGGTTAGTAATCTCCAGATTGCTGCCTGTGCCACATACCAGTAAGGGTAAGAGTAGGGTGATTTGGCAGATGAACGCATGGCTGAGAAACTGGTGCAAGGGGCAGGGTTGCAGAGTCCTGGATCACTGGGATCTTTTCAGGGGAATGTGTGGCCTGTACAAAAGGGATGGGTTACACCTGAACTCAAGGGCGATCAATATCCTGGCAGGGAGGTTTGTTAGAGTTGTTGGGGAGAGTTTTAAATTATTTGGTAGGGGGATGGGAGCCAGAGAGAAAGGGCTGAGGATAGGACTGTTGTTTTACAAGCAGAAGCAGTGTGTAGTGAGATTGTCAGGAAGGAATGGCAGATGATAGGGCAAGATTTCTGTCAGTGGGAAGTTGCAGTGTTAAAAGGAGACAAATTTGAAAAAGGGTGATGGATAGAGACTGTAGATGTTATATTTGAATGCATGCAGTATAGAGAATAAGATAGATGATCTTGTAGCACAGTTAGAGATTGCCACGTATGACGTTGTGGACATCTCTGAGTCATGGCTGAAAGAAGATAAAGTTGGGAGCTTAACATCGAAGGATACACATTGTATCGAGGACAAGGCAAGTGGGCAGAGGGGTGATGTGGTAAAAAATCAAATCAAGTCCTTATAAATAGATAACATTGGATCGGAAGATATAGAATCCTTAGGAATAGAAAGACCCTGGTGGAAGCTATATACAGACCTCTGAACAGTAACCAGGTTGTGGGCTACAAATTAAAACAGAAGGTAGAAAAAACATGTCAAAAGGGCAATGTTATGATAATCATGGCAGATTTCAATACGCAAGTAGATTGGGAAAATCCGGTTGGTGCTGAATCGCAAAAGGAATTCTAGAGTTCCTACAAAATGGCTTTTTGAAGCAGCTTGTGGTTGAACCCACTGGGGGATCAGTTATTCCGGATTGGGTTCTGTGTCATGAGCCAGATTTGAAAGAGACGCTAACAGGGATGATGGCAGATCAGCAATGCCTGGAGTTTCTGGGAGCAATTCCGAAGGCGTGGATAGATACATCCCAAAGAGGAAGTATTCTAAAGGAAGGATGACACAACCGTGGCTGACGAGAAATCAAAACCAACGTAAAAGTAAAAAAAGGGCATATAATAGAGCAAAAATTAGTGGGAAGTTAAAGGATTGGGAAACTTTTTTAAGTCAACGGAAGGCAACTGAAAATTCATAAAGGGGAAAAGATAAGATATGAAGGTAAGCTAGTCAATAATTTCAAAGAGGGTATCAGAAGCATTGGGAAAATATATAAAGTAAAAGAGAAGTGAGAGTAGATATTGAACTGCTGGAAAATGATGCTGGAGAGATAATAATGGGGGACAAGGAAAAGGCAGACAGATTGACTAGGTATTTTGTATCAGCCTTCACTGTGTCAAACATTAGCAGTCAGCCAGAAATTTGAGAGTATGAGGGGCAAAAGTGAGTGCAGTTGCTCTTACTCGGGAGAATGAGCTTGGGAAACTGAAAGGCTTGAAGGTAGCTATGTCACCTGGACCTGATAGACTACACTGCAAAGTTCTGAAAGAGTCAACTGAAGAGATTGTGGAGGTGTTATTAATGATCTTTCAAGATTCTGGCATGGTTCTGGAGGACTGGAAAATTGCAAATGCCATTCCACTCTTCAAGAAGGAGGCAAAAAAAAATATTATAGGCCAGTTAGCCTGACCGCAGTGGTTGGGAAGATATTGGAATCGATTGACCAAAGTCAGCATGGTTTCCTTAAGGGAAAATATTTCCTGACAAATCTGTTGGAATTCTTTGAAGAAATAACAAGCACATTAACAGAGGAGAATCAGGGAATGTTGGACTTTCAGAAGACCTTTGACAAGGTGCCGCACATGAGGCTATTTAACAAGATAAGAGCCTATGGTATTACAGGAAGGATACTAGCATGGGCTGATTGACAGGGGGAAAGTGTGGGAATAAAGGGAGACTTTTCTGATTGGCTGCCAGTGACTTGTAGTGTGCTGCAGAGGTCAGTGTTAAGACCGCTTGTTTTTACATTGTATGTCAATGATTTGGATGATGGAACTGATGGCTTTGTAGACGGTTTACGGATGATCTGAAGATAGTTGGAGGGGCAGGTAGTGTTGGGGAAGCAGGAAGGCTGCAGTAGGATTTGGACAGGTGAGGAGAATGGGCAAAGAAGTGGCAGATGGAATACAGTGTGGGGAAGTGTATGGTCAGGCATTTTGGTAGAAGGCATAAAAGCAGAGACTATTTTCTAAATGGGGAGAAAAATCAAAAATCTGAGGTACAAAGGGACATGGGAATCCTTGTGCAGGATTCCTAAAAGGTTAACTTGTAGGTTGAGTCACGGTAAGAGAGGCAAATGCAATATTAGCATCCATTTTGCGAGGGCTAGAATATAATAGAAAGTACATAATGCTGAGGGATTAGAAGGCACCGACGAGGCCTCACTTAGAGTAATGTGAGCAGTTTTGGACCCCTTATTTAAAAAAGGATGTGCTGAAATTGAGCAGGGTTCAGAGGATGTTCATGAGAATAATTCCAGAAATAAAAAGGTTATCATATGAGGAACGATTGGTGGTTCTGGGCCTGTACTCGCAGAGATCTAGAAGAATGGTGGTGGTGGGGGAGGATCTCACTGAAACTTATCGAATATTGAAAGGCCTAGATAGAGTGGATGTGCCAAAGATGTTTCCTATGGTGGGGAGTTGAAGACTAAAGGGGTACAGCTTCAGAATGGAGGGACATCCACTTAGAATTTCTTTGGCCAGAGGGTGGTGAATCTGTGGAATTCATTGCCGCAGGTTAATATTTCAGGTTTCCAGCATCTGCAATATTTTCCAATGAATTTTTAAAGTTGGAAAATAATGTTAGTCAGTAGGCAAAGGGAAAGGAGATTAATTTTACCAAGCTCAGATGAAGGGACTTTGACCTGAAATATTAACCTCCTCAAACCTTTCTCCTTCTGCAGATGCTTTCTGAGCTGCTGAGTGTTTCCAGTACTGCCAGTGATTTCTGGTTATACTTAAAGTTCTCACCCTACATGGGACCAATGTTCCTTTCTGTCCCAATACTCTCCTCCATTGTTGCAAACCTATTCTCCATTTCTAGTCTCTACATATTTTCCTGTTCCACCGAGAGTTGTACCAGCTTGCAATGCTCTAGTATCTGGAGTTCCCACTTCAAACTCTCCAACTCTCTGGAGTTATCCCCTACCTTGAAGGCACTCATTAAAACCCATCGATTTTTTTGACTTAGCGTAGAGGACACATTATTTGAACATCAACAGCAAATTGCCTGATTGGTAGGAAATGCAGTACACTAGTCATAGAACCATAAATAGTTAAAGAGCCAACCAGTACAATAATAGGCTTCTTGGCCTAACTGGTCCACACTCAGTTAATAGTAGGTGTCCATGGCGTAAAGAAGGTTGGGAACCCCTGTTCTAGAGGATTAATGACCACAATTACCCCTCCTCAGCTGTTGCAACGTATCAGACATGCTGGAAAATGCTCCTGGACCTCCTGGAGACCTTCTGAAAAGCAAAAGTGACTGTAGATGCTGGAATCCAGAGCAATGAACAATCTACTGAGTCAAGCCATGTCAGTGGTCAAGCAGCGTCTATAGGGGCAAAGAAATGGCCAATGTTTCAAAGTGAAAGTGGAGTTTATTGCAATATGCACAAGTACGTGTACGTATAGGATCAAGAATCAACTTTATTAGCCATATACATTTATATATATTAGGGATTTGCTGTAGTGTATTGGTCAGGACATGGCGTGCAACAAAAGTAACATTCAACAATAATAAAGAATTAAATAAAAAATAAAGTTAAGGGCTAAAGTACAGAAATGGAAAGAAATGTGCATGAATACATAAACACCAGCATGCAAGTGCAATGAAAAACATACTTGTAGCAGCATCACAGGAACATAAAAACATATAAACAGCATTCACGAGAATAATATACAGCATACTAAACATAAATCAGGCACATCTTTTGCAAGAAAGAATACTATTAGAACAACAGAAGTCCTTTATTCATAATACAAAAATTACACGAATAAACTGTGCAATGCCTTTCATTTTGATGTTTATAATGAATGCATCATGTAGTGTTCTATTACATTTCTCATATCAAGAGGACTGTTGCCATTTATTTAGCCCCCTAGGGTGGTACGATAATTGAAGGTCTTCTTCACCCAACTTGGCCCCTCCTTGTCCTGAAACAAGGAGAATCTGTGGCCCTCCCCACCGAGCTCTTGCAGTGGCTGCACTAACCTTCACTGTATCCCTTGACATGTACCCCTATGACCTGGGATGTGCTAGTTAGCACCATTTCTCCATGGACATCTTGATGCATCACCGCCTGGTATGCAAACACCAATGCCCTTGAATGAAAAATCCTATTAAAAATAGTGGATATGGCCCAGTCCCTCACCGGTAAAGCCCCCTCCACCATTGAGCACATCTACGTGGGCCAATGTTGCAAGAAAGCAGCATCCACCATCAGGGTTCCCCACCATCCAGGTCAGGCTCTCTTCTTGCTGCTGTCCTCCAAAAGAAGGTACAGGAGCCTCAGGACTCACAGCACCAGGTTCAGGAACAATTATTACCCCTCAGCCATCAGGCTCTTGAACCAGTGGAGATAACTTCTCCTAACTTCGCTTCCTCCATCACTGAACTGTTCCTACAACCAATGGCTCACTTTCAAGGACTCTTCAGCTCATGTTCTGGATATTTATTACTTATGTTTTTTGTATTTGCGCAGTTTGTTTGTTTTGCACATTGTTTGTCTGCCATGTTGGGTGTG
The DNA here is from genome assembly GCF_030028105.1 of Mobula birostris. Taxonomy (NCBI): domain Eukaryota; kingdom Metazoa; phylum Chordata; class Chondrichthyes; order Myliobatiformes; family Myliobatidae; genus Mobula; species Mobula birostris. The sequence goes on along the minus strand of NC_092392.1, from coordinate 21,872,941 downwards.
GTCTTCCATTGATCCTATTATGGTTATTTGATTTACTGAGTATGCACACAAGAGATCAAATAGCAGGTTTGTTTATGGTGACATATATGTACTTTGATAATATAACCATATAACCATATAACAATTACAGCACGGAAACAGGCCCTTCTAGTCCGTGCCGAACTCTTACTCTCACCTAGTCCCACTGACCTGCACTCAGCCCATAACCCTCCATTCCCTTCCTGTCCAGATAGCTGTCCAATTTTACTTTAAACGACAACATCGAACCTGCCTCAACCACTTCTACTGGAAGCTCATTCCACACAGCTACCACTCTCTGAGTAAAGAAGTTCCCCCTCATGTTACCCCTAAACTTTTGCCCTCTAACTCTCAACTCATGTCCTCTTGTTTGAATCTCCCCCTCTCTCAATGGAAAAAGCCTATTCACATCAACTCTATCTATCCCCCTCATAATTTTAAATACCTCTGTCAAGTCCCCCCTCAACCTTCTACGTTCCAAAGAATAAAGACCCAACTTGCTCAACCTTTCTCTGTATATCTAATTTGAACTTTGAACTTTGTGCTGGCAGACCACTAAGTTTTGAGAAGACCAAAGAGGAGTTGATGATCTCCCAGCAGCACTTGATGTGTGTGTGTGTGTGTGTGTGTGTGTGTGTGTGTGTGTGTGTGTGTGTGTGTGTGTGTGTGTGTGTGTGTGTGTGTGCGTGCGTGTAAACCAGACATTAGCAGATGTCTTGCTGCTCTGGAAACTTTTTGAAATGGTCCTAACAATATAAACTCACCAGATACTGTTTAATTGCCTGGTGGTCCATCTTATCTGTGAAGGCTTTGTTGCTTTGACACTTGTGGGAGGACCAGTTACATCCCTTCTGACATTCACAGATTCGATCTAGCAGCAAACCACATTAACATTACAACAGCCTCCAAAGTCCTGTTTAGGTCCTCTTTTGAAACAGGTATAGTGTATTTACAAACAGATGACTTTTGACACCATTGGAAATGCATCTCTAACTTACAGGTTCCTTTCATGTGGGTTAGTCTATATTAATTAACTACACCGGAAGAAAACTTCAAACCCTTAATTGGTTTTTGCATTGCAAGAGTATTACAAATATTCTAGGGGGCTATTTTGTTTGCCTTAAGAAAAACAGGTGCTACGATGGTAATACTTTATTTAGGGAAAGTTACTGATTTCAACACAGGCAGCAGGCTAGTTTGTGCTGCTTGCTCACTACAATACTTTCAACATAACAACCAGTGTTAACCACACAGTGAGTAGAGTTGGTGCATTGGCGGAGTACCAGTATTGTGGGAAGCTATAAGGCTTAAAGGCAGTCAGCATTACTTGCACCTCTTAAAGGGGAACTACACCATAACCAGAGCAAGTTCTCAAATGAGAGGACTAGAATATACAGTCAAAACAATTATGCAATACTGTGTCTTTATAAGGCATTGGGAAGACTGTATTTGGAGTATTGTGAGTAATTTTGACCCCTATCAGAGAAAGGATGTGCTAGCATTGGAGAGGATCTAACAAGGTACATGAAAAAATTTATCTTGGGAATGATGGGGTTAATGTATGGGGAGCATTTAATGGGACTGGGCCTGTACCTGCTGGAGTTTAGATGAATGAGGGGGGGATCTCATTGAAACCTATCGAATATTGAAAGGCCTAGATAAAGTGGACGTGGAAAAGATGCTTCCTATAGTTGGGGAGTCCAGGACCAAAGGGCACAGCTTCAAAATTGAAGGACATACTTCCATAACCGAGATGAGGAGGAATGTTTTTAGCCAGAGGGTGGTGAACCTATGGAATTCATTGTCACAGACGGCTGTGGAGGCCAAGTCATTGGGTATATTTAAAATAGAGGTTGATAGGTTGTTGATTAGTCAGAGATTAAAGATTAGTCAAAGATTATGGGGAAAAGATAGGAGAATAGAATTAAGAAGAATAATAAATCAGCCATGATTGAATAACAGACCAGACTTGTTGGGCCAAATGGAGTAATTCTGCTCCGATGTCTAATGGTCTTATAGTTTCGTATCATTGCCCCACAGGTAAATCTCAGATCTTTTTCAATGATTGTCATCTTGTTGTGGTGGAGATGCTTGTGAGATCCTGAGATTCCAAGAGCAATAGTGCCTGGAGCTTGGCTCCTGTTAGAGTCACTCATGATGATAAAGTATAGGGGTGATTCCGAACAAAGAGCAATTCAACCATGACCTCAGTGGTGGAGATGCTGGAAAATGATGACACGTCACAAAGGTAGAGCAGGCGGAGGAAGGCTGAAGCAGCGACCATGCGTTCTACCCACTGGACCCTGACCCCGATCTGCCGAGGACTGTGTCATGGTCGCCCAAGCGTCAGTCTCTCCACATTTTAACCAAAGTCACACACAAGCATTCTTCTTTAAGAAAATAGCCTGTTAGGAGAATATTATTCTCAACTAGAGTGATTGCACCACTACTAACTCTGAGAAACATGCGCGGAATGGAGAGGAATAATTTTGGGCTGAAAGGCTTCATCAGAAATGGAAAGGAAGGTAGAAGAAGCCACAATAAGAAGATGGGGGAAGGGGAAGAAGTACAAGCTAGCAGGTGATAAGGAAATAAGTGATTATTGTTTTGCAGTAGCAGTATAGTGCAATGTATAGTAACGGGAAGAGTACAGGAGGGTCCTAAATGATTCCACAAATTTGCTGAGTTGATAGGGTAGTTAAGAAGTAATATGGTCTGGGGATTGAATTTAAGAGCCATGAGGTAATGTTGCAGCTCTGTAAAACTCAGGTTAGACCACACTTGGAATTTTGTGTTAAGATCTAGTCACCTCATTATAGGAATTTTGTAAAAATTCTAGAGAAGATGCAGAGGAGGTTTTACCAGATGCTCCTAGGATTGGAAAACATGTCTTATGAGGGTAGGTTGGGCAAGCTAGGGTTTTTCTCCTTGGAGAGAAGGAGGATGAGATGTAATTTGATAAAGGTAAAAGAGATTTTAAGAGAAGGACATAGAGTGGGCAGACTACACATTTTATCCCATTTTCCAGGGTTGAAATGAGGATATCCTTTTAAGTTTAGGGGACATGCCAGAAGTCAGTTTTTTACACAGAGAGTGGTAAGTGCCTGGACTGATTTGCTGGGGGTGGTGGTAGAGGCTGATTCCATGAACAGTTGCAACAGTGTGTACTACCTATAAGATGCACTGCAACAACACGCCAAAGTTCCTAAGGCAACACCTTCCAGACCCACGGCAACTACCATCTAGAAGGATAAGAAAAGCAGATACCTGGGCACACCACCACTTGGAAATAACCCTCCAAGTCACTCACCAACCTGACTTGGAAGCATATCACCGTTCCTTCATTGTCGCTGAGTCAAAATCATGGAATTCCCTCCCTAACAGCACTGTGGGTGTACCTACACCTCAGGGACAGCAGCGGTTCAAGAAGGCAGCTCGTCACCACCTACTCAAGGGCAACTAGGGATGGTCAATAAATGCTGGCTTAGCTGGCGACGACAACATCCAATAAATGAATAAATAAAAATTAATAAATATATGAGGGATATTTAAGAAATGCTTAGAGAGGCACACAGATGAAAGGAAATGCAGGGTTATGGGCCACTTAGGAGGAAAGGGTTAGATTGATAGTGGAGTCGGTTAAAAGGTCAACACAACATCATAGGCCGAAGGGCTGGTACTGTGCTATATGGTTCTATGTTCTATATCCAGGGGTATAGATGCTTTGAAAATTAGTTTTGTTCAGCAACAGCACAGTACGTTATGAATTAACATAAATTTAAATTAACATAAGATTTTACATAACTGACAGGTGTGCAAAATAAACAACAAACTAAGCATAGTGACACCAGTGCAAGATATAAAGCGAGAGAAAAAATATTGGCTAAGTTTGTGTTAGGGTTTTTCAAGTTCGTTCAAGAACCCGATGACAGCATCAAGAAGTGGGCATGGCCCGATGGTGGAGGTCCCTGATGCTGGATGTCACCTTCCTCAGACATCGCCTCTTGTAGATGTCCTCAATGGTGGGGACAGCTATTACCCAGGATGCAAGTGGCTGAGAACACCACGCTCTGTAGCCTCCTGCATTCCTGTGCAATGGAGTTTCCATACCAGGTTATGATGCATCCTGTCAGAATAGTCTCCACTGAACATCTGCAGAGCTTTGTCAAGATCCAAAGACGTACCAAATCTCCTCACACTTCTAAGAAATTAGAGATTTTGGATGATGTTCCAGAGGTAAAGACTGAAAAGGGGAGACAAGAAACCCACCAGACGTGGTCATGAGCAGTGCTTGAGGTCAGTCCACTGACAATTTGAATGCAAAGTTGCACTGTAATGGTTAAAGTTAATGAATTAGCAGGCAGAGTTCCAGACTACTAAACCAGAGTTGTTAGTTCAAATCTGGGCATGGCAGTGCGAGAATTTATATTCAAATAATGAAATAGATCTCTCAGTAGTGGTGACTAGTTTATAAAAATCCATTTGATACACCAATGTCCTCCATATTATCACTGCAGGACTTTTATGTCTCCGGGACAAAGAAGCGGGTAGGAAAATCATTGCGGACACTACCCACCCTGCAAACTACCTTCTCCAAAAGCTCCCTTCTGGAAAGCGCTGTAGAGCTATTAAATCATAAATCACAAAATCTTAAAAGTTTCTTCCCCCAGGCTGTTAATCTGATCAACCAATCTCTTCAGAACCCTCCCCCCCCCGCCAACCCTACACTTCCCTCTATCTATTACTCCCATCACAGCACTGCACTGTAAACACCTTAAACCACTTTTTATAATTATGCCATTAGGCTGTACATGCTGGTACTAATGTATTTATGCACATTTAATCCCATATCTGTACTTCTAACTTCATTTTTATATAATTTGTTATTATTCCTTATAACTGTTAAATGGTGTTGTTTATTGTTGCATGTTGCTCCTGACCAACACACCACAGTAAATTCCTAATACATGTACTGCAATTGTATATGGTGATTCAAATTGATCCTTGGCCCTTGAGAAAGATCTTCGCAGTATCATTTTATTCCTGAGCATTTATGTGGTGGCGGTTTAAATTTCCGTGTAGGGCTAAACAGATGTCCTCATGGTTAGTGAGACAGGAAAGGAGCACAGTGATCTGCTGATGGATGATGTCTTGGGGTTATGAGTACACAGATGAGTTCACCTCAGCAACAGGCCCTTCAGCCACGATGTCTGTGCTAAACACTATACCAATTTAAACTAAATCCCTTCAAAGTCAAAGTAAATGTATTATCGAGATATGTGAATGTCATCGTATACTGCCTGATGATTCATTTTCTTGCGGTTGTTTACAGGAAAATAAAGAAATACAACAGTATTTATGAAAACTATATATAAACAAAGGCAGACTACACATCAGAATCAGAATCGGGTTTATTATCATTGGCAATGTCATGAAATTTTTGTCTTTTTTGGGCAGCAATATAGCGTAGCTAAAAATTGCTATAAGTTAAAGTAAGAAATATTTAAAAATAAGTAAGTAATGAAAAATGAGAGCAATATAGTGAAATAGTGTTTATGGGTTCAAAGACTGTTTAGGAATCTGATGATGAGGAGAAAAGACCTATTCCTAACCAGGAGTGTGAGTCTTCAGGCTCCTGTACCTCCTCCCTGATGATAGTGATGGGAAGAGTACATGTCCTAGGTGGTGAGGGTCCTTCATGAAAGATGCTGCCTTCTTGAGGTATCACCTCAATGGTGGGGAGGTTAGTGCGCATGATTCAAGTCTATCGCCTGCACCTTCCTCTGTCTTTCTAATAGCATCTTAAGTATCACTATCATATCAGCTTCCACCACTATCCCTGGCAGCACATTGCAGGCACCTACTACCCTCTGAGTAAAAAAGCCTAACTCTCTAAGATGTCCCCTCCTGCCTTAAATGTATCAAGTCAAGTCAAGTCACTTTTTATTGTCATTTCAACCATAACTGCTGGTACAGAACATAGTGAAAATGAGACAACGTTTTCCAGGACCATGGTGCTACATGAAACAATACAAAAACTACACTGAACTACATAAGAAAAAACAAAAAACTACACTAGACTATAGACTTATCCAGGACTGCATAAAGTGCACAAAACAGTGCAGGCACTACAATAAATAATAATAAATAATAAACAAGACAGTAGGCACAGTTGAAGGTATAGTAGTTTGGTGTCAGTCCAGGCTCTGGGTATTGAGGAGTCTGGTGGCTTGCGGGAAGAAACTGTTACATAGTCTGGTCGTGAGAGCCCGAATGCTTTGGTGCCTTTTTCCAGATGGCAGGAGGGAGAAGCGTTTATATGAGGGGTGCGTGGGGTCCTTCATAATGCTCTTTGCTTTGCAGATGCAGCATGCGGTTTAAATGTCTGTAATGGCGGGAAGAGAGACCCCGATGATCTTCTCAGCTGACCTCACTATCGGCTGCAGTGTCTTGCGATCCGAGTTGGTGCAATTTCTGAACCAGGCAGTGATGCAGCTGCTCAGGGTGCTCTCAATACAACCTCTGTAGAACATGGTGAAGGATGTGGGGTGTGGTGGGAGATGGACTTTTCTCAGCCTTCGCAGAAAGTAGAGATGCTGCTGGGCTTTCTTTGCTATGAAACTGGTGTTGAGGGACCAGGTGAGATTCTCCGCCAGGGGAACACCAAGAAATTTGTATGTCCCCTAGTATGTGACTTCTCTAGCTTGGGACAAAGATTCAGAGCAAGTTGCCCCATCTATGCCTCTCATAGTTTTACAAACTTCTGTCTGCTCTCACCTCAACCAACAAAGCTCTAGAGTAAACAACCTCAGTTTGTCCAAATTCTCCTTATAGATCATATCTTCTAAACCAGGCAGCATCCTGGTAAACCTCTTCTGTACTTTCTCCAAACCCTCCACATCAATCCTGTAAATAAATTAATGCCATTTATAGAGAAAAACTGCAAATTACCTCAGGCTGTCTTGTATTTACAATGTCACTGGTAGATCCCAACGTTAAACAGACCCCATTAAATTCCTTACATAGTCGCAATATTTTTCACCACTCATTTCAACACAGGTTATCAATGTGATCTTCTCAGGGCTCTGATTCACCTGCGGAGAATGACTCAGAACAGCTTGCCTTCTTACGAAGACTGCGGTGCACGTTGCAAGCGACCTAGATAAGGTGCAGCCGACCATTATATTACTCAGTGCTAGCGTGGAGTAATTCACGACCAACAGCTCGGAAGATCACAATGCATCCTGTGGATGTTGGCGGGGATAATAAGCAGATAATGATTCAGATCAGCATTCATTTTGAACTCAGGATTAGATTCACTTATTGATCACATAGTGCTCCTCTACTTCCTTAGGAGTTTGCGAAGATCCGGCGTGACATCTAAAACTTTGATAAACTTCTAATAGACGTGTGATGGCTGCATCACAGCCTGGTATGGAAACACCAATGCCATTGAATGAAAAACATCCTACTAAAAGTAATGGATATGTCCTCTGCCTCACCATTGAGCACATCTACATGGAGCTTTGTCACAGGAAAGCAACATCCATCATCAGGGAACCCACCACCAATGTCATGCTCACCTCTTGCTGCTGTCATCAGGAAGAAGGGACAGGAGCCTCAGAACTCATATCACCAGGTTCAGGAAAAGTTATTACCCCTCAAGCATCAGGCTCTTGAACCAGAGGGGACAACTTCACTCAATTTCACTTGCTCCATCACTGAAATGTTCCCACAACCTATGGACTCACTTTCAAGGGCTCTTCATCTCATGTTCTCGATATTTATTGCCTATTTATTTATTATTATTCTTTCTCTCTTTTTGTACTTGCACTGTTTGATGTCTTTTGCTCATTAGTTACATGCACAGTTGGTGTGGTCTTCCATTCATTCTATTATGGCTATTGGATTTATTGAGAATGCCCACAAGAAAATAAATCTCAGGGTTGGATATGGTGATATGTATGTACATTTGTACTTTGATAATAAATTTACTTTTAACTTTGAACACATACCCTGTACATTGAAACATACAATGAAATGCATCGTTTGCATTAACAGCTATCACAACCTAACAATGTGATGGAGGCAGACACACATTCCAGCTCCAACATAGCATGCCAACCATGATTGATATGCATATTCATGAATTCACATTGGTTATTTGTCTGTCTATGTATAGTTTTTCCTAAAATTCGATTGTATTCCTTTTTCCTTGTAAATGCCTGCAAGAAAATGAATCTCAAGGTAATATACGGTGACATTTACCTACTTTGATAATAACTGGACTTTGAATTTTGAATGACACTCCAAATATAGACACTGCTTGTAATCCAAGGTCAACTAACTGCTGAAGCTAGTAATCACCTGCAATATTAATTTTGTCTTACTTTCCACAGATGCCGCCTGACCTGCAGAATGCCTCTGGCATTTTTTCTTTAATTTCAGTTTTTTTTTAAGCTGCTATTCTTCATTTCAGCTTCTGTTCCAGGAGCACCCATCCTGGAATTGGAGTTAGTTCATTATTCTCACATGTCCTGAGATACAATGAATCTTGAAAAAGCTCAGCAGCATTTCATTTGGAACTTTACAGCAAAGTCAAAATATATTTCTTATCCAAGTATGTATATGTTACCATATGCTATCTTGAGATTCATTGTCTTGCAGGTATTTATAGGAAAATAAAGAAATACAATTGAATTTATGGACTATATAAACAAAGTTCGGCAAACAACCAATATGCAAAAGAAGGCAAATTGTGCAAATACAGTTAGAATACTGAGAAACGCATGGAGAATGCTGGACGAACTCAGCAGGTCAGGCAGCATCCAAGGATAAGAATAAATAGTTGACGTTTTGGGCCAATACCCTTCATCAGGACATTGTCAGTGGTCCAAAATGTCTTCTCTTTATCCCTTTCCATAGATGCTGCCTGAGTCACTCAGCTCCTCCAGCATTTTGTATATGTTGCAGGAGATTTCCAGCATCTGTAGAATCTCTTATGTCATTAATGCTGAGAACAGACTTGTAGACACCCTGAAAGTGAGCCTGTATCTTTCAAACCTTCATTCCTTTCTGCACCTTCAAATTTGTTTGAATTCTAACTTTCTCCCATCTGAAATGAAGTCATCCACCTGGAATATTATCTTTGCTCATCTTTCCACAAATGCTGCCTGACCTGCTGAATAATTGCAGCGCTCTGTGTTTATTGTGCAGTCACTTGTAACACGGGAGAAGGTGGGTCTACCAGAATGTTGCAAAAAAAAACTCTCAGAATGAGAATCATCGGAGTGAAATCTAAGATGCGTTTATGCTAAAACGGAGAATGTCGTGTTTGTATTCCATTGACAATGCCTCACCTTACCTTGCCTCTTTTCTTCAGAGAGTGTTTGTCTATTACCAAACAGTTGCAAAGAAAGTGAAACTGGACCCAGTAGCCAAGTATTCAATACATGCCTCAAAGTCTGAAAGAGAGAGGGGCTAAAAAAAACTTGTAATGGAAGGCCTCGGCAGAGTGGGAAGATGGTGGTCCCCAGGACAGAAGGTACACTTATTAAGCGACTTCCCTTTTGTTCCCACCCTTTTCATTAGTGGCAGCTGACAGGCTGAAATTCAGCTAGGCTTGTCTTCCCCTGTAGGACTCAGTGGAGCCCATTGTAATTGAAGCACTCCTGAAGTCAGACTTCTAGGATTACCACTCAATAACAGAAAAGCACACTGTTTCTTAAGTGTAACACTGATCTCTTACATAGAGGCAATCACCTAACAATTATACCTGTAATTAGCATTTTTCAGCTTGCACCAGGACCATTTTTTCATTGTAATGTGAGGAATAAGTTAATTCAGCACCGAGTCAGGGAACGTGCAGAGCAAGACACAGAATCTACCTTTTTTTATAAATGCAGGAGACAGGAAGGGGCAGGTTTGCAGTTAAAAGTGAAGAAGCTGAAACTTTAAGTGGACGCTGTGCTCTGAGGAGAGGAAGCTTGTCAAACTCACTTCACACCATCAGCTTCTGTGCAGTATCCAGCTGGCTGTATGTCACTTGCATCCCTGCTCTCTGATGTTACTTGGGCTGTTTTAATGTTAGAAGCCAAAGTCCAGTGTATTGTCTTACGGATAGGTACAGGCACTTACAGGTGCAATGAAAACTTACTTGCAGAGGAATCGTAGGCACAGGGCATCGGATACTCAGCTTTCATTAAAAAGGCATTAACTGTACATGATTTATACGAAAATCGTACAAGTAAGAATCAGAAACACACGCACACACACACACACACACACACACACAGAAACCAAAGTCAGTGCAAAGATTTTTTTTAAGATTGGCTTTATTTGTCACACATACAACAAAGCATACAGTGAAATGCGTCATTTGCGTCAACAACCAACACAGTCTGAGGATGTGCGAGGGCGGTCTGCAACTGTCACTATGCTTCCAGTGCCTGCATAGCATACCTACAACTTATTAACCCCGTCCTAGTGGGAGGATACTGGAGCACCCAGAGGAATCACACGCAGTCACCAGCAGAACGTGAACTCCTTCTGGACAGTGGCAGAAATGACCCCAGGACACTGGCGTTGCAATAGTGTTATGCTATTGCTACGCTACCATGTGGCCCTAGAAGACCAGTGTGCTAAATGTCGTTTTCACCATCCTGGTCTACCTGTGATGCATCCTGTGTGTTGTGCATTATAGCATTTCTTAATTCCTTGTGCTTTCCACTGGCAGATATCTGGGATAGTGCTGTTGAGAAGAAAGGCTGGGATTAAGAAAATACATTTCATGCTCCTTTCAGACCATTCCAGATGCTTCACAATCAGTGCTTCACTGTCGCACTGTACGGAACTGAAGTGGGCCTATTTATGTCTCGTCAACTACTGTACACAGGGACATGGTTGAGAATCGCTTGAGTTGAGTATGATGTTCCCTAAAGGGGTTGTCTATTGATGGGTGCTTAAGCAGCTGTAGAGGCCGATCTGGGGTCCACATAACTTGGAATGTTAGTGTGGATTATTTTCATGGTGAATGTCTGCGTGTGGCTTTGTTTAATGTGGGGAGGCTGTTGCATGGGCAGCCACCATGTGGTCCTTGACAGATCAAGGCCAGAACCCAGTGGCATGGAATGCAAGACCACTGGGGACCCTTCACTACTGCAGACTTCCTTCACATTCACTGCCATTGCGGTGTGTCATCATCTTCCACGAGCTCCACCACTGAGGTCTTGGTTGGACCGCTCTCTGTCTGGAACCTCCCTGTTGACCTTACTGTCATGGATGACCCTACCACAGGCTTAATGCCAGATGGCTAAACTCCAGACAGCATCACTATCAGGACCTCAGGAACTCACAAGCCTCTCCACCACAACAAGGTGACGATCCTCGGAGAGGACAGGGACAGGGTTAACATAAGGAGCTACTCAGGTAAGCATTCACACACTGTTCGGTGATAGTACAATGGTCATATGCGAATACGTACTATGCTAATTGAACAGTCACAGGAAGATAGCTGGGCAATGAGCATCATGGGATCATTTTGGCAAAATCCAGAATAAAATGAATTCAAACAAATTTTGCTTCCTGTACAAAGCTCACTGGTCATGGGTGGATTATGTGTACTGAACTGTAACAAGGAAATTATAATTATTTTATGGTTTTAAGGCTGGTACTGATGTTGCTTTGTGCTCTTTAGAAGATGGGATTACGATCAAATAGGTAAAAGGTTAAGAGAAAGCTATGTATGTCATCACTTTTCTCAAAGAGATGAAAATATTACATTTCTTTCACACCTTTCACCAGCTCAGAACATCCCAAAGGAATTCTGAGTCAAAGTCGAGTTTATTGTCACATGCACAAGTCCACCTGTGCACAAAGTTCAAAGTAAATTTGTTATCAAAGTACATGTAGGAGGGCAGAACAAAGTCAAGATGGTGCTAAACGGCAACTCCTTTGTTTGCATCTTCGGAAACAGCTCTATTTCTATCTTTGATATCTCTTTTTTCCCTTTTCAAGGTTCTTTTGAAGACCCTGACCTGGAGTTATACTCTGACTTCAGTTCTTCACAGGAAAAGGTCCTGCTCTCAGGGCCTCACAACCGGCCGCTTTTTGATATCCCAAGGGCGCCGCCTGGAAGACCAGCGTGCCTTCAGGGTGTCAGATTTTCATGGCTCTGGAGATGTGCTGATTCTAGACCAGTGCCCCTGACTGAGGCGTCGCGGGAGAACACAGAACATTGGAAGCAGTGGGTTAGCTGCCGTGGGCTGTGTGTCCAGAGACCTGAGCCTCAGGGCCGATTCTCTGAGCACAGAACTCGGAAAAAGCGACGCAACAGACTTTTAACATCATAAATCAGCAAGTTGTTGGTTATGTCTTCCCTATCACTGTGAAACAGGGACACCTCTTTTTCCCTTATTAGGGAGAGAGAGCTTGTGACATGTTGAATTACTGGGTGAATGAGTAGCCTTTGGGGTACTGCAAATCTGTGTCTTTATTGATGCTTTGCTGCACGCTTGAGTGCTCAGTGGAGGGTGAAGACGTTTTTTTTTGCTGGTGGGGGAGGCGGGGTCATTGCCTTGTTGCTGCCAGGTCGTGGGAAGGTGGGGGCTTTGGGGTTCTAACATTTAACTGTCATCCATTCTTTGGGGCTCTCCTCTGTTTTCATGCATGTTTGCGAAGAAAAAGAATTATAGGATGTCTATTGTACACATTTCTCTGACATTAAATGTACCTATTGAACCTAGATGCGACCACATACAGCCCTGAGATTTATTTTCTTGTGGGCATTCACAGTAAATACGAAGAAACCCGATAAAATCAATGAAAAAGTGTACAAACAAGACGAATGGTCAATGTGCAAAAAAAGACAAACTGTACAAATACAAACAAAAATAACAAATAAAAATAATAACAAATAAGTAAATAATGCTGAGAACATGAGATGAAGAGTCTTTGAAAGTGAGTCCATAGATTACGTTAACAGTTAAATGCTGGGCTGAGTGAAGTTATCCACACTGGTTCAGGAGCCTGATGATTGAAAGGTTATAAGCATTCACAAGACATTGTGAACCTTTACAACTAAATACAGAAGAACGGAGAAGACGAGAAGTGAGGAGGTAGACTCTGTTATCACTACTTTGGCAAATACTTAACTATTTTGCATAAACATGTCATGTATGCTCAGGCCACACGCAATGCAGAACACATTTTCTACAGCAACAAGGATATCACGGTTGAGTCGATGGGCCTCAGGCATGTAGATGGAGTAGCCTGATTCATCATCATTTGAGATATCGTGTTCAAGTTGATAGTCATTCAACCACACACATGTATATAGCTAGATGAAACATTCTTCCTCTGCAAAACCCATATATATAGTCACACACGGCACTTACAGTCAGTAAATAATATTAGCACAAGATATTGAGTAGCATTGACAGGTTGACAGGTGAGTAAAACAGTATAATGTTACTGGCACTATTATAATAAAGCAAGCAATTGTATGAAGAAAAGATTAAAGGTGACCAGTGCAGGCAGAGAATGTGATCGTTGGTTGGTGAGTGGGGTGGGGGGAGGCAACAGAGCCTTCTGACAGGGTGTACATGTCAGCTGGGTGGCACACGTCTATGCTCCACTATATTGGGATGATTCGCACACATGTAAATGGAGTCAGAACAGAACCCGGGCTACTAGCGCAGTAGATCAAAGTGATAAATTATCCTTATCATTCCAGAAAGGGTAGAAACCATGCAAAGAGAAGTTTAATGATTGTGACATGGGAACAGAGCACTGGCTTGAAGGAGGAAAGAAAATATTGGTCAAAGAAACAATTAAACAATGCCATCAAGTGATTGCATAAGATGTCTTTCATAGGGAGGTGAAAATCTTAAAAGCTAAATACATAAAAGTGCACCGAAACTCAATGTTGTATGACTTATTGGAATAGAATGAGTATAAGATGTTTAAAAATAAACAATGGCCTTTTTTACAATGTTTGAAATTAAGGTGTAGTTCTTTTTACTACCTTCAAAATAAGTAAAAACTGAACAGTGCAATAAATGAAGGAATGCAATAAACTACAACTTTATTTGCTTGCTGAATGTACTTACAGTGGCATGCAAAAGTTTGGGTACCCCGGTCAAAATTTCTGTTACTGTGAATACTTCAGGGAGCAGAAGATGAACTGATCTCCAAAAGTCATAAAGTTAAAGATGAAACATTCTTTTCAACATTTTAAGCAAGATTAGTGTATTATTTTTGTTTTGTACAATTTTAGAGTGAAAAGAAGGAAAGGAGCACCATGCAAAAGTTTGGGCACCCCAAGAGATTTGAGCTCTCAGATAAGTTTTACCGAGGTCTCAGACCTTCATTAGCTTTTTAGGGCTATGGTTTGTTCACAGTCATTGTTAGGAAAGGACAGGTGATGTAAATTTCAAAGCTTTATAAATACCCTGACTCCTCAAACCTTGTCCCAACAATCAGCAGCCAGGGGTTCCTCTAAGCAGCTACCTAGCACTCTGAAAATTAAAATAAATGATGCCCACAAAACAGGAAAGGGCTATAAGAAGATAGCAAAGCGTTTTCAGGTGGCCGTTTCTTCAGTGCGTAATGTAATTAAGAATGGCAGTTAACAGCAATGGTGCAGGTCAAGTTGAGGTCTGGAAGACCAAGAAAACTTTCCGAGAGAACTGCTCGTAGGATTGCTAGAAAGGCAAATCAAAACCCCTGTTTGACTGCAAAAGACCTTCAGGAAGTTTTAGCAGACTCTGGAGTGGTGCTGCACTGTTCTACCGTGCAGCGACACCTGCACAAATATAACCTTCATGGAAGAGTCATCAGAAGAAAACCTTTCCTGCATCCTCACCACAAAATTCAGCATCAGAAGTTTGCAAAGGAACATCTAAACAAGCCTGATGCACCTTGGAAACAAGTCCTGTGGACTGATGAAGTTAAAATAGAACTTCTTGGCCGTAATGAGCAAAGGTATGTTTGGAGAAAAAAGGGTGCAGAATTTCATGAAAAGAACCCCTCTCCAACTGTTAAGCACGGGGGTGGATCCATCATGCTTTGGGCTTGTGTTGCAGCCAGTGGCACGGGGAACATTTACTGGTAGAGGGAAGAATGAATTCAATTAAATACCAGCAAATTCTGGAAGCAAGCATCACACCGTCCGTAAAAAAGCTGAAGATGAAAAGAGGATGGCTTCTACAACAGGATAATGATCCTAAACACACCTCAAAATCCACAATGGACTACCTCAAGAGGCACAAGCTGAAGGTTTTGCCATTGCTCCGACTTAAACATCATCGAAAATCTGTCGATAGCCCTCGAAAGAGCAGTGCATACAAGACGGCCCAAGAACCTCACAGAACTAGAAGCCTTTTGCAAGGAAGAATGGGGGAAAATCCCCCAAACCAGAATTGAAAGTCTCTTAGCTAGCTACAGAAAGCATTTACAAGCTGTGATACTTGCCAGAAGGGGTGCTACTAAGTACTGACCATGCAGGGTGCTCAAACTTTTGCTTTGGGCCCTTTTCCTTTTTTGTTATTTTGAAACTGTAAAGGATGGAAATAAAAAAGCAATCTTGCTTAAAATATTAAAGAAATGTGTCATCTTTAATTTTGTGCCTTTTGGAAATCAGGTCATCTTTTACTCGCTTAGCTATTCACAGTAACAGAAATTTTGACCAGGGTGCCCAATCTTTTGTATCCCACTGTATACCTTTCATTTATAGATCCTTCAAAGATATACCTCCAGCGAGACAGGGCTCAGAACCAAAATGTCGATGATTCCTCTCTCTTCACAGATGCTGCTTCAGCTGCAGAGTTGCTGCAGCAGATTACTTGTTGCTCCAGATTCCAGCATCTGTAGCCACTTGTGTCTCTGGAAGGTTTTATGGGGTGTCTTAAATGAGGAAGGGGTGGGGTTAGGGTAGAGAAGCTAAAATAGAAGACACTGGAAGGAATTCCAAACGTAATTGATGAAGAGTCCTTGATCTAAATCGTGTCTCTGTTTCTCTTTCTGCAGATGCTGCCTGACTGGCTGAGTATTTCTATCATTCTCTTCTTTCCTTTCTGATTTCCAGTATGTGCAGTCCCCTCTAGTTTCGGCTAGAGGTTAGGTCCGTGACCATTGCAGTCATAACCATCCTTAGGGCAGGACATGTCATCAGTCTTTCTGACACCAAGATCGTGGAAGAGACACTCCATTCCAAGTTCTGTCATGGGAAGACACTAAAATTAGAGACAGAGGAAAGGATTCAGTGGGATGCTGCCCTCACCCACGTCTCCTCCATTTCCTAAACATCCATGCTCACCGTATCTTCCCATCACCTTAAACGTGATAAAGTTCCTGCTGTCTTGGCCTATCACCCCACGAGCCTCTGCATCCAACGCATCATCCTCCACTACTTTTGCCATCTCCAAAGGGATCCTACCACCAAACATATCTTTACTTTAACCCTGCCCCTCCACTTTCTACAGGGATTACTCCCCCTGTGATTCCCTTGTCCATTCGTCCTTCACCACTAATCTCACTCTCGGTGCTTATCCCTGCAAGCAGCCTAACTACTACACCTGCCCATTCACCTCTTCCTTCACCTCCACTCAGGGCCCCAGACAGCCCTTCCAGGTGAGGCAACAATTCACCTGCGGATCTGCTGGGGTCATTTATTGCATTCCCATCCCTGCCTCCTGCCTGTCAGCCATTCCTTTATCCATGCCATTATCTTTCCTGTAAGTCCATAGGATTTTACAGACCTCTCCAAACTTCGCGCATCATCACCTGCTGAGCTGTGTTGTTCATCTCACTGAAGCCAATATCTCTGCCTGCGTTGCAGTTTGCTCTGATGAAGCCGATGATCCTTGCAGAGAAGGGGTTTCCACTTACATGATTTGTATGCAGTTTTGGTATTGTGTGCAGTTTTGGTCCCTTAATCTAAGGAAAGACATTCTTGCCATAGAGGGAGTACAAAGAAGGTTCACCAGATTGATTCCTGGGATGGCAGGACTTTCATATGATGAAAGGCTGGATGAACTAGGCTTATACTCACTAGAATTTAGAAGATTGAGGGGGGATCTTATTGAAATGTATAAAATTCTAAAGGGATTGGACAGGCTAGATGCAGGAAGATTGTTCCCGATGTTGGGGAAGTCCAGAACGAGGGGTCACATTTTAAGGATAAAGCAGAAGCCTTTTAGGACTGAGATGAGGAAAAACTTCTTCACACAGAGAGTGGTGAATCTGTGGAATTCTCTGCCACAGGAAACAGTTGAGGCCAGTTCATTGGCTATATTTAAGAGGGAGTTAGATATGGCCCTTGTGGCTAAAGGGATCAGGGGGTATGGAGAGAAGGCAGGTACAGGGTTCTGAGTTGGATGATCAGCCGTGATCATACTGAATGGTGGTGCAGGCTCAAAGGGCCGAATGGCCTACTCCTGCATCCATTTTCTATGTTTCTATGTTTCTATGTATCTCCTCAGAGCTTCTTCAGGAGATCGCTTACTGACCAACAGCTGGGTATATCCCCAATGACATCCGGAAAAAAGGCAAATAAGCTAGACTGCAGATAATTTAGCCTTTTGTAGCTTAGATGACAGCAATTCGTCTGCTCTGAATATAAGATTGGAGGAAACAGGCGCAGGTGTCCATACCTTTAACCCTGTAAGACTGTGGCTAACCTGCTTCCCAGCATCATTTTCCAGCATCACTAGCATATCCTTTGATTTCCTTTAAATGCCCAGAAGAGTAGGGATCTCTGTTTTGTGGAGGTGGTGAGGATGTTTCCTAGAGACTAGAATGCACAGCCTCAGCAAAGAAGAATGTCCCTTTAGAACAGAGATGAGGAGTAATTTCTTGAGCCAGCAGATGGTGAATCTGCGGAATTTGTTGCTACAGATTGCTGTGGAGGCCAAGTCAAAGAATATATTTAAAATAGAGGTTGATAGGCTCTTAATTAGTATGGCGTCAAAGGTTACAGGGAGAATGCAGGCGAATGGGGTTGACAGGGATGTTAAATCAGACCTGTGGAATAGCAGAGCAGACACGATGGGCCAAATGGCCTAATTCTGCTTCTATGCCTTATTGTTTTATCAATGCAATCTCACTAGGTTGCCAAAAAAAATAAAAACGCCTTAGATATCCCTTACTAAATTCTCACTAAATTGGCTTATTCTGTATTATATAAGTGCAGATGGAGCTGCAGAATATGATTTCATCTGACTGATTGTCAAACTCGATGGTCCAATGAACTTTCTCCCTTCCCTTTCATACACTAGAACTTGACTTAGTTATTTATTGCAGTGTGACCTTACTAATTATAAACACGTGACCATAATTCAGTTTCCTTACTGATAATCATGCTGAAATAATGTTAATAATGTGAGCTCCCTCACTTCCTGAAGTGAAACGTAATGGTATACTCTGTGCACTGAGCAAGCTTCTTGAAGCATTTGGTAGAATCAACGAGTTGTGAAACTTAACATCTTGTCCAGAAATTTTATTGGAATTTGAATAAGGGGATATGTGACTGATAATGGGTGGAGAAGAGTGAGACTGATATAAGCTCCAAATTGTGAAGATTGTATAGGCTCTACTCTGATGTCTTAAGCCTGCTTAGTGAAATTTGCAAGTTTCCCCTGTGAATATTGAAAGGCCTAGATAGAGTGGATGTGGAGAGCACGTTTCCCCTCAGAGGAGAGTCTAGGACCAGTGCACACAACTTCAGAATAGGAGAATGTCGCTTTAGAACAGAGATCAGGAGGAATTTCTTTAAAGTACATTTATTATCAAAGTGTGTATGTAGTATACAACCCTAAGATTTGCCTTCCTCGCAGTCAGCCAAATCTCAGAGCTAGCAGGTGGTGATTCTGTGGAATTCATTGCCCCAGACGGCTGTGGAGGCTAAAGTCGCTGGGCGTACCTAAAGCAGCGATTGATAAGTTCTTGATTAGTGAGGGCATCAAAGGTCTCAGGGAGAAGGCAGGAGAATGGGGCTGAGAGGGAAAACAAATCAGCCATGATGGAATAGAGAAGAAGATGCAAAGGACCGAATCGACTAATTCTGCTTCTATGTCTTACGGTCTTGAGGTCTAATATTTGGGATCTTTTTGGATGCTTTGGTGTCCTCCCACATCCCATTGATGAACTGTTCAGTAAGTGAATTGGCATTGCAAATTAATTAGAGTGTAGGTGGCTGGTGGGAGAGTCAGGGTGGTATTATTGGGTATGTGTGTGAGAATAGGATACAGGCAAATCCCGGAAAGCTGTGTCATGGCTAGATGGGGTAGTGAAGAAGGTTTTTGGCATGCTGCTCTTCATCAGTCAGACCAGTTGCGATGTTCTGTGCATAAGATGTTGGAAAGGTCACAGTTGGAATGTTATGTTCCATTTTGGTCATTCTGCTATGGGAAAGCTGCCAATACACAGGAAAGAGTCCAGAGGAGATTTACAAGGATGTTGCTGGAAATTGAGGGACTGTGTTATGGAGAGAGGTTGGGCAAGTTTGGACGTTTCTTACTGGAGTGTAGGAGATTGTGGGATGATTTTATAGGTGTGTATAATATAATGGGGTGTATTGGCAGGGTAAATGCATAGTCTTTTTCCTAGGGTAGAAGAATCAAGGACATAGGCTTAGGGTGAGAGAGGAGAGATTTAGTAAGAACATGAGGAGGGTAACTTTTCACCCAGAGAGGGGAGAATGTATAAATGCCTTACAGACAGTGGCAGGAATTGAACCCAGGTCACTAGCACTCTAACAGTGCTACACTAACCACTACACTACTCTGTCATCCTTGTTGAAAAGGTGCTTAGCATGGTTGCCTTGGTGATAGCTGCAAATGAGGTGGGCGGGGACAATATAATTTTTAGTCACACAATCAGAAGGACGGTTTCATCTATAAATAACTAAAGTAAAACAAAACTGAGATCTTGAGACCTTCTATATTTTTTTTTAATTTTCAGTATTATCCAAGGGTGCTGCTTTTCTACATTTCAGGGCACTTCCTCTGATTAGCACTCTGGTTGACGCGCATTAATAGCAGCTGAAGTGTGCGTTGAGCTGTGGCTCTGTGGGTAGCACTCTTAACTTTGCATCTGAAGCCTGCGGGTTCTCAGCTTGCTCCAGACACTTGAGCATAAAACTCTAAATTGGCACTCCAGTGTGGTTCTGAAGGATTGCTGCATGGTTTGGGCTGTTACCCTTCAGCATACTTCTCTAGGTGCACAGTGGAGAGCATCCTGTCTAGCTGCATCACAGCCTTGTATGGAAGCACCCATGCCCAAGAATAGAAAAGCCTACAAAAAGTAGAGGGTGCAGACCAGTCCATTACAGGAAAAGTCTGCCCCACCATTGAGTTCCAAGGAGTGCTGCCACAAGAAAGGGGCAACCATTATCAAGGACCCCCTCCAGCCAGGCCATGTTCTCTTCCTGTTGCCACCATTGGGAAGGAGGTACAGGAGCCTTGGGTCCCGCACCACCCGGTTCAGATCCAGTTATTACACTACAGCCATCACCATCATGGATAAATTCACTCGCTTCAACTCTGAACCAATTTCACAACCTATGGACTAACTTTCAAGGACTCTATAGCTCACGTTTACAGTATTATTCATGTACTAATTTATTCATTAATTTTTTTTTGTATTTGCACTGATTGTCTTCTTTTGCACATTGATCTTATTTGTCAGTCTTTGTTTCTGTGTAGTTTTCATTGATTCTCTCCTGTCTCAACTCTTTATTCCTCTCCATAGATGCTGCCTGGCCTGCTGAGTTCCTCCAGCACTTTTTGTATATCTTGTATTTTTCATTGATTCTATTCTACTTCATTTTTCTATTGTGAATGCCAGCAAGAAAATGAATCAAGGGTAGTATATGGTGATATAGATGAACTTTGAACAGTGGCCAGAAGGCTTAAGCTGAGGCAAAAAGCAAACTGCCACAGGATCTCAACCTGCTGAGCAGCATCCATAGGTGCAAAGCAATTGTCAATGTTTCATGTCAAGACGCTGTATGCAGCAACTGCAGGCTCTTGTGTCTCTGGTTTACAATGAGGGTTTAATTATTTTTAAAAGAGTCATAGACCAATGTATTAGGCCTTTCGGCCCAGCATTTCCATGACAATCATTTTTCCCACCTACACTAACATTTGCCTGCATAAAGATTGTATCCTTCTATGCCTTGCCTCTGTCTAAATGCCTTTCCAACAGTGACTGCGTCTGATTCCACTACCCCCTCTGGCAGATACTAAAGTTAAAAGATAAGCTTTAATTGTCACATGTAAAGCAAAACAGTGAAAAAAAACAATGAAATGTACCATTTTGCATCGATGACCAACTCAATTGGCCCCAAGTTTTACTATGCTTCCAGTGCCAATGTATCACGCCCACAACTCACTCACCCTGATTGTTCATCTTTGGAATGAGGGAGGAATCCAGATCACCTAGAGGAAGTTCATGCAGTCACGGGAAGAACATACAAATGCCTTACAGACAACACCGAGAACCGAACCCTTATCAACGCACACTGCCGCTGTAAAGCAATTGCACTTAGTGCAATGCTACAAGTATTCTGTAAACTAATTTTTCCTCAGATACCCCTTAAGATTCTTTCCTCACATCTAAAACCTATGTAAGTTTTTCCACTGCATATTGGTACATGTGACAACAACAAAACAATACCAATTTCATTGTATTTTTAGATAAACACGTGTCTGGGAGAAAGATTCTAACTCATGTTCTCAGTATTATTTTTTCACTTGCACAGTTTGTCTTCTTTTGTAGTCTCTGTTTATGTATAGTTTTTTTAATAAATTCTATTGTGTTTCTCAAGGAAGTATATGGTAACATATACATATTTCGATAATAAACTTTGAACTTTGAACTTTGAACTGGCTACAGTCTAATGTCAACCAATAGACTACTAATTAATGGAGAGCCAATAGAATTCTGCCAAATGGGGACGTCCGGTTGTTTTTGTCCTATGAGAATGGGAAGGTTGTACATCGAGTTACTCTTCATTGTTGAAAGTTAAGATTAGTTCCCCATTTTAGGACCTTATCTCGACTTCTGGAGCCCACTTTGCAGCAAACAGCCTGCCTTTTGTGAGTCTTGCCACACAAGTTTTATTTTTTTTATTGCTTTTTGTCAGAGACGGAGCCAATTTGTCTCACTGAGTCTATGCCAGCTCTTAGGTACAATCATCAATCTTGTTCCTTCCCCCGCAAGCTATTCCCTCTCAAATGGCCATTCCCTGCCATCCACCAGAAACAAGAATCAGAATCCACACAAAAAAAAATAGCTGGAGGAACTCAGCAGGTCAGGCATCATCTGTGGGGAGGAATAAACAGTCCATAGATGCGGCCTGACCTCCGGCAATTTGTGTGTGTTCCTCGAGATGTTCAGTGTCTGCAGAGTTCCTTGCATCTAAAATCAGGAAGAATTTACAGGAAGCTATTAGCCTACCACTACGTGTTTGGGATGTGGAAGGAAATGGGAGCTCCCGGAGGAAGCCTATGTGGTCACGAGGAGAAGGTGAAAATGCCACCAGCAGTCAGGATTGAACCCAGATCGTCAGTGTTGTATGGCAGCAGCCCTCACTGCTATCAGAATCCCCCTTCGGAAAGTTCACCTTCCCCAGTTTGAAGAATCGTTTAAGTTGCTAAAGAAGTCAAACCAGTTTTGCTGCCCTTTTTTTCTCTTTGGTATTCCACCAAATGCATTAGGAATCACCCTCTTCTATTATAGTAGACACCAGCAAATGAAGCTATTTCGATACTTTTAAAGACAGCACAGCTCATCTCCAATACTGACACCACACTTTGCAATGTTGGTGATAAAACATTTTTGAAGGAAGATCTGGCCCAAAGCCCATCAGTTCATCACATCTTGACCATACTGAGTAAAATGTGCAAATGGGATTTCGTACCCCATCATATCAGCACAGTGTTCACAAGATAGCGTTTAGGGATTTGTTTTTCGTTAAAATGTACTCATTTTCCTCTTACTATGAATAAGGCTAAACAAAAGTCAATAGTTGTACACTACCACATCTCTCAGAATCAGAATCAGGTTTAATATCGCTAACATATGTTGTGTAATGTGTTGCTTTGTAGCAGCAGTACAGTGCATGATATGAAATGATTGCTGTAAGCTACTAAAATAGATAACTAAATAGTGGTGGGGAGAAGAGTAATGAGCTGGTGTTCAAGCTGTTCGTAAAATGTTGAAAGTGAGGCTTCAACTTTCTCGACCTCTATGAGTTTGAGAATGAGCTTCAGAGGCAGATTACGACCAGACAGTTAAATGGACCTCTTGTATGATCTCACACTCTACCTCGTTAAGATCTTGCACTTTATCATTTACCTGAACTGCACTTTCTCTGTAGCTGTTACCCTTTATTCTGCATTATTATTGTTTTACCTTGTTCCACCTCAATGTACGGTAATGATTTGATCTGCATGAACAGTATGCAAGACAAACTTTGCACTGTATCTTGGTAGATGTGACAATAATAAACCAGAATCAATACACTCATGCACTCATTTTATGAAACACAAAAAAGGACAATTTCTACCCAAAGCCAGCGCTTAAGATTTTTTAAACATTACTGATTGCAAACTTTCTTGTTCTTCAAAGTGGTGCAAAAGTGAGAACTAAATGGGTACAGTGTGATGACTCAGCACTATCAGCAGCGTGGCACTCCCGCGGAGTTGGACATTAAAATTTCAGGAGCAGGTCTTAAACACACAGGCTTCTGTCGCAGGATCAAGAAGACGTTCCTCCGAGCCACAGCCCAGTCTGGCTCAGCCTGTGCCGGGAATGAACATGATGAACTAAATGTCCTCTGTCTATGCATCAATGATGAGAGAACTAATCCAAATTAAAGGGGCCACTGTTCATTGAACAAGAGGAATGTCATATGTTGCAATGCACTGAGGATCTGAAATAATTGAATTCCATGAGAATGCTCAGGATCAAAAAAGGTTACAGAGGTTTGTAGACTCAACCAGCTTCATCATGGGCACAACCCTACCGGCCATCAATGACACCTTCAAAAGATGGTGGCATCCTTTATTAAGGACCGTCACCATCCAGACACCTCCGTAATGAAGTGAGGGGGAAGGCGTATGGGTGGGGAGGATTGATAAAGTAAGAAGCTGGAAAGAAGATAGTAGGAAGAGGTAAAGGGCAGATGAAGAAGGAACCCCTCACTTGGTCTTGTCTATCACCTACCAGCTTGTGCTGCCTCTCCTCCTTCTTTTTCTGGATTTTGCCTCTTTCCTTTCCAGTCCTGATGAAACATCTCGGCTCAAAACATTGACTGTTGTTCCCCTCCACAGACATGCTGAATCCCACCAGCAAATTTTGTGTGTGGTACTCAAGATTTCTGGCATCTGCAGAATTTCACTCATCTGCAGATTTGTCCTTTTATGGAAGAAAGGGACTTGTTTTTTTTTTCGTGACCTTGGAACTTTACAAGACATTTAATTGATTTGTTCTGAAATTAGTACTAGTTACTTAAAAGTCACAATTTAATCTATTTCATGCAATGATTTCTTGATTATAACTACAGACAGTGTGTAAGCTATTCCTCAGCTTTGTTTTGGTCCTTTAACCTCAAACTTTTGTCACTTGGTTATCCACCCTTCCACCATTGGAAGTAGTTTCTCATGGACTCTCAGAGATTTTAAAAACATTTAAAATCACCTTGCTTTTCTTTCCAGTGGCTGAGTTGGCACAAAGACAGTTCCGTTTAGCCACAGCCATTTTAGACAAGGCCGGACTCTGTGTGCTCATTCTCCCCTCAGGCATCCACTGAACGATTCCCGTCAAGACTGTTCCATGCTGAGTTCTGCAGGTACTAAACTATTTTCTCTTTCAGCTCGTGAATGAATAGCTATTGTATGGGGGAGTTGGACAAGGGCCACAAAAATGAGGATCAGTCATTCAGACTGACAAGAAGGAGAATGTGTATTTATAAAGCAGTGGTCACGTCCCTTTCAGCCAGAGGAGCACTTTTGAAGTATGAGGGTACAGAGTAACTAATTTCAGCACAGTAGGCTCCAAGATACAAATACAAAATACAAATATTTATGCTGATGGATTCTAGATTAGTAAGGGTATCAAAGGTTACGTGGAGAAGGTAGGAGAATAGGTTTGAGAGGGATAATAAAGCAGCCATGATGAAAAGGTAGAACAGACTCGCTGGGCTGAACGGCTTCATTCTACTCATAGTCTTATCGTCTTATGGTTTTTCTTGTAAATGTTGTGAATCTAATGCTATGTGCCTGTGATGCTGCAGCAAGTAAGTTTTTCCATTGCACGTGTACTTGTGCATATGACAATAACCTCCATTTGGACTTTGTCTTATGAAGGCAATATCTATCATCATGGTGGTGTGGGCCATGCCATCTTCTCACAGCCACCAGCAGGCAGGAGGAACAGAAGTCTGAAGTCCCACACCACCAAGTTCAAAAACAGCTTCTTCCCTTCAACCATCCTGTTCTTGAACCAACCAGCACAACCCTAGTCACTACCTCAGTATAGCAATACCATGGCACTTTGACCAACTTACACTACAACAGTTTAATTGTGTTTTCTTATATAATATATGTTTAACTTATGTTTTTCTTGTGAATCTTGTATATCTGCTGCTCTATTCCTGTGATGTTGACACAAGTAAGGCTTTCATTGATCTGTCCATACAATGTACTTGTACATACAACAGTAAACGTCACTAAATAATCTATTCATGTGATGTCGGCTAAGAGGTAAACTTTGACTTTTAGAAACCTCCTAGGCTCCTGTAAGGCAAATGAATGATCCCAAATCTAATTAATATGGATTCCCATGAAAGGAATGGCCTCAATAAGGTGATAATAAGGGATATAAGGGATTCCCATGAAAGGAATGAGCTCCATAAGATTGTAATGTTGAAGAACAGGCAGAGAAAGTAGCAGACTAAGTTAAATAAAAATGGTTTTTTTTGAAAGATCAGTAATTTTGAATAATAAAGTCAACCACTAACATTGATAGCCCTAGGTATTGTATAAAGATCAAAGTTCAACATAAATCTATTATCAAAGTATGTAAATGTTACCTTGTACTACTTAAGACTCATTTTCTTGAAAGCATTTACAGGAAAAAAGGAATACGATAGAATAGGCTGTAAAGGCCAAGTCATTGAGTGCATTTAAGGCAGAGAATGATAGGTTCTTGATTGATAAGGGATTTAAGGGTTATTAAGAGATAAAATTAGCTTTATTTGGCACATGTATATTTAAGCAGTGAAATGCATCATTTGCACCAACGACCAACACATTCCAAATGTACGCTGGAGGCAGCCCATGAGTGTCGCGATGCTCCAACTTCAGCATAGTATGCTGACAACTTGCTAACCCCGAACCATAGGTCTTTGGAATGCAGAAGCCAGAGCATCAGGTGGAAACCCATGAGGTCATGGCAAGAAGATACAAACTCTTTATAAACAGTGGCAAGAATTGAACCTCTATCACTGATCGCTGGCATTGTAACAATGTTAAACTAGCTACTACGCTGAGGAAGGAGAATGGGGTTGAGAAAAATTAAGTCATGATTGAATGGCAAAACAGACTTGATGAGCCTAATCCTACTCTTATAATCTTAAGGAATAGAGATAGAAACCACCCAAATTGTAAAAGTTCAATATGAATAATGGATCATCTCTGTTTCTTTAGGTGAGTCACTTTGTTATTAAATTTATTGATGTGAGAAGTGTCAGCAATATAGGATGAAAAGTGCTTCAAAACTTTGCAACCTGTGTCAGCAGCTGTGGCACTCCCAGGTCAGGTATGTTTATAACCGTGCAAGAACATGCAGTTCCATTTCCTTCAACACAATCCCACTCCTTCTTCAAAACGTCTCACATTATTTTTCAAGGCCAAACATTCACTGGAGTGTGACATTTACCTTCACTGTTTCTTGTTCATTGGAAGGTATCAGAGTTACAGGCAGGTCAAATCTATTAAGGGTGACCGTCTTCTCAGGTCAACAGCCCTATTGGAAGAGCTGAGAATCTTTTGCAGAGTCTAGGCAGATGATATCTAATGTGGCTAATTGTTTTACAGTGCAGCCTCACTTAAGAGGTCAGCTGACAAACCAGGTGCACCCCGTCACTCTTGTACATTGTTACCGGGAAAAGATAAATTGGACAAGATTCAATGGGTTAGTTCTTGGTAGGGAAGAATTAACGGTGCACATAAAAAATGCTGGAGGAACCCATCAGGCCAGGCAGCAGCTATGGAGGCAAAAAAACGGTTGACATTTTGGGACAGGATCAGAATCACTGGCATACAGTATGTCATGAAATTTGCTGTTTCTGTTGCATCAGTACAGTGCAATACATAAATATACTATCAATTACAACAAGAAATACATAATTATGAATTTTGTGCAAAAAAAAAGAGCATAGAATCAGTCCAATGTTGCGGTGAGTAAAGCTATCCTCACTGGTTCAAGAGCCTGATGGTTGAAGGGTTACAATTGTTCCTGAGTCTCGTGGTGTGGGACGAAGGCTCCTGTACCTTCTTTCCAATGGCACCAGCAAGAAGAGAGCATGACCTCAATGGTGGGGGGCCTTGACGATGGAAGCTCGGGGGTGATGTCTTTTCCTCTGATGGACTGGGCTGTACCCATTACTTTTTGTAGGCCTTTTCATTCTTGAGCGTTGGTGTTTCCATACCAGGCCGTAATGCAGCCAGTCAGGATACTCTCCACAGTGCAGCTATAGCAGTTTATCAAGTTTTTAAGTGACATACCAAATCTACGCAAACCTCTAAGGAAATGGAGGCATTGCCGTCCTTGCTTTGAAATTTACACGCTGGTCCCAGGACGGGTCTTCTGATATGGTAATGCTCGGGAATTTAAAGTTGCAGCAGGTTTGCCAGTCAAGTGTTGGATGGAAGGATTCAATGAGGTTCTTTTGGTTGACTGGAACGGCCTCTCACGATGCTGTAACTTTTTTTTAATTTAACCCTTTGATTCATTGTGCCAATAAAGTGCGATTGTGAAAAAGAGTGCCGGTGTAAATGTGAGAAACCTTTCTCGATCACGGCACAGCCGAAGAGCAGCGAGCGTAATGCTGTTACAGTGTCAGCGATCAGAGGATGTGGTTCAATTCCCGTCACTGCCTGTAAGAAGCTTTTGCATTCTCCCCATGGCCATGGGTGCTCTGATTTCCTCCTACATTCCAAAAGTGTACGGGTTAGGGTTAATGAGTTGGCAATGGAAGCTACTCTCGCAGGCTGCCCAGCACAATCTTTGCTGATTTGATTTGGCACGAAGGACATATTTCACTGTACATTTCAATGTTTTGTTGTACATGTGGCAAATATGAATATATCTTTTTAACCGTTTCAATGCTCTTCACCAGATTTTTCTCATACCCCTTCTTAACAAACTCTCCTGAGTGGAGGGAATCATTCCCTCTTCCACGATGCTGTCCTAACAGCAGAAAATGGTAGAAAAACTCAGCAAGTTAGGGCAGTGAAAGGTTATCGTTATCTCTGTTTCTCTCTCCAAGGCTGCTGCCTGACCTATAAGCATTTATAGCATTTTCTGATTTTATCTCAACTTTCCAGGTCCTGGGACAAATTTACTTGGTCCTTGTGATCTGCATAAGCACATGTATACCCAGATGCAATGAAGAAATACTTGCAGCAATATTACAAGAAAACCATAAATTAAACATGAATTATGCACAACTTTTTCAAGAAAGAACACAATTAGAACAAGAAAAACGAAGTCCACAATAGTGCAAAGTGATCATGGTCGTAGTGTTGCAGTACTGAGTTCGTAATAAGAGTTGCACAGGTTGGTTCAAGAAACGAATGCTTACGAACGGAAGCAGCTGCTCTTCAACCTGGTGGTGTGGAGTCTCAGGCTTCAGTACCTGGTGATTGTGAGGTCAACACTCTCAGAATCAGGAAAGATGTTTACTCATCGCAACACCACAGCACTGTACACCTCACCCCTTCCTTCTTTCCATTTACCGAACTCAGCCCACATTCTACTCCGAGTACTCTGATGACTGCGAGGTCTATTCTACTCCGAGTACTCTCATGACTGTGAGGCCTTTTCTACTCTGAGTACTCTCATGACTGCGAGAACTTTTCTTCTCCAAGTACTCTCATGACTGCGAGGTCTATTCAACTCCGAGTACTCTGATGACTGCAAGGCCTTTTCTACTCCAAGTGCTCTCATGACTGTGAGGGCTTTTCTACTCCAAGTGCTCTCATGACTGCGAGGGCTTTTCTACTCCAAGTACTCTCATGTACTCCATATTCTGCTCTAATTCCATCTACAAATTTGCAGATGATGCCACCATAGCAGTTGCATCTCAAATAATGATGAGTTGGAAGAGATAGAGAGGAAGGAGATGGAGCGATTAATGACATGGTACCATGACAGCGACCTTTTTCTCTGTATCAACAAAAGAGCTCTTCATTGACCTTGGAGGGGTTGGGGGGATGTTGTACATGCTCCTGTCTATATCAATAGTGTTGAGAAGATTGACAGCTTCAAGTTTCTAGGTACAAACATCACTAATACCATATCATGGTCCAACCACATTGATGTCGCAGCAAAGAAAGCTCACACACGTCTCTTTTTTGCAAGAATCAAAAGAAATTCAGATGTCTCCACTGACCCTTACCAATTTTTATAGACGTACGAGAGAAAGCATCTTGTCAGGATGCATCATTGGTTTATATGGCAATTCCTCGGCCTGTGATCGCAAGAAACTGTGAAAAGTTGTGGACATAGCTCAGCACATCATGGGAACCAGCTTCCCCTCCATGGACTCTATCTACACTTCTCATTGCCGCAGTAAAGTAGCCAGCATAATCAAAGACCCAACCCAACTCAGACATTCTCTCTTCCCCCATCTCATCAGTGAGATACAAAAGCCTGAATGGACATACCACCAGCTTCAAGGACAGCTTCTGTTCTACTGTTATCTGATTCTCGAACGGACCTATTATATGATAAGGTGGAGCCCTTGCCTCACAATCTACCTCATTATGTACATCACGAAGAGGCAACGGAGCACATTACCCTGCCAGGCAATCCCGTTCTGAAGTGGGGCCCTGAGAGTGAATTGGGGAATCATCAGTAAATGAAGAGCACAACACAAAGATCCATCAAAAAAAAATAAAGGGTTATGGTAGCAATCAGTAACTGAAACAAATTCAGTGCTTTGCCTTTCTACATTTTGCAGATTTCTGGGAATAACTTTAACCATTTCATGTAAATTATTCATCATATTTGTCTTTTTTTGGCTGTTCGTCTTCAGCAGTCAGACTTTGTAGAACACAGTGGAGTGGTTTATATATCTATTTAAATGTGTCCTCATGTGATTCTTTGCCTGATAAGTGTGAGTGCACTTACAATGGGGCTCCACTGTGTCTTAAGGGACAGATCATCCCCAGCCTTTCACTGAGTTCCCTCCTCCTACAGCCTTTAGATATTGGTATTTTCCTCCTGAACTGTTTACAGAAGGCAGCAAAAGTTTCCAAAACTTTTCAGAACTAGTGATTTTCCTACCAGGTGCCAGAAGGAAGTGTAGATGCTGGTATCCATAGCAAAACAAAAAGAGGAAAGGTGCGTAACTTTTTCTTGCCACCCTTTCTCTAATTCTTTCTCACCCTCAATCTCCTGACTCCAATCTACCAGTAGCTTGTCTCATCCTAGATGTATAAGACAAGATTCAGGGCTCAGGTAAAGATGAAAGAGCAACTCCGCAGCAGTAGAATGGAGCCATAGAATGCCATTTCAAGTGCATTCTTAATGATTAAAAATCTAACTACTCTCTCAACTAAGCCACAAAATGATAAGCATGACCAAAATTAAAACTGCAAATGTGGGAAACCTGACATTAAAACAGAGGATGTTTGAAACACACAGCAGATCTGACAGTATCTGCAGAGGGAGAAAAACAGTGAAAGTTTCAGGTTCAAGATGCCTCTTCAGACAAATGTGTTAACTTACATCTTGGTAGCCTCCAATCTGATGGCATGAACATCGGTTTCTCTAACTTCCTGTAACTTCTCCTCCACCCCCTTTCTCCCTTTTTCATTCTCCATTCTGGCTCTCCTCTTACCTCTTCTCTTCTCGTCTCCTCAACTGCCTATCACCCTGCTCTCCCTCTAATTTTTTTTTACAGCTGCACAAACTAACCATTACTTTGAGCAGGAAATCTTTATACTGCCTGAAAACTGCGGCACTTTAAATGATTTTCTTTTGTCATATGCATTCTATGAATATTTGGAATGAAAATTGAAAATTCATATGCTGTTGATTTTATTTATTAATTAAAGGGTATATTGAAATTCAGTACAACAAAGAAAATCTTTCACATTTCTTGAACTTTTTCCTTATCTGGCTTTATTACAAATTCATTGTCAATAAACACTGTCCAGATTAATTTCACATCCAGATGAAAGATACGTCTTAATCCTCATTAGATAATGCAAATGTTCCACTTCTAGCCTGTTTCTGGATTTACATTTGATTGAATTCCTAAGACTGAATCCAAGTTTTCAGTTAGCACTAAAAGCTTGAAATGTTCCAGCGATGTTAACATGAATTGACAGTTCTTCAAATTCTTCGTGTCTAGGCACATAGTTCAACATATCACAACCATCTTAATTGAACCAATCTTAACTTTTTCAGAAATGACAAATTTGTAATCATCATATTGCTGTGACATTTTTAAGGTAATGCTTTTGTCATAATTTGTAATAGTAGCTGAGTATTTTTTTTGTCAGTCGTACATTCTCTTTTCAAAATTCAAAATTGGTTGTGTTTGCAATAACAACAGGGTCAAAAGCCTGCCATTCCTCAGGACTCATCATCAAGTAATCCATTATCCAAATGAATACACACACATTAAATAAATTAAATAAAAGGTGTAGTATTGAGGTACCAACTTCCATTCTGTGTATATTGTTACAATTTGTAACAGTGTTGTAACTTGAAACACTAGCAATGTAAATACATTGAAGCTCTAAAATGTTTCAAAGTAAAGGTTGTAGTACATTTATTATTTAGAAAAATTATGGATTATATTCCTTAATGCATCATTGATTAGAGTATGTTACAATTATATTAACAGAGAATTCAAAATTATATTAACATGATATAAAAGAAAATTTCAGCTGTGCAGCAATGAAGGCTATGTGCACAGGAGCATTTCAGTTACTGCATAACCGCATATACCACAGCTTAGAGAGACATGTCTATCACTTCCCTCTTCCCTTTCTCTAATGGTCCAGATTCCTTCTTCAACCCTTTACCTTTTCCTCCTATCATCTTTCACCTTCTAACTTCATTACTCCTCCCCCACCACTCACCTTCCCTCTCATCTGCCCTCACCTATCATCCCCAGCTTGTACGCCTTCCCCTCCTCCACCTTTTAATTCTCCCTTCTCCTCCTTTTCCATTTCAGTCCTGATGACTGGTCGCAGACTGAAACTTCAACTGTTTATTTCACTTTCCATAGGTGCTGCCTGACCTGCTGAGTTCCTCCCACATTTTGTGTGTGTTGCTCTGGGTTGCCAGCATCTGCAGAATCTCCTGTGTTTACATTTTTCTTTTGTCAAATATCTTAATAACCTGCCCCTGTGACCTTGCTTCCCACCCATTTTCTTTGGCTGAAAGGTTTGTCTGTGAGGAATCATTTTGGCTTCTCACCGTACACTTAAGGCACATAAACTATCACATGCAATTAATATTTCATTACTAGTTGACTAATAACTGGTGGCATGTTATAATGCATCCATCTTGGACATAGATTATCTACACAGCCCTGTTTTGCAATATTCACCTCTTTGAAGATTGAATGCTGTTCTAATTTATAACATATCCATTATGGTCAATGCAATCTAGATAATATGATCACTCATTTTTATCTTAGAACCAATCTATGTCAGAAGCATAATATAATGATAGATCATAGGAGCTTTTCCTATTGTTGAATGTACTCATAAATATGATAAAGCCTGGATTAAGTCTAACACTCCTTGTACTGATTAAATTACTGGTTAAAGGTGGTTTCTACTTTTTGGTTTAAATAACGTACTTGGAATCATGGAATCGTTCACCATGGAAACACTCTTTGGCCCAATTCGTCCTTGGCAACAAAGATTCCCAACTAAGCTAGTCCCATTAGCCCACATGTGGCTCATGCCCTTCTAATTCTTTACTATCCGTGTACATATTCAAGTCCAGTTATTTTTGTTGGCGTTCAAGAAACGGTTTCCTTTGGTTGCAAACACTGTGCTTTAGTTGGGCATCCTGTCTGCTCACCTGTCCATTGGACAGAAGACCCAAAAGCCTAAAGAAACATACCATCAGGATCTAGAACAGCTCCTATCATGTTGTTATAAGACTATTGAATAGGCTTCTTGCATGGTAAGATACCCACTAACCCACCCCCACGACTTTATCATTTCCTATCAGTCACTTTATGTACAGACACTCCTGTGCAGAGCATCACTTTATAGACATAAAATCAATCTATGTATTTATCTTATGTATTTATATTCATTGTGTTTTTTATTATTGTGTTCTTTATCCTATTATGCTTTTTTTGTGCTGCCTCAGATCCAGAGTAACAACTATTTTGTCCTCCTTTTACACCTGTGTACTGGAAATGATATTTAAAAATTCTGTCAGCATGTCAACTGCTATAAATTTTCAAGATTAAGGATTAGCTTTATTTGTCACATGTGTATCAAAACATTGAACGGTGAAATATATTGTTTGCAACAAATCAAATCAACAATGATTGTGCCGGGCAACATGCAAGTGCCGTCAAGCATCAGCAGCAGATAGCACGACCACAACTCACTAAACTTGTCTTTGGAATGTAGGAGAAAGCTGGAGTGCCCACAGGAAACTCAAGCAGTCATGGGGAGAACATATAAAATCTTTACAGGATCGAACCCTGGTCTTGCAGCTGACGCTGTAAAGTGACGCATTAATCACTATGCTGCTGTGTTGTGCCAACCTCACAACCTATCTCGTCATGCATTTTACTGCCTGCCTGCATTGCACTTTCTCTGCAACTGCGACACTTTATTCTGCATTCTGTTTTTGCTTTTTTTCTTGTACTACCTGGATGTACTGATATGATGAAATGATCTTTATGGATGGCAAGCAAAATGATGTGTTTTCCTGTACCTGTGTACATGTCAAGGTCAAAGTAAATTTACTGTCAAAGTACATATGTTATACTACCTTGAGGTTCATTGTCTTGCAGGCATTTACATTAAAATAAATATAATAGAATTTATGAAAAACTGTACTTAACTACTGGAAAAACAACAATTGTGCAAACAAAAAAAAAATCTGAGAACATGAATTGTTGAGTCTTTGAAAGTGAGTCTGTAAGTTGTGGAATCAGTTCAGGTTTGAGGTGAGTGAAGTTATCTGATTCAGAAGCCTGATGGTTGTAGGGTAATAACTGATCCTGAACCTAGTGCCATGGGACCTGTGTAAATAATATACCAATTTACAAATTTATTTTATGGAAAAGAGGTCTTTGGTTTCATTTTCAAGCTGTTAAAGTCTGCCGAGGACTGACCACCTTCAAAACCTCTACCAAATGTACTAATCCATCTGCTGTTCACTAAATTCCCTCCCTGAAGGGTTGGGTACAGTTACAAGGCAGATGATGCCTCTGGCGTTCTCCATTTGACCATTGCTAATGTGCATACCTGATCACTAAGTTCATCGTTACCGAACCACAGAAGGCTTTCTTGATTCCTGTACTTGATGGGCTCACAGTGTTCAAACTCACACCCTACTGCAGCAAGCGTTACCGCTTTCAAGTGAAGGGAGAATCAAACTAGAGTTCTTGTTCTTAAAAAAAAGTATGCTTTATATTGCTCTCTTTGCTAATCCCTTTTTATCCTCTTGCAGTTTGTTTTTCCAGCATTCAAGGAAAGATTAGAAGAAAGTGTCTTGACTGAGTGGTTAGAATGTGGGATTCTTTGTGACAAACCAGAGAGGAAACAGATCAAAGAAAAGTTTTCAGGGATTCAAAAAGACAGCAGATACTTTGGGAAATCTGAACCCTTATTCCTATGGTGTCCCTCGTCACTGGTGCGCCTTATATCCAAGAAACAGTTCTTGGAGCAGAAGTGCCAAAAAACCTGCAGAGCAAGATCCCACCAGCTGCAGAATGACAATGACAAGACAATCATTGCTGCTGATTGAGGTATGGATATTTACCTGTCAAGACCTGAACTGGACTGTGAGCTCACTGACTCACATCTGAGAGCTAACAGAGACTCAGATTAAACTCTGAAGGAAGGCACCTCTGAGAATGTGACATACCTTCAGTAGCGGACTGGAGTGTCATCCTGAGGGCATAAATTTGTTAAGCTTTCCCCTTTTATAATTCTCTAAGCCATAGTGATCTTCTCCAGGCTTGTGGATTCATTGAAGATACATTGTAGAAATATTCCAATAGTATGGAACAAAACAGAAGATCTGACTCATAAACACAAACTCCTCCCAAATTCTCACCCATCCACCCACCTGGTTTCACCTGCCAACTTGCGCCCCTTCCCTTTCCCCCATCTTCTTCTTCTGGCTTCTTTCCCCTTCCTTCCAAGCCCTAATGAAAGGTCTCGGCATGGAACTTTGACTGTTTATTCCTCTCCATAGGTGCTGCCTGACCTGCTGAGTTCCTCAAGCATCTTGTGCGTTTTACATAGGCAATGTGATTCAACCACCCTTGGCCAAGTTTATCCTTCATTCAATTCCCCTCTTCCCTTCATCTAAGACAATAAGAATAATCTGCTGTTCCCTTCTTTCTCATGTGCTTAGCAAACATCTTTTAAGTGAATCAATACCGATTATCCCAAGTATTGCTTATACTAATTGTACTAATGGGTGGCATGGTAGCATAGTGGCCAGAATAATGTTTTATCTGCCAGAATTCAGGGTTCAGTTACATAGGAACATAAGAACATAAGAAATAGGGGCAGGAGTAGGCCATCTGGCCCGTCGAGCCTGCTCTACCATTCAATAAGATCATGGTTGATCTGGATATGGACTCATCTCCACCTACCTTCTTTTTCCCCATAACCCTTAGTTCCCCTACTATGCAAAAATCCCTCCAAACTTGTCTTAACTATATTTATTGAGGTAGCCTCCACTGCTTCATTGGGCAGAGAATTCCACAGATTCACCACTCTCTGGGAAAAGCAGTTCCTCCTCACCTCCATCCTAAATCTACTCCCCTGAACCTTGAGGCGATGTCCCCTAGTTCTAGTCTCACCTACCAGTAGGAACAACTTCCCTGCCTCTATCTTATCTATCGCTTTCATAATTTTATATGTTTCTATAAGATCTCCTCTCATTCTTCTGAATTCCAACGAGTACAGTTCCAGGCAACTCAATCTCTCCTCATAGTCTAACCCCCTGTCGCTGTTGTAAGGAGTTCGCACACTCGTCTGTGGATGCTCCAGTTTCCTCCCACATTCCAGAGACATACTGGTTAGGGTTAGTGAGCTGTGGGCTTGCAATGTCAGTGCCAGAAGCACAGCGACACTTGCAGGTTGCCCCCAGCGCATCCTCGGACTGTGCAGATCATTGATGCAGGGGAAACATTTCACTATGTGTTTCAATGTTTTCATGCACATGTGACAAATAAAACGAATCAGAAGAAAATCTAATGAGTTTTACATTTTCTGGGCAAAGAGGTTCTGAATTCCATTTCAAATTTCTGGGTGATGATCATATACTGACTGCTGTGAACGATTTTATACAAAGATGCAACCTTTCTCTCCATCCAGTTCATGAAATAGATTATAGCGAAAAGCTCGATAAGTTAGGACTTTATTCCCTGGAGCACAACAGAATGAGAAAAGACTTGATAGAGGTGTACAAGTTATAAGGGGTATGGATAGGGTAAATACATGTACTCTTTTTCCATTGAGGTTGGGTCAGAATAGAACAAAAACTCACGGGTTAAGGGTGACAGGTGAATATTTAAGTTGAACCTGAGGTACAACTTCTTCATTCAGAGAGTGTGAGAAATGAGCTGCCAGCGGAAGTGGTGAATGCTGGTTCGATTTCAACATTTAAGAGAAATTTGGATAAATACATGGATGGGAGAGGTATGGAGGGCTATGGTCCAAGTGCGAGTTGATGGGACTAGGCAGAATAATAATTTGGCACAGAAAAGACAGAAGGGCCTATTTCTGTGCTGTAGTGCTCTATGATTCTATGAAATCACTTCATAATGTCAAGGAGTAGATCACTCCTCAGCCTTCTCCTGTCAAACTGTATTCCCTTGATGTGTAATAACCTTACCATGCATATCTCTGGAAGGTATGAAAATACAACAGGTTCATTCAGTCTTAAAGTACAGAAAGGGTGACACAGAAGGCTGCAGAAATATTTACCTGTGCTTCTGCAGCCTTGACATTATTCATGCTCTCAGGTGACAGAAAAGTGGGTTCAGTTGCTTTCCACTGAATCAGTTCATTCAAACTGAATGAGCATAACTGAGTCAACATTCCTTTCTTATTGGCTAGACCAGTTGCATGGGTTTGCAACAAAGAACTTGTATTTATATGGCACGAGGCAAGTTTCCAGGTGCTTTATGAAGTTCTTTTTATAGTGCAACCAGAATATTATCTCTAAAGGAGAGGCGATTTTAGACCACAATACAAAGGAGCAGAAGTCGGCCATTCGGCCCATCAAGTCTGCTCCGCCATTTTATCTTGAGCTGATCCATTCTCCCATTTAGTCCCACTTCCCTGCCTTCGCACCATAACCTTTGATGCCCTGGCTACTCAGATACCAATCAATCTCTGCCTTAAATACACCCAGTGACCTGGCCTCCACTGCTGCCCGTGGCAACAAATTCCATAGATTCACCACCCTCTGACTAAAATAATTTCTTTGCATCTCTGTTCTGAATGGGCGCCCTTCAATCCTTAAGTCATGCCCTCTCGTACTAGACTCCCCCATCATGGGTAACAACTTTGCCACATCCACTCTGTCCATGCCTTTCAACATTTGAAATGTTTCTATGAGGTCCCTTCATTCTTCTAAATTCCAAAGAATACAGTCCAAGAGCGGACAAACGTTCCTCATATGTTAACCCTCTCATTCCCGGAATCATTCTAGTGAATCTTCTCTGTACCCTCTCCAACATCAGCACATCCTTTCTTAAATAAGGAGCCCAAAACTGCCCACAGTACTCCAAGTGAGGTCTTACCAGCGCCTTATAGAGCCTCAAAATCACATCCCTGCTCCTACACTCTATTCCTCTAGAAATGAATGCCAACATTGCATTTGCCTTCTTCACCACCGACTCAACCTGGAGGTTAACCTTAAGGGTATCCTGCACGAGGACTCCCAAGTCCCGTTGCATCTCAGAACTTTGAATTCTCTCCCCATTTAAATAATAGTCTGCCCATTTATTTCTTCTGCCAAAGTGCATAACCATACACTTTCCAACATTATATTTCATTTGCCACTTCTTTGCCCATTCTTCCAATCTATCCAAGCCTCTCTGCAGATGCTCTGTTTCCTCAGCACTACCGGCCCCTCCACCTATCTTTGTATCATCAGCAAACTTAGCCACAAAGCCATCTATTCCATTTTGCTACAATGGACTGTTTCTTTGTTCTAATTATGTTCTTTCTTGTATAATATTATATAATTTGCATTTAAGTTGCGTTTTTCTTGCAGATGTTGTCTACCTGATGCTGCTGCAAGTAAGTTTTTCACTGCACCTGTGCGCACATGGACTGTATGTAGAACATCATCCTATGGCCCATGATGCTGTGCCAACCTGCTCTATGGTCAATCCTTCCCTCCCACTGAACCCTGCATCGTCTTTTCATCCATGCCCCTATCCATGTACTTGTGCAGACTTTGACTTTGATTTTCAGCATCAGAACTTTCTGCAGAACTTCTCACTTCAAGGGTGCTACAGCCAACAGGGCTGCTGTCCCTCAGTATTGCACGAATGTCTGGAGCAGGACGCATGGAAATAATCTTTAGCTTTCGAGGTGACAGTATGTCCAGTGAGTCAAGAGCTGATTCTTTGTACAAGATCAACTCTTTGACAGTAGCTCAGAGCCAATAAGGTTGGAAAGCACTACTTGTTTGACATGTTCCACGAGTTAATATACCAACAGTATATTTTGTCGACAGCTCAACACATCACAGGAACCAGCCTGTCCTCTATGGGCTCTGACGACACGTCTTGCTGCCTCAGTAAAGCAGCCAGCATGATCAAAGACCCCACAAACCCCAAACATTCTCGCTCTCCCATCGGGCAGAAGATACAAAACCTGAACTGTGTACTAGCAGGCTCAAGAACAGCTTCTGCCCCATTGGTATCAAACTCTTCAACTGACCTCTTCTACAATAAGATGGACTCTTGGCCTTACAATCTACCTCGTTAGAAACTTGTACTTTATTGTTTATCTGTTCTGCATTTTTTCAGTAGGTTTTATACTCTATTGTGCCTCAATGCACTATGTAATGATTTGATCTGTATAAATAGTATGCAAGACAAGCTTTACACTGTACTTAGTACATGGTAATAACAGACATCCCACCCTGCAAAAACTCATTTCAGGGAGGTAGCACCATCAATTTTCGGGAGAATCCCGGAACTTGCGGGAGAGGTGGGATGTCTGTAATAGAGTAGCTCCTTAGCAGCTAGCCAGCTAGTTTAAATAATGTTAGCTATGCTAATGAACAAATGACACCTGTTAAACTCACCACAGCATGTCTTTTACATTCTTAACCCACCATGGACAATAGAAAAGTCACTGTTGCAAACAGTGCAGCGAGCAACACTGTCATTATTTTTGGCCCCTATTAGGCAGTGGTACACTTTAGTGTA
The DNA here is from genome assembly GCF_030028105.1 of Mobula birostris. Lineage (NCBI taxonomy): Eukaryota > Metazoa > Chordata > Chondrichthyes > Myliobatiformes > Myliobatidae > Mobula > Mobula birostris. The sequence continues at coordinate 21,833,007 of NC_092392.1, read as the reverse complement.
GTCTGAGGTGAAGTACGTTTTATATTTTCTTTTTTTGCAACACCCTGCCATAGCGCTCTCTCTCTCTCTCTCTCTCTCACACACTCTCTCTCGCTCTCTCTCTAACACTTTCTCTCTCTCGCTCTCTCTCGCTCTTGCGTTCTCTCTTTCTCTCATCCTCTCTTGCTCTCTCTCTCACTCGCTCTCTCTCGTTCTCTCACACTTTCTCTTGCTCTCTCTCTCTCGCTCTCGCGCTCTCTCTCTCGCTCACTCTCAAAAAACTCAGTTTCCAGGATATTGTATATAATTTGTGGACATCAGGGAGTCGCTATCAATACGCGGGAGACTTGCTGAACTTCCAGGAGAGGTGGGATGTCTGTAATGATAAACCAATACCCATCATTTTGAAACTGCTGGCTAACAAGCATAAGGAGACAATATTCATGTGCGTAGTACCTGTGGATCACAAGGATCATGCAGGCAACGGAACACCAATATTGCATCTCACATAAACTTTTCTGTTTCTGTGTAAAGCGCAGCTGACTCTGCAGCAGAACCACAAGGAAAGAAACTTACATTCTTTTAGACAGAGTGCTCCAGTCTCCTCCCATATTCCAAAGATACACAAGTTAGGATTAGTCAGCTGTGGGCACGACATATTGACGCCAGAACCATGGCAACACTTGTGGGCTGCCCCCAGCACATCCTCAAGGCCAACGACGCATTTTACTGTATGTTTCGATGTTTCAATGTACATGTGACAATTAAAGCGAATCTTTAAAAAAGAAAAAAATGTGCAGGTAAATAGGTTTAGTTTAACTTGGCGTCATGGTTGGCACAGATGTTGTGGGCCAAAGGGTCTGATCCTGTTCTGCACTGATCTGTTCAATACTGTTCTATATTCTGTCAAAATTGTACTGCTGATGAAAATCACTGCATGCCAGACTTTTACACTGATCTTGCCAACCTGGATTTCATCCTTGGCACTCATGCATTGCTACTGTCTGTAGACACCAATTCTATGGGACAGTCAGTAGTTTAATATTACTTATGTGGTGTTTAGTAGGATTCCTGCATGACGGGTGGGGAAGAGGGAGGGAGCGAGAGCATGAGAAAAGGAGGAAAGATGGAAGGGAAGAAAGAAGGGTGGCAGGGAGGAGGAAGGGAATGAGTGAAGGAGACAGGGAGGGATTAGGGAAAGGAGTGAGGAAGGTAGGGGAGAAGGAAAAGGATTGAGGGGTGCAAGGGAAGAAGAGTGAGGGAGGCAAGCAGGGAGGAGGAAAATGAGGAAAGGAGGAAATGAGGAGGGAGGAAGGAAAGCAGTGAGGGAGACAGGAAAATGAGTGAGGTATAGAGGAAGGAAGGAGAAGGAACGAACAGGAGGAAATAGGAATGGAAATGAACAAACGTTTCAGGCCAAAACCCTTTGTCAGGACTGCAAAGGAAGGGGGAAGACAACAGAATAAAAAGGTGGGGAGAGGGGAAGGAGGATAGCTAGAAGGTGATAGGTGAAGCCCGGAGGGTGGAAAAGGTAAAGGGCTGGAAAGGAAGGAACCTGATAGTACAGGACAGCTGATCTTAGGAGAAAGGGAAGGAGGAGGGGCACCGGGGGGAGGTAAAAAGCAGGTGAGAAGTGGTAAGAGGCCAGAATGTGGACTAGAAGAGGGGAGGGGGAGGAATTATTTTTTATTAGGGTTTTTCCTGTGACGGGCCAGGCCATACCCACTACTTTTTGTGGAGTTTTCCATTCTTGAGCACTGGAGTTTCCATACCAGTCTGTGCTGCAACCAGTCAGGATACCCTCCACCGTGCATCTATAGAAGTTTGTCATTGTTTTAGATGGCAGGCCAAATCTGTGCAAACTGCTCTGTAATCTGGGAATTGCTTTACTTGATAAAATCTAGGGGACATCATCCAATCTGGAGGGCTTAGTTCAAAAGGAGAGGTTGGGTCAGCTGGAGTGTGGGAGGCTGAGTAACCTCATGTAATGAGGTGCCTTAAAAAATCATGAAGACTGTCGGTAAGGTGGAAAGTCACTGGTTAGGGGCATCTGAACCCCTAGGACATAGCCTTAAGATGAGAGGGGGAATGAATTGAAAGGAACCCAAAGAGAAATTTTTCACCCAGAAGATGTGAGGATATGGAATGAAATGGCAGAGGAAACTGTAGAGGTAGGTACAGTTTTGACATTTAAACATTTAAAAGACATGTAGTCCAGGTAAAGGATATGTGCCAAATGGGACTAACTGAAATAGACATCTTGGTCAGCACAGGTGAGTTGGGTTGAAAGGCCTGTTTCTATGCTGTATGACTCTGTGACTCTTGCTCTCTTGCCATCTCTGATGTATTCAAGATGGCCCATCATTGACCACATTCATGAGTGCTTTTTACAGTGCTTGTATTATTTCACCTCTAACCTTTCTGTGAACAGGCAGTCTTATCAAGTGTTTTCCATCATCCTTCTCCTTTTACGAAATTGTATCAACGCATACAAAATGTTGGAGCAACCCAGCAGGTCAGACAGCTTCTAAGAAGGGAAATGAATAGTCAATATTTCGGGCTAGGACCTTTCCATCAGGTTTGGAAAGAGAGAGGACAGAAACCAGAATATCATTCCCACTTCCCCTCCCCCCTGTCCCCCCATCTCCCTACCTTCCCCCTTTCACCTGGTTTCAACTATCACCCACCAGTTCATGCCCCACACTTTCATTCTGGCCTCTTCTCCATAGACGCTTCCTGACCCTTTGAGTTCCTCCAGCATTTTGTGTGTGTTGTTCCAGATTTCCTGCAGTCTTTCTCATGTCTCCACTATGTAATGGTATCTTTTTTACTAAGACTCAAATGTTTTACTGTGCTATCTATCATCTTCGTAAATTCTTTGATTAAGACAAAAATAATCTCAAGCAAGAGGAGAGGGAGGGTTCACATTAAAAGTCAATTATAAGCCATTGGCACTGAGAAACACACAGAGAGATAGGATCAATCCTTCCATCATTCAGTGTTATTTTTAACAAAAGCAGTGAGCTGAAAGATTAGGTTAAAAAAGACACACAAAAAGGCACGAGAATAGCATATAATAGGATTGTCTCAGCTGCAGTCTTCATAAGCAGTGCTCCCAGTTATATTTGTGATCTCTCAGAAACCTACATAAGACTGTGACCACACTTCATAAGAACTACACAGGCAGCAACCCTCTCTGCAATCTTCTCAAAAGCTCAACAGAAATGCAGGGCTTTCTGTCAATACCTGTGTTTGCTTCATTTGGTTGTAAAGACTATGGGTGTTCAAGTCAAGTTCAAGATCCAAGTAAATTTTTTATCAAAGTATGTATAGTCACCATATACTACCCTGAGATTCATTTTCTTGCAGGCATTTATATTTATAAAGAAATACAATAATATTTATAAAAAAATATGCATACGCTCAGTGGCCACTTTATTAATCTAATAGAGTGACCACTGAGTGTACGTTCGTGGTCTTCTGCTGCAGTTGCTTCTACCGTATACCTCAACCCCTCCCTCAGTGCCACAAAAACAAAGGAGCTGGTTGTGGACTACAGGAGGAATGGAGACAGGCTAACCCCTATAGACATCAATGGATCTGGGGTTGAGAGGGTAAACAGCTTTAAGTTCCTTGGCATAAACATCACCGGGGATCTCACATGGTCTGTACATACTAGCTGTGTGGTGAAAAAGACACAACAGCGCCTCTTTCACCTCAGACGGTTGAAGAGGTTTGGTATGGCTCCCCAAGTTCTAAGAACTTTCTATAGGGGCATGATTGAGAGCATCCTGACTGGCTGCATCACTGTCTGCTGTGGGAACTGTACTTCCCTCAATCGCAGGACTCTGCAGAGAGTGGTGCGGACGGCCCAGCGCATTTATAGATGCGAACTTGCCACTATTCAGGACTTTTACAAAGACAGGTGTGTAAAAAGGGCCCGAAGGATCATTGGAGACCTGAGTCACCCCAACCATAACTGTTCCTGCTGCTACCATCTAGGAAGTGGTACCACAGCATAGAAGTCAGGACAAACAGACTCCAGAACATCTTCATCCACTAGGTCATCAGACTGCTTAATTCATGCTAACACAACTGTATTTCTATGTTATATTGACTATCCTGTTGTACATAATATTTATTATAAATTACTATAATTGTACATTGCACATTTAAACAGAGACGTAACGTAAAGATTTTTACTCCTCATGTATGTGAAGGATGCAAGTAATAAGGTCAATTCAATTCAATTCAAGGTTTTGTGTGTAATGTATTCAGAGATGCTCTTCTGCACACCACAGATGTAGCATATAGTCATTTGAGTTCCTGTCACCTTCCTGTCAGCTTGAACCAGTGTGCCAATTCTCCTCTGACCTCTGTCATTAACAGGGCATTTTCCTCCACAGAACTGCCACTCACTGGATTTTTTTTTGTTTCCCACCCCATTCTCCATGAACTCTAGATACTGTTGTGTGTGACATCAGTTTCTGAGGTACTCAAACCACCTCATCTGGCACCAGCTACTGTATCATTCTACACTCAAAGTCACTTAAATCACATTTCTTCCCCATTCTGGTCTAAATAACTCCTGAAACTTTTGACCATGTCTGCATGCTTTTATGCATTGAGTTGCTGCCACATAATTGGCTGATTAGATTTTGTGTTAAAGAGCAGGTGCATCTCATAAAGTGGTCACTGAATGTAACTACAAACGGACAAACAGCCAATGTGAAATAAAAAACAAATTGTGGAAAAAAATTCACAGAATATAATTTGTAGAGACTTGAAAAGGAGCCTGGGTGCTGTAGGATCAGTTCAGGGTTCAGGTGAGTGAAGTTACCCACACTGGTTCAGGAACGTGATGGTTGTAAAAGATTAGCAGATGAAGGCATGAGTCCGAAAGCTGGATCCTGATGCAACGTGTTTCCTGATGAGCATCATAACACCTCTCTTAAGTATCCATCAGGCTCTAGAACAGACCTGCCAACCCTAACCTTACCCTAGCAACAGAACACTACGGACTACCTCCTGCTCGACTATGCACATGTTTCAGATTGTGTCCTCTTTTTGCATTAAGATCCTGTGTTTGCACAGCCTTTTAATCTCTCTTCATCGTCCTGCTTATTTTATGCATTATTTATATTCCTTGCAATACTACCACATGCAGGTTTTTCATTCTACCTGTACATCACTGTACTCGTGCAGATGACAATAAATTTGACATCCTGGGAACTTCAGTCCTAGATGACATACTCAGGTCCCTGTTGACAAACCAAGCCCCCCGATCCATATGTGGAAGCCTGACCAATTGAACCACGCCACTCTGGTGTCTGTTAGATCACAAGGTACAGCTCATCAAATAACTAGCTTTCTAAAGAGGACCCTAAAGGAGGAATATATTCCTGACGTCTTGCAATTCCGACTGATGATATAAGAGTGTGTCTGCCTCAGTTAGAATCAGAATCAAGTTTAATATCACTGGCATATGTTGTGAAATACGTTATTTTGTGACAGCAGTACATTTCAATGCATAATAAAATAAACTATAGATTACAATAAGAAATATATATAAAGTATATATGTATAAAAATAAAATAAATAGTACAAAGTGAGCAAAAGATAGTGAGCTTTTTTACATGCAACACACATCAAAGTTACTGGTGAACGCAGCAGGCCAGGCAGCGTCTCTAGGAAGAGGTGCAGTCGACGTTTCAGGCCGAGACCCTTCGTCAGGACTAACTGAAGGAAGAGTGAGTAAGGGATTTGAAAGTTGGAGGGGGAGGGAGAGATCCAAAATGATAGGAGAAGACAGGAGGGGGAGGAATGGAGCCAAGAGCTGGACAGGTGATTGGCAAAAGGGATATGAGAGGATCATGGGACAGGAGGTCCGGGAAGAAAGACAAGGAGGTGGGGGGGGGGACCCAGAGGATGGGCAAGGGGTATATTCAGAGGGACAGAGGGAGAAAAAGGAGAGTGAGAGAAAGAATGTGTGTATAAAAATAAGTAACAGATGGGGTACGAGGGGGAGGTGGGGCATTAGCGGAAGTTAGAGAAGTCGATGTTCATGCCATCAGGTTGGAGGCTACCCAGACGGAATATAAGGTGTTGTTCCTCCAACCTGAGTGTGGCTTCATCAGCAACTTTGATGTGTGTTGCTTGAATTTCCAGCATCTGCAGAATTCCTGTTATTTGAGCTTGTTTACATGGGTTCTTTGTCCATACAGAAATTGGATGGTGGTGGGGAAGAAGATGTTCTTGAACTATTGAGTGGATGTCTTCAAGCTCCTCTACCTCTGCCGTAATGGTAGCAATGAGAAGAGTGCACGTCCTGGGTGTTTGGGGTCCTTAATGACAGATGCCACCTTTTTGAGGCATCCCCTTTTAAAGATGTCCTTAATGCTGGGGAGGCTCATGCCCATGCTGAAGTTGGCTGAGTTTGCAATTTTCTGCAGTTCTTTCTGATCCCGTGCAGTGGCTCCTTCATACCAGACAGTGATACGGCCAGTTAAAATGCTCTCCACAGTACATCCGTAGAAATTTGTGAGAGCCTTTGATGACTTACCAAGTCTCCAAATGAAATATAGCCACAGTCAACGTTGCCTCTAACTTTTTTTATAGCTGTGCGGACCAGCCATTGCTCTGAGCAGGAAATTTTTACACAGTCTGAAAACTGCGTGACATGTTAGGTTTTTTTTGTAATATGCATATTACGAATATTTAGAATTAAAATTGAAAAATCACATACTTGTGATTTTATTCATTAATTGAACAGTGTAGTACAGTACAGTATAACAAAGAAAATCTTTCACATTTCATAAACTTTTAAACTTAGGCAACGTTACATTTTGCAGGCCAGTGGTTTATTTACAATGAGCTACCGACTTCAATTCTGTGTTTATTTTTGCAATTTGTAACAGTGTTGTAACTTGAAACACTGGCAACGTAAATATGTTGTAGCTCTAAAATGTTTCAAAGTAAAGGTTGTGGTATGTTTATTAATTAGGTAATTTATGGATTATATTCATATAATTATAAGTTCCACAATTATATTAATATATATTGCAAAATTATATTTGCATACAAAATTATATTTATATTACGTAAAAGAAGATCCGAACTGTGCAACAACAAAGGCTATGTGCTCTAAAACATTTCAGTTACTGGGCAGCCATGCACCCACGCAGTTTAGAGGGAACAGTGGCCACTGTCATGCCTTCTTTGTAAATGTGTCAATATGTTGACCCCAGGATTGATCATCAAAGATGTTGACACCCAGGAACTGGGTATCAACATTTCTGAAGAAAGTGTAGATGGCTTTTCCACGAGATAAAGAAGTGACAGGGAAGGAGGAGGTGTAAAAAATATTTTTGTCACTGAATCTCACAAAGTCAGAAATAGAAATAATGGCCTGTCTCATTCAAACTCCAAATCCAAGTTCCACTCATCATACTGATCACTCTGGCAGAATGAGGAGAGAAAAAGAATAATTCCTACTATTTCAGGGTTGAAAAAACATTTTAAAACTTAAGTTCAAATTCATGTTTAAATTTAATTATCGTTCAACTATACATGAATTCCCGTGAGTACAGCTGAAAAAACTATTCCTCCAGGGTCAGGGTGCAAAACACAGTTTTAACAGTAATACCATAAGACATAGGAGCCGAATTAAGTCATTTGACCCATTGAGTCTACTCCACCATTTCATCACAGTTGATCCATTTTTCCTTTCAGTCCCAGTCTCCTGCCTTCTCCCCATATCCCTTCTTGCCCTGACCAATCAGCTTCCATTCTGAGGATGTGTCCTCTAGTCTTAGACTCTCCCACCACAGGAAACATTCTCTCTACATCCACTCTATCAAGGCCTTCCACCATTCAATAGGTATCAATGAGGTCACCCCTCATTCTGATGAATTCTAGCAGATACAGGCCCAGAGCATCAAACGCTCTTCATATGACAAGTTGTTCAAACCTGGAATTATTTTCGTGATACACAGCACAAGGCACAAACAGCACATATATGATAGCAAGTAAACATACACTACAGTCATACAAAAAAAATATAGCCCAAGTCACTGAATGGCATGTCTGACAAATAATGACAAGGAGATGGTGCATGGGTGTGATTGGCAAGAACAAGCATTTCTCAGCAATCTGCAGATGAGCGTATGCACTCCACCGAGCCAACACTGGGTGGTGGCACCAATGGGATGGGCCCAACCCCAACCCAGCACAGACACCTTGTTACACCCCCTCCGCTTCTCCTCTCCTGGACTGCTGCAACAGGCAAGCCTGTGGCCTCGTCCTCGCTACAGCCAACGCCACGTAGCTCCCCTGCCGTCTGACTCGCCAATAAGCAAGGGAAACGGACTTGCTGTATTTTATATTACCAATGTCCAACAGGGTCGTGCAATCATAAGAGAAGTGTCCAAGACAATCACTTGCTGCGCACGTCTTTCGCGCACCAACTCCAATGCCTCTCGGTGGTGGGCAACAACACGGCCCACACCAAGTCCAGCTCCTCCGTCAAACAGCAGTTTGCTAATGGGGCAGACCTGCAGTGTCTGAAGTTCTTAATGTCCAGCTTTGTCTTGCAATCATAAAAAAAAAGACGTTTAAAATAGACAGAAGCACCTTTGGTTGGCCCCCCCCCAAGGGGCCATTGCATACGAACACACTGCCATCTTACCAAAAAAACTGCTGATTAAATTATTTATTTCAATCATTCAAGCCTAAGGAGCTGTGAGGTTAACTGAAGTTAAGAGTAGTTTAACACTCAGCGTTTTGCTCGCTTTGCTAGAAAAGTTTATTAAATTAGAACAAACACAAAATGCTGGAGGAACTCAGCAGGTCAGGCAGCATCTGTGGAAAGGAATCAACAGTCGGTGATTCAGGCTGAGACCCTTCATCGGGACTGAAAAGAAGTGAGGAAGAAGGGGAGGGAGCGGAATGAGAACAAGCTAGACGGGGATAGGTGAGACCAGATGAGGGAGAAGGTAAGTGGGTGGGAGAGGGGGTATGAAGCAAGAGGTTGGAAGGCGATAGGTGGAAGAGGTAGAGGGCTGAAGCAAAAGGAATTCAATAGGAGAGGAGAGTGGATGATGGGAGTAAGGGAAGGAGGAGGGGCCCAACGGAAGATGATAGGTAGGTGAGGTGAAAAGTTAATAAATTAGTAAATTGGTTTATTATTGTCACATGTACTGAGCTACAGTGTAAAACTTTGTTTTGCATGCCATCTGTGCAGATCATTTTGTCAGCGTGTCTACCTAAGAGTCTGTTAAGTGCCTCAGTTGTACCCTGGCAGCCTGGTCCAGGTACCTACTACTTTCTGTGTAAAAACCAGCCCCCTCTCGTATATAAAGCACAAGGGAATAGTAAGGGAAACAATAAAGATATAAATAGAATCCAAGAACAGAGTAAGTAGGACAAACAAAACTGTTATTCGGGGCGGCCCGACGCCATCCTTTAGGGATAGACAGTAAATTCTGGTCTTGTCAACAGTGGGCAGATCCCCAAAAAAAGAGAATAAGTGAAATTGTACTAGGTTTGGGAAGTGATGTCACAGTAGCCAATTTAGCCAGTTACCAAGTCCTTTTGTACAGTACATACTGCAGCCATGGTCAAATTCAAAGTCAAAGTTGAGTTTATTGTCACGGGTGGCAAGGTGGTACAGCGGTTAGCGAAGCACTTTCCAGTGCCAGCGATCAGGGTTCTGTCAGGAATTTGTACTTTCTCCACATCACCACGCGGGTTTCCTCCGGGTGCCCCAGTTTACACCCCCATCCCAAGGACGTACAGATTAGCGTCAGTGAGTCGTGAGCGTGCTATATTGGCATGGGAAGCGTGGCGACACCTTTCTCTTCCAGCACATCCTCAGACCGTGCTGTTCGTTGACACAAACAATGCATTTCACTGCACATGTGACAAGTAAGGCTTATTTTTACCTTACCTTTATGAATCATTATCTACATCTCCCACATTATTATCTATTTATAGAAATGGAAAAAAATATTGTGAATCCTCTACAAGGCAGGGACTTGCACTTACCAAATATATTTGTAATGATCTGAGGATACTTCAGACTGATTTACAACCAGATAACTGCCTTTGATGTGCAGACAAGTTATAACTAAGACACATGGCAGCCCACTTCCACATTGCAAGCTCTTGACAGGGTAAACTTTGCCCAGGATTTCAGAGAGAGCTTTCTGCTCTGCGTTGAAAGTATACTATGCAATCTTACATAGCCACCTGAGAGGGGAGATGGGAGTGCTTTAATGTCTTGCCCTGCTTCAAACATTTAGCTTTACCAGAGTGTAGGGAGACAAGCAGAATACAGAACACAGGAGATTCTGCAAACACTGGAAATCCAGAGCAACAAACACAAAATGCTGGAGGAACTCAGCAAGTCAGGCAGCATTTAAAGTGTCAATATTTCAGCCTACATCCTGACAAATGGTCTCGGCCAAAAGCATCAACTACTAATTCTTCTCCATAGATGCAGCCAGACATGTAAAGTACTCAAAGATTCAAGATTCAAAGTACATTTATTATCAGAAAATGTATACAGTATACAACATTGAGATTCAGTCTCCCAAAGGCAGCCACAAAACAAAAAAACACCATGGAATCCATTGAAAGAAAACATCAAAGACCCAACACGTAGGAAAAAAACGAATTGCGCAAACGAAGAGCAAGCAATTAGCACACAGAATATTAAACATCAAACCGCACTGTCCTTGAAAATGGCCCAGGAGTGACCGCCACTGAGTCACTTCAGTTTAGTGCTGTGTCGATGACTGCAGGCCTCAGCTGCAGAACCAGTCCCACACCGAAGCACCTTGATCAAATCGTGCAAGAGTTCTCCAAAAGCGAGTCCGAGGAGCACGTTCAGCACTGAGAATAGAAAACATCAAACTGCAGAGACCCTGAGAAAGACTCCCATGGCCATGCCCCGCACCGAGGCGAGCAAACCTGCACCTTCCCCCAGCGTAGCAAGACAGAGGCCAGGCAAACACAGGCCGACAGTGCTGAACACACACTCTCCTTTGCCCTTGTCCTCGTCGATTTCAATCTTTCTCTGCATTTTAATCAGCGAGGAGTAATGGAGCCGACCGTGGTTTCTTGTTCTGCTGCTCGGAAACAATGGCTGCACACTCCGCTCTCAACCTCGCCAGTTCCCCAGGAGATATCGAGAGCGCCAGCTCCCTCAGTCAGCCCAAAAATACATCATCAAAATGGAAATTCTAGACTGCGTTCAATCACAATTCAGGAGAAGAAGCATGTGAACTGAAATGAATGTCACAATTTCACACATACTTCTAATAGAGTGTCACTGTAACAAATCACTGTATCTCCAGTCCAGTTTGCACAGTATAACAAGTCGGAGAGCATATAGAATATTGAGTAGTAGCACAGGACCACACCCTTTGGCCCACCATGTTACTGCTGACTATGATAGCACTGATCTGTCTGCACATGATCTTTTTCCCTCCATTCTTACCACATTCGCATCCTTCTAAACACCATTATCATATCTGCTTCCATTTCCACCACTGGCAGCACATTCCAAGCAACGGACATCTCCTCTGTGTAAAATACGCATTCCGCAAATCTTCAATCTTACCCCTCTCACCTGAACACTCACATCCTCTCATATTTGTCATTTCTACTTGGGAAAAATACACTACCTGGCTCACCTATGACTTTCGTAATCTTATAAACCCTTATCAGGTCTCCCCTCAGCCTCTGATAGTACACAGCTAATGTCCCATGTTTGTCCAACCTTTCTTTATGGCTAATACCCTCTAATCCAGGCAGTACCCTACTTGAGATACACGAGATTCTGCAGAACAACACACACAAAATGCTGAATGAATTCAGCAGGTCAGGAAGCACCTAAGGAGGGAAATAAACAGTCAATATTACAGGCTGGGACACTTCAATATCAATTCCCCTCCGTAGATGATGCCTGACTTGCTGATTTCCTTTGGCATGAGGGGCTTAGACTATAAGGAGAGATTGAGTCGCCTGGGACTGTACTCGCTGGAATTCAGAAGAATGAGAGGAGATCTTATAGAAACACATAAAATTATGAAAGAGATAGTTAAGATAGAAGCAGGAAACTTGTTTTCATTGATAGGTAAGACTAGAATTAGAGGACATCGCCTCAAGATTCAGGGGAGTAGATTCAGGACGGAGATGAGGAGGAACTGCTTTTCCCAGAGATTGGTGAATCTGTGGAATTCTCTGCCCAATGAAGCAGTGGAGGCTACCTCAGTAAATATATTTAAGACAAGATTGGAGATATTTTTGCATAGTAGGAGAACTAAAGCTTATAGGAAAAAGACAGGTAGGTGGAGATGAGTCCATGGTCACATCAGCCATGATCTTATTGAATGGTGGAACAGGCTTGACGGGCCAGATGGCCTACTCCTGCTCCTATTTCTTATGCTCTGATTTTGTGTATCCTGCCCGGAGTAGATGGCACTGGAGAGAATATAGAGGATATTGCCTGGGTTGGGGGATCTTAGTTACAGGGAGAGATTGGACAGGCTAGGCTTGCTTTCCCTGGAGTGAGGGAAGCGGAGGGTCAATCTGATAAAATTATAAGTGCCTTAGAAATGGTAGACAGAGAAAATCCTTTTTCCATGGTAGAAGTATCAAAAACAAGAGGGCTTAAAGTGAGAGAGAAGGGAGTTATAAGGGGGATTTGAGGGGAAATTATCTTAGACAAGAGAGTGGTTGATATCTGGCACATGCTACCAGAGGAGTTGGTGGAACCACAGATGACTGCTACCTTTAAGGGGCATTTTGACAGGCACTTAAAAAGCCAAAAGGCAGTGGGTTATGGTCCCAATACAGGCAAGTAGGACTGTGGAGATGGGCGAAATAGTGTGGGCACGATGGGCCAAAGAGCCTGTTTCAGTCCTGTATTACTTTATGCAGTAGCACTTTATGTAGTAGTCTACAGCCTAATGACTGAAGTGGGCACGTGGCCAAGTGGTTAAGGCATTGGACTAGCTACCTGAAGGTCGTGAGTTCGAGCCCCAGCCGAGGAAACGTGTTGTGTCCTTGAGCAAGGCACTTAATCACACATTGCTCTGCGACGACACTGGTGCCATGCTGTATGGGTCCTAATGCCCTTCCCTTGGACAACATCAGTGTGGCGGAGAGGGGAGACTTGCAGCATGGGCAACTACTGGTCTTCCGTACAACCTTGCCCAGGCCTGCGCCTTGGAGAGTGAAGACTTTCCAGGTGCAGATCCATGGTCTTGCAAGACTGGTGGATGCCTTTAATGAATGAAGATCTTCAGTGAATTTCTCCATGCCCATGTTCAAGCAGAAACACTTTAAGTAGATGAGATTCCAGTCTTTGATCCTTTGAAAGAGAAAGGAGCATTTTTTATGAATTAGGTTTATGATCAGTGATGTTAGTCATGAAATTTATTGTTTTGTGGCAGAAATACAATGCAAGACATAAAAAGAATTACGTAAGTTACAATAAAAATAAACAGAGAATGCAAAAGAGGAAGAGTGAGGTGGTGTCCATGGGTTCATGGACCGTTTAGAAATCTGATGGTGGAGGGAAAGAAGCTGTTCCTAAAGCACTGAGTGTGTGTCTTCAGACTGCTGTACCTCCTCCCTGATGGTGGGCACATTCTAGATAGTGATGGTCCTTAATGATAGATGCTACCTTTTTAAGGCCCTGCCTTTTGAAGATGTCCTCAGTGGTGGGAGGGCATTGTGCCTGTGATGGAGCTGGATGAGTCTACAACCCTCTACATAAGACATAGGAACAGAATTAGGCCATTCTGCCCATTAAGTCTATTCCGCCATTCAAACATGGCTGATTTATTTTCCATCTCAAACTCATTCTCCTGCCTTTTAGCCATAACCTTTAACACCCTTATTATTCAAGAACCTATCAACCACCACTTTAAATGTACAAAATAACTTGTCCTCTACAAATATTTGTGGCCATGAATTACACAGATTCAAGGCCCTCTGGCTGAAGAAATTCTTCCTCATCTCTGTTCTAAAGGGATGTTCTTCTACTCTAAGACTGTGACCTCTAATCCTAGATTATCCCACTACTGGAAACATCCTCTATACTTCCACTCTATCTAGGACTTTTAACATTTGGTAGGTTTCAATGAAATCTCCTCTCATTCTTTTAAACTCCAGTGAGTACAGGCCCAGAGCCATCAAATACTCCTCATACATTACTCCTTTCATTTCTGGTATCATTTTTTCATACCTCTCCAATGCCAACATTTCTTTTTGTAGATATAGGACATAAAACTGCTCACAATACTCTAAATGAGGTCAGGCCAGTGCTTTATAAAGTTTCAACATTCCATCATTGCTTTTATATTCTAGTCCTCTGAAAATGAATGCTAATATTGAATTTGTCTTTCTAATTACTGACTCACCCTGCAAGTTAACCTTTAGGAAATCCTTCACTGGGACTTCCAAGTCCCTTTGCATCTCCGATGTCTAAATTCATTCTCTGCTTAGAAGATAGTCTTCGCCTCTATTCCTTCTACCAAAGTGCATGACCATATAGTCCCCCACACCGAATTCCATCTGCCAACTTCTGATCATTTCCCAACCTGTCCAGGTCCTACTGCAGACGCCTGACCCCTCAACACTAACTGCCTCTTCACCTGTCTCCACCTATCTGCAGCCTCTTGCAATCTTGTGCATTGGAGCCTCCATACCAGGCAGTAATGCAACTAGTCAGAATGTTCTCCACTGCACATTTGTAGAAAATTGCTGGAGTCTTTGGTGTCATCCCAAATCTCCTCAAACTCCAAATGAGGTATAGCTGCTGCAGTGCCTTCTTCTACTAACTGACTCCATAGGGATTTAGTAGTTGGCAGGTGAACAGCAGCTCCAACAGCCACAGAAGGTCAATTGTGCCTTTCACTGGCATGCTCTTTCTTTGCACACCCGCTTAGAAATATTTTAATGAGTTTACACACCTTCCTTTATACCCACTGCGTAGAATAAAGAAAAGTGCTTTCCTGAGATAAATGAAATGATATTGATCCCTTGTGGCCCGCTCTGATTATCTTAATTGCATTTACTAAATGTTATTGCATTTACAGTGCCTTTACTTTCTCAAGAGGCTGAAGGAATTTGACCCTCACCAACTTTTAGAGATGCATCATAGGAAGCATTCTATCCAGATACAACTTAATATGAAAACTCTGTCTGCTACTACTACTACATTGACACGGGCCTAGAGGGCCGGTGTCGGGCACGATGACCTGCTCTCCACTTCTCCCTCTCCCTCATCAGTGTGTTCAGTTCATCTACATTAGCCGTGCCACTGTCTTCTAGGAGCGTGTTGACCATAGTCTTGGGAGGGCGCTCAGGGTTCATCCTCCTATGCTTGGGCTCCCAAATGATCACTAGGCTGGCAGGTAGCTCGGGGTTGTGTAGACAGTGCCCCACTAGTTGCAGTCTTCTTATCTCGATTTTTGTGGTGAGCATTGGTAGGTCCTCATAGAGCTCGACATTCGTCATGTGCTGTTGCCAATTCACATCAAGAGCCATCCGGAGCAACTCTGTCTGAGACCATAAATAAATACAACTCAGCACATCATGAAAACCAGCTAAGGACTCTGTCTAAACTTCTCACTGCTTCAGTAAACGATATTGGTATTTGTTAAGTAGGTACCATGCACAATCCTGATTTGATGGAGACAGACGTGGGAAGCACAGAGAAACATCTGGAGAAACTTCTGAAATGCCTGCTTTGCTGCCGCTGCTACTGTGTGATCGAGAATCTCCAGAGGGGAAGGCCCCAAATCCTTGGCTTTGCCTATTGCCTATTGCCTATTGCCGGGGCCGGGGTCGAAGTCCTCGGCAGAGATGGTGCTCGGTGCTCGGTGTCGGAGGGCTGGTCGGAGGCTCGAAGTTTTCGGACAGACTCAAGGGTTGGCTGTGGTCGGGTGCTTCCAGGGTGCTGCATCGGCAAGTTTGCAGCGCTGGAAGCTCATGGCAGGGAGAGTTTTTCTTCCTTCTACTGTCTGCGTGAGGTGATGGGATTTTCGAGAGACTTTGAGACTTTTTTTTACCGTGCCCATGGTCTGTTCTTTATCAAATTACGGTATTGTTTTGCACTGTTGTAACTATATGTTATAATTATGTGGTTTTTGGCAGTTTTTTTAGTCTTGGTTTGTCTTGTGTTTCTGTGATATCATTCTGGAGGAACATTGTATCATTTCTTAATGCATTGCATTACTAAATGACAATAAAAGAGGACTGCGTGTCCTCATAATCCAATCTAAAAAAAGTAATCAATGACCCCACCCACTCCTGAACGTTCTCTCTTCTCCCCCTCCCAATTAGGCAGAAGATACAAAAACCTGAAATCACAAACAGCGCCACCAGGCTCAAGGACAGCTTCTATCCCAATAATAGTTCCTTTGTTCGATAAGACCTTACAATCTACCCCATCATGTCCTTGTAGCTTATTGTCTGCCTGCACTGCAATATCTCTGTAACAGTAAACACTTTACTCTTCATAAAGTAAGCTACTCACCAATATGCTTAGTTATCAATTTACTAAATGCACTATCTTTAGTCCATGACCAGAGATTATCCTATGCAAGAGGCACTCTGTAGGAGTGTGCACTGCATGTTATCAGGACAATAAAATCACAAGTGATCTTTAACAAGTACAGTGCTATAGCTAACGCCCAAACTTATTGAGACACAAACCACACGCGTGGGGTTAGAAACTGTTAGCGAGTGTAGACACACACTACAGAGGCATTGCACATTGGGGTCAATATCAACTATGCACAAGGCCACAATGAAGTAAAATGCAAGCTGCCTTTCACTTAAGCAGCACCATATTCAGAGTTTCATCTGGCAACATTCTCTTGTTAGTCACTCAACTTCGGTTGAGCAAGCTAGAGCTTTTTCCCTTTGGAGTGGAGGAGGATGAGAGATGACTTGACTGAAGTATACAGGATGATAAGAGCCGTAGATCGAATGGACAGCAGAGACATGTTCCAGAGTAAAAATGGCTAATACCTGTGGCGTCATTTTAAGGTGATTGGAGGAAAGTATAGAGATGATGTGAGAGATACAGTTTTTGCACCTAGGGTGGTGGGTGCCTGGAACACACTGCCAGGGGTGGTTGTAGAGTCACATTAGGGACATTTAAGGGACACTTAGATAGGCACATGGATGAAAAAAAAGGCTATGCAGGGGGAAATGGTTAGATTAAGCTTGGAGTAGATCAGGTTTAATATCACTGGCATAAACGTCATGATATTTGTTGTTTTGCGGCAACAGTAGAATGCAATACGTAATAACAAACAAATTATAATAAAAATATTTATTAAAAAATTAATTAAATAAGTAATACAAAAAGAGAGCAAAATAAGGAAAAATTAGTGAGGTAGTCTACATTAGTGAGGGGTCACGGTTTGAGGATAAAGGCAAAGCCTTTTAGGACTGAGATTAGGAAAAGCTTCTTCACACAGAGAGTGGTGAATCTGTGGAATTCTCTGCCACAGGAAACAGTTGAGGCCAGTTCATTGGCTATATTTAAGAGGGAGTTAGATATGGCTCTTGTGGCTAGGGGGATCAGAGGGTATGGAGGGAAGGCTGGTGCAGGGTTCTGCATTGGATGATCAGCCATGATCATAATAAATGACGGCGCAGGCTCGAAGGGCTGAATGGCCTACTCCTGCACCTATTTTCTATGTTTTCTATGTTTCTATGAGTTTATTGTCCATTCAGAAATCTGATAGCAGAGGAGAAGAAGCTGTTCCTAAAATGTTGAGTGTGTGTCTTCAGACTCCTGTACCTCCTCCCTGATGGTAGCAATAAGAAGAGGGCATGTCCTGGGTGATGGGGGTCCTTAATCCTGGATGTTTCCTTTTGAAGGTTAAAAGGTTGGCACAACATGGTGAACCAAAGGGACAGTACTGTGCTGTACTGTTCTGTGTTCTACCCAGTGTCAGCTTTAAGAGCGAAATTATGATTAAAGTCTCTCCCTGGGTTCTTCAAGAACTGTTGCTTCGTGTAGTAGTTGAAGTTACAGTTAGGAGACTGCAGCATGCACTCCACGTGCATGATGCATAATGAGGCCTTGTGGTGGAAGTGGAACACAGGGGAAACATTAGTATAATTATGGCCTCTTCCCAAAGAAAGTAGGAGGCTTAAAATTGACCCGAGAGATGTCTGGGCTATTGATCCATACTCTATTGCTGCCTTCAGTGACAAACCCCCTGACACCTGCTCAGGAAAGGGTTGATACCTTGACTGACACTGCAGCATCTCTTCATTGCTATGTTAAAGCCTAACTTTCTAGCCTTCACAGCTTCATGAAACTTGGTAAAATTCTTTCCACCTTCTAGCCTGTAATCTTCATGAGGGAGTAGAAATATTAAATAAATATAAGAAAAACACAGGCAGTATCAATCAGTCGTATATTGTCCTCCACTAGTGGCAAGGTTAGTTACTTGGAGATAGAGCACAGAAATTGACCCAACAAGTCAGCGAACCCCAATTATACGCTTATGCCCAATTAACTTCCTAGTCCACCCATATGTCTTTGGGATGTGGGAGGAACCAGATCACTCAGAAGAAACTCATGTGGTGACAGGGAGAAATTAGAAACTCCTTACAGACAGCAATGGAATTAAACCCAGGTTACAGACACTGTAATAGCTACACTACCATGGCAACCCAAAAGGTAATGACCAGTAATATGTCTCTACATCGAAGTCCTTCATAATAGCCATTACAATGTTACAAAGACTAGCATAATTCTGCAGATGTACCGTGGAGTGTTTCTGATTGGTTGTTTCACCGCCTATTAGGGAAGCTCCAATGCACAGGATCAGAAAAGGCTGCAGAGGGCTGTAGGTTCAGCCAGATCCATTGCAGGCACAAGCCTCCACTCCACTGAGGAGATCTTCAAAAAGCAGTGCCTCAAAAAGAGGGCATACATCATTAAGGACCCTCACCACCCAGGACATGCCCTCTTCTCATTACTACTATCAGGGAGGAGGTACAGGAACCCGAAGCCATACACTCAACATTTTAGGAACAGCTTCTTCCCCTCCACCATCACTCTACTGTGCATCTATGAAGTTCAACTCATGTTTCTGGAGTTGAAAAAGAGTAGAACTAAGTGAGGCACCAATCAGACAGATAATTGAGAAGTGAAATTAGGGAACACATTCTCATGAAAGTGGTGGCAGGAATATACAGTGTTCTTTTCGCAATAAGCAATATGGATTAATTTGGTTAATACGCATACAAAATACAGAGGAACTCATTCTGCAGACCATAAGATGATAAGAAATTGGAGTAGATCATGGCTGATTTATTTTCCCTCTCAGCCCCATTCTCCTGCCTTCTCCCGATAACTTTTGATGCACTTACTAATCACGAACCTATCAACCTCCGTTTCAAATATGGTTTGGCCTGCAAAGCCGCCTCCGGCAATGAATTCCACAGATTCATCACCCTCCGACTATAGAAATTCCTGCTCATCTTTGTTCTAAAGGTATATCTGAGGCTGTGCCCTCTGGTCTGACAGTCCTCTATGACAGAAACATCCCCTCCATGTCCACTCTATCTAGACCTTTCAGTACAGAGTAAGTTTTCAATGAGATCCTCACCTCATTACTCTCAACTCCAATAAGTAGAGGACCAAAGCCGTCAAACACTACCATTGCATTAACCATTTCATCCCAGGGATCATTCCCGTAAATCTCCTCTGGACCCTTTCCAATGCCAGCAAATCCTTTAATAGATACGGGCCCGAGACTATTCACAATACTCCAAATCAGATCCAGCCAATGTCATATAAAACCTCTTGTGTCTCCAGTTTGGTTAATAGTTTTAATTGTGGAATTGATAAAATATTGTTAGATGAGAATTGAGTCAAGAAGATGGGATAGACTTAAAAGATTATTTCTGATCTTATGGAATGGGAGAGCATGGCTCTGGGGGATGAGCAGTTTAGTCCTAATGATACATTCATTGATAAATATAATAGACCGGATGTCGATAAAAATATCACCTCATTTTTCAAGATGTAGCCATGGTTTGTGTCTCAGTTTAGCTTCCCATTTGAATGGTCGCATTTACAATGAGGTAGTGTTTCCTTGGCATTGCAATGGTATCTCACTAGCTGAACTGTATTCTTTTGGGAATTTAAGCTTCACCTGTGACTCAGACAGGAGAGCGTACAGTAAACTGATGTCCTTAGGAAGACAGAAATACAAATGCAAAAATTCACCTGAGGCACTGTCTGCGCTGAGAGTGGAGATTGTCTGCAACGCAAGAGATTCTGCAGAAGCTGAAAATCCAGTGCAGCACACACACAAAGTGCTGGAGGGACTCAGCAGATTACATTGTATCTATGGTGAGGAATGAACAGTCAACATTTTGGTCCAAGACCCGTCATCAGGACGGCTGTTTATTCCTCGTCATTGATGCTCTCTGACCTGCTGAGTTCCTCCAGCATTTTGGGTGGAAAATGCCTTCCTGTATTTCTGCTCCGTGCACGAAGTGGATCATGTGGTTCCTAGAACAACCTACAGGGTAATGTGTGAAAGGGGCAAAGCAACTCCCTAGAAGAAAAATATAAATACTTGCACGCAAAGCCTCATTATCAAAATTAACACCTTACAAAGCAGTCTATTTCCTTTGCTTTCTCAGTGGGTTGTTGAAAGTGAAGGGAAGTGAGCATTCCTCCATGGTACATTGAAATGGATGTCCCTGCTAACCGGTCTTGCAAAGAAAGTGTGGCTATGTTTAAACTCCCAGAATACATAGAACATAATCCAGCATCTATCAACTCTTTTAGAATGGGATAAGAATGTAATTAAATGTTCAGGCAATTTCGAACTATCTAAGGATCTAATATCCTACTCCACTCAAAGTAATTATCAGGAATAAGATTATTCCTGTGTAATTCATGTTCAATATTGGCATTTGAAAAACATGTCTATTTGTCAATACCTTTGGGCATCTCTGGAAAACGAAAGCTGTGGTTAACCTCAACAATTGAGATATTTATCATATTTCACTGTTAATGTGACTTGTTATACGTATTTATAACGTGTTAAAAATTGAAATTGACACTATGCTGGTGTATTTTGCGATAAGACCATACTTATTAAATAGAAACGGCATTTTTCTCAATTTGAGATATGGTGGGAAGAGGGAGAAGAAGGAGGCAAAAGGGCCAGAAGTGATAGAAACCTGGGAAAAGACTGCCACCATTCACTTTATCTATGCTCTACATCATTTTATAAACCTCTATAAGGTCAGCCCTCAGTCTCCTATGCTCCAGGGGAAAAACTGCCCCAGCCTATCCAATGTCTCCTTATAACTTAACTTTCCAGTCCTGTTAGCATCCTTAATGACAAGCTTCCTCTTGCTTGGTGACCAGAATTACATAAAATATTCCAAGTGGTTTCTTGCCAACGTCCTGTACAATTGTAATGTAAGATCCCTCCTCTTGTTCAGATGAAAGGTCACTGATGTGACCCTTTATCTTCAGAAAGGTAAGTGGGGGGGGGGTGTGGGAGGAGGGAGATGAGGGGGGTGGGATAGGTGGAAGAGTTAAAGGGCTGAAGAAGAAGGAATCTGAAAGGAGAGGACAATGCACTAGGGAATAAAGGGAAAGAGGATGGGAACCAAAAGGTGGTGGTGGGCAGGTGAGGATAATGAAAGGGTGAGAAAGTAAACAGAATTAGGAATGGAAAATGAACGATGGGGGGGAGTGGTTGTGCTCCATTCCTTTCCAGTGCTGATGAATGGTCTTGGCCTGAAGTATCAACTGTTTATTCTCCTCCATAGATGCCACCTGACCTGCTGGGTTTTTCCACCATTTTGGGCATGTTGCTCCAAATTTCCAGTATCTGCAGTTTCTCTTCTTTTAAACCAAGGCCATCTATCCATTATCCCAGGGAAGCAAAAAAACTGTGGCCATTCACTTTATCTATGACCTTAATGATTTTATAAATTTCTACAAGTTCACCCTCTAACCCTCCTACACTTCAAAACAAAAGGCCTAGTCTTGTATAGTCTTTTGGAAATCACAGCTTTGGTGACCTGGGTTTGTGTGAAGATTTCATGTTCCCCCTGTGACCACATGTACTCCAGCTTCCTCTGAGTCCCACTGGCATCCAGATTAGTAGGAAAACTGGCTATTGTAAATTGTGCTCTGTGTGTAGGTGAGTGGTAGAATCTGTGGGGAGGGAGTTGAGAGGTATTGTGCGGAGAATACAATGGGATTGGTGAAGGATTAGTAGAAATGGTTGTTTGTTGGCTAGCATAGACACAATGGGCCGAAGTGCCTTTTCCAGAGCTGTATGACTTAGAATCAGGCTTATGATCACTGACGTATGTCAGGAAATCTGTTGTTTTGCGGCGACAATACAGTGCAATACATAAAATTACTATATATTATAATAAGAATATATAAAAATGTGAAAAGAAAGCAAAATAGTGAGGTAGTATTCATCCATTCATGGACCGTTCAGAAATCTAATGGCAGAGGGGAAGAAGCTATTCCTAAAATGTTGACTGTGTGTCTTCAGGCTCCTGTACCTCCTCCCTGATGATAGTAACGAGAAGAGGGCATCAGAATCAGGTTTATTATCACTAACATATGTCGTGAAATATTTTGTTTTGTGGTAGAAGTACAGGGCAATGCATAAAATGCACTATATGTTAAAATAATTATATATGCGTATATAAATAAGGATGTCCTGGAGGGTGAAGATCCTTCATGATTGAAAACATCCTTGATGGTGAGGAGATTGCAACCCTCCTCAGCTTTTTCTGACCCTGTGCATTGGTGCCTCTATATTAGGTGGTGATGCAGCCAGTCAGAATGCTCTACACTTCGAACACCATGAACTCGTCCTGCTGACCTTCTTCATGAAAAATCAACAGTACATTATCTTCACTCTTCATCTTGCAAGTAAAACCACAGTAATTTTCTGGTACATGTCCACACGGAGCCCGATTTCTGCTGCACCCTCTCTTTCCTACCCTTACTTGATTTCAAAAATGGAGAAACAGTGTGAAAGTTAGAACCTCTTATCGATCAAACCAATAGAACATCGTGTTGTTCATGCTAAACTTCCGCTTCTCTGTGCTTTTGGTTGATTTACCCTGCCAAGTCCAGCTAGCAGGGTAACCGAACTAGCGCCGGCGTCCTCTGCCAGACGAACATCCCTGGCACTGAGGGATAAACTGCACTCAATGATTTACACTCAATTCCTTCGGGCAGGCCGCACTGTTCATACACCAGCCACGTAACTCCAAAAGCAAACACATTCCGAGTCCTGTGAGGACTGAGGAAACAATCTGAGATAGAGCAGAGCAGCCCGTAGCGCCTCTGGCTCACAGAACCAGCAGCGCTGACCCCAGGTGGAGTTTGCACTTTCTCGCTGTGACCGTGTGGGTATCTTCCGAGTGCCTCGCTTCTGTACAATAAGACGGACTGTGGACTTCAATATCTATCTCATCATAGCTTTACGCCTTCTTGTCTGCCTGCTCCGCGCTTTCTCTGTAACTGTAACGCTTTATTCTGCAGACTGTTACTGTTTTTCCT
The DNA here is from genome assembly GCF_030028105.1 of Mobula birostris. Classification (NCBI taxonomy): domain Eukaryota; kingdom Metazoa; phylum Chordata; class Chondrichthyes; order Myliobatiformes; family Myliobatidae; genus Mobula; species Mobula birostris. The sequence continues at coordinate 21,809,417 of NC_092392.1, read as the reverse complement.
CGAATTAAGTCAATGTTGCTCAGGTCATCACATTGCTTTGAACCTCACACTCTGCTTGTCTGGTCCATCGGGATCAAGGATGGACTCAGTTATATTGCATGGAAGCAAGCCCTTCAGCCCAACTCATCCAGACTTGCTTATCAATTTGTCTACCTAAGTTGTTCCACTTGTCTGTGTCTGGCCCATATCCTTCTAAGCTCTTTCTATCCTGGTAGCTGTCCAACTATTTTTTTTTAAACATAACCCGCTTCCCCTTTATGGACTGTCTATACTTCTCACTGCCTCAGTAAAGCAATCAGCATAACCCACCCCAGACATTCTCTATTCTCACATCTTCCATCAGGTAGAGGATATTCAAGCCTGAAAGCACGAACCACCAGTCTCAAGAGCAGCTTCCGTCCTGCTATTATCAGATATTGAATGGACATCTTGTACAATACGATAGACTCTTGACCTTAAAATCCACCTCATGTTAATATGACACTTTATCATTTACCTGCACTGCATTTGTTTGATAGCTTTGACACAATATTCTGCACTCTTATTAGTTTACCTTATTTTACCTCAATGCATTGTGTAATGATTTAATCTTTATGAACAGTATGCCAGACAAGCTTTTCACTGTATATTGGTACATGTGACAATAATAAGCCAACAGCAATGCCAATAATTGTACCTGCATTTCTAGCTTCTTACGATTTGTTCCATATACCTTCCACCCCCTACGTGAAAAACTTGCCCCTCGGGATCCTTTTAAACTTTTTCCCTCTCTTCAAAATCGATATGCCCTCTAATAGACTCCACTATCCTGGAAAAAAAGACTATGATCATCCACCTTATCTATGTTGTTTGACCTCCTTCCCCTTCCCCCACCCTTGTATTTGGGCTTCGTCCCCCTCCCTCTCCAGTCTCGACGAAGGGGCTTGGTCCAAAACGTCATAGGTGCTACCTGACCTGCTGAGCTCCTCTAGCATTTTGTGTGTGTTACTCTGGGTTTCCAGCATCTGAAAAATCTCGAGTTTATAGTCATGTAGTACTGCAGCATAGAAGACTTGAAGCTTAACCTCCAAAGATGTGCTTGCAGAAGTGCCGTCTGCATTCTGGGTGGTGTTGCATTGTCCTTAGTTTTGGATTTATGGAGCCACAAGGTTGTACACTGTCCATATGAGGTAAGTGCTGGTGTGATGACTCACACTTAACAGACACCAATCAACACAGAGGTTGGATCTGTTATAGACCTGTGAAGTTCAAAGTAATTGAAAGTACGTATATGTCACTATCTACAGCCCTGAGATTCATTTTCTTGCAGGCATTCACAATAGGACAAAGAAATACAATAGTCAATGAAAGACCATACACAAAAACTGACAAATGTCCAATGTGCTGAAGCAGACAAGCTGTGCAAATGCAAAAAAAATTAAGTAAATAACTAAATTTATTAATAATGATATTGAAAACGTGAGCTGTAGAGTCCTTGAAAGTAAGTTGTGTAATCAGTTCAGGGTTGAGGTGAGCAAAGTTTGGGAGCATGATGGTTGAAGATTAATAACTGCAGATTGGATACAAAAACTGGACTCCTCTGGCTCTTCATTAAATATCTGATAATTTCCCTGTCTTGGCAAGCCTAAGGTGATGGGTTGGGTTGCAAAACAGTTATCATCTGTCCAGTCACATACAATGACTTATCAAATGGGTGAACTTCACTAAAGGGTCACAAGTCTGGTGTTGTCAGATGAAAGAAATGAGCCTTTTTTCTACATGTGCCAATTGCAAAGAAAGCGTACATTATAAGTAACGCTACCTGAGATCTTTTTTTGATACGATGCAGCTCAAGTATGCCAAGAAATAAAGACACAGCACCCGGGTACCCAAACCACTGAAAACATGTCATTTGAAACTGTTGCTGTCTGGAGGCTATACTTGAGTCATTTCATTTTTCACTCTGCACCTGTCCTTATATCCCACCCCCTGCAAAGCTTTACAGTATCTGATATAGAAATAACCCAAAGCTGCATGAATCATCTTCTCTGCAGTCATCTTACCTGGGGCGCATGACTCCAGTGTCTCCAAAGGCAAAGAAAAATATAGTCTGCAACTATTTATCACCCCATCTGTCAACAAACCAAACCAAGGCACCTACCTGCCTCCCAGCCCTGATGATCAGCAATCTGTGCCAAGAAAGGTCACACAGAGGTAAAGAAGTCTTTCGAAGACTGCTTACAATTCTAGACGCTTCCCCCTATATAATTGCAGCAATCAGAGAACTCAGGAATTTGCAGCCTACGGAAGGGCAGGAAACAAAATTCCAAAGCTCTGCTTCAATTATTGAGCAATAATACTGCTTACTTTCCAGTCCTTTTTATATATCTGTGCTCTAAAGACCTTTACGGAGTCCCCCTTTTTTATTTCCTGCTGAAGCATATGGGTTGGATTGTAGAACAGAATCAATGTCTTGAACGCCTGCGATGGAAACATTCAAGTTATTTTTTTTTTATTTCCCAGCCATTTGGGAATAGATACATATTTCTTTAACAATCCTTTGAAAACAGAAGTCCGGAAGTCGAGGCCCATTGGCCTGAGTCCCAGGTCTGCAAATCTCTGCAAGTCTGCTGTGGTAGTTGAAAGCCCAATGTCTGCATGTCCGAGTCCAGATTCAAGCCCTCAGGAGGCTGGAGGTCAAAGAAAATGGGCTGCTTTGGAGTTGGAGGCCTGTGTTTGTGGATGGGTAGGAGGGAGGAATAGGGCTTTTGGTGCTGTTGTGGTTTAGTTCCTTGTTGTGTTCTGTGTTGCTTTTCTGAGCATTGTGGCCAAGCTATGTTGGCAGTGGAATGTGTGGCGACCCTTGCGGGTTGCCCCAAGCACACCTTTGAGTGTGTTTGTTGTTACCACACTCAATACATTTCACTGCGCGTTTTGATATAAATAAGCTTGAATCTTGAATCTTGACTCAGCAGTTCAGGAATCATCTAGGGATAGGACGTTTCAAGCTGAGACCCTTCATCAGAACTGGAAAGCTAGGGGGAAGAAGCCAGAATAAGAAGGTATGGGGAGGGGGGAGGACTACTAACTGGGAGGTGGTAGATGAGACATGATGAGAGGGAAGATGGGTCAGTGGGAGAAGGGGGATGAAGTAAGAAATGGGAAGTGGTAGGTTGAAGAGGGGAGAGTGGACATGAGAGAAAGGGAAGGAGAGGGGCACTTGAGGGAGACGAGGGGAGGCAAGGAGAAGGAGTGACTGAAGAGCCAGAATGGGGAATGTAAAAGAAGAAAAGGAGAGGTTTCATTAGGTACATTTAATGTCAGAGAAATGTATACAATATACATCCTGAAATGCTTTTTCTTCACAACCATCCACGAAAACAGAGGAGTGCCCCAAAGATTGAATGACAGTTAAATGCTAGAACCCCAAAGCCCCCTCACTCCTCTTTCTCCCTCGTGTAAGCAGCAGCAAGCAATGATCATCCCTTCCCCCCACCAGCAAAAAAAAGCATTGGCACCCGCCACCAAGCACTCAAGCATGCAGCAAAAGCAACAGCAAAGACACAGACTTGCAGTACTCCAAAGACTATGCATTCACCCAGAGCAATACACATAAAAGTTGCTGGTGAACGCAGCAGACCAGGCAGCATCTCTAGGAAGAGGTGCAGTCGACATTTCAGGACTAACGTTAGTCCTGATGAAGGGTCTCCGCCTGAAACATCAACTGCACCTCTTCCTAGAGATGCTGCCTGGCCTGCTGTGTTCACCAGCAACTTTTATGTGTGTTGCTTGAATTTCCAGCATCTGCAGAATTCCTGTTGTTTGCATTCACCTGGAATTTGACATACCGCAGGTTCTCTCTCTCCCTAATGAGAGAGAAAGAGATGACTCCGTTTCACAGCGAGATGGGAGACATAACAAACAACTCACTGGTTTACGATGTTAAAAGTCCATTGTGTCGCTTTTTCCAAGCTCCGTGCCCAAAGATCTCGGGTCTCTGGGCACACAGCCAAAGATCTTCCGGCTCCCATGACACACCGGTCCGGGACACTGACCTTCAATCCGCCCATCTCCAGAGCCCGAGATCCTAGGCCTCCAAGGGCAGGTCAAACTCTTAGGCCGCGCCCTTGGCATGTCGGATAACGGCCAGTTGTGAAACTCGAGAGCTGGTCCCATTCCCGCAAAGAACCAAAGTCAGCATGTAACTCCATGTCAGGGTCTTCAAAAGAACCCTGAAAAGGAAAAATAGAGATATTAGCGATGGAAATAGAGCTGTTTCCCAAGATGCAAGCAAAGGAGTTGCCGTTTAATGCCATCTTGACTAAGCCCCGCCCTCGGGAGGGGGAAGAAATGATCAGAAATTAGGAAAATCAATATTCATGCCATCAAGTTGGAGGCTGAATATGAGGAATATTCTACCCAGACAGAGTATGAGGTGTTGCTCTTCCAACCAGAGAGTGGCCATTGAAATTCTCATTGTTTACTTTCGTTGAAAGATTTTCCAATGGGCGATATTAGTAAAGTAGAAACAAAGGGCCTTGTATATAAAAATAGAACAAACACCAACAGAAGTAAAAGGGGGAACAGAGCACAGCAACACCTGCTCAGTCCCCTTTGACCCTCACCTATTTTTATCAATATACCATGGAAACATCCTATCCAATGCTTGATATGGCAACTGCTCCGCTCGTGACTGTAAGAAACTGCAGAGAGTTGTGGACACAGCTCAGCGCATCACAGAAAATAACCTCCCCTCCATGGACCCTGGCTGCATTTCCCTCTACTTCAATAAAGCAGCCTACGTAATCAAAGAGCTCTCCACCATGAACATTCTCTCTTCTCCCCTCTCCCATCGGGCAGAAGATACAAAAGTCTGAAAGCACGTCCCACCAGGCTCAAAGACAGCTTCTATCCAGTAGTTATAAGACTAGTGAACAGTCCCCGAGTGCAATATGATGGACTCTACCTTATTATAGACATACCTTATTGTCCACCTGCACTGTACTTTCTCTGTAACTGTGACACTTTACCCTGCATAATGTTATCATTTTCCTGATACTGCCTCAGTGCATTATCATGGTTTCTATGCCATTGGAATCAGTTGGTCGATTTGTAAAGTATCGTGTGCTTCTTGGAGTGCAACATTAAGTACACATTAAACAAATACGCGCACAGGCATCTTCGCTCTGTGGGTCACTTCTTCAGAACGAAGACCATCATCCTTGACCTCTAGGGATAGCCACGACGACGAATGACGTGATCTTCATGGATGGCATGCAAAACAAATTTTTTGTGTACCTCAACAATAAAATCAATTTACCAATTTGTATAAATACAAACACACCTAATCCTCTACCCAAGTCAATTTTCCCAATTCATGTCCCTTGATCCCATAACGTCAAAAGACCTGTTGATCAGAAATGTACAACTGACCATCCACAATTTACTCATCATGGAGTAAAAGGATTACTACTCATCTGATCCCACAAAGGTCAACCCCTTGTTATCAGCTGATCTCCTGTCATTCTCAATTCTACACACTGAGGAAGCAGCCTACTTGCAAACTCTGTTCTCTCCCCCAACCTTGTCCCTGTCGCCCACCAAATTTCTCTGCAAAGAACCAGCCCACCTCATAAGCACACCATTCACCACAGGAAAGGTAGTTCCCTCTCGCTATGGGGGCAACGTGGTTGCAGCATGTGGCGTCAACAAAATGCACTTCTGTAGGATGATGACAACAGCTCGCCAATCCTCAAGTTCCTCCAGCAAGGACGATGTGGGCAGCAGAAGTGTGGGAATGCCACGACCAGCAGATTCCCCTCTTTAAGTTCCATTCCATCCTAACCTGACAGCATATCACCATTCCTTTAACCCCATTAGGTCTAAATCTTGGAACTTCCTCCCCAACATCACTGTGGGAGCACTCTAACCAGAGAACTGCAGTGGTTCAAATAAGTGATTCTCCTTCACCTCATCAGGGCAATTAAATGTGGCCTTACTCTGAAAAAAATGAATAAATAAAAAGACTTAAAGTTGCCTGTCTCGGACATTTTCCACTTGAAGTGCACCATTAGTATAATTCTGTATGACCTGTTTAACATATCCAGTAAATAAAAATCAAACTATGTCAAGGCTCTGAAGGATGCTGTAGAACAGAGACGTTGGTATAAAGGCACTGAAAGTAAAGACACAGGTAGATAGGGTGGTGAAGAATGTGTCCGGCATGCTTGCCTTCATTGATCAGGGCACTGAGTGCAAGAGTTGGGATGTGATGTTACAACTATACAAGATGTTGGTGAGAGTGCACTTGGATTACTGTGTGCAGTCCTGGTCTCCAAGCTATAGGAAGGTTGCCGTTAAGCTGGAAACAGTCCAGAAAGGATTCACAAAGACATTGCTGGGACTGAAGGGCTTCAGTTTTGTGAGACACTGGATAAACTGGATAAACTGGGAATTTTTTTTTTGTGGAATATAGGAGGTAGAGAGAACTTTATAGAGGTTTATAAAACTAAGAGGAACACAAATAATCTGAATGGCCAGAGCTGGATTTTTTTCAGCGTAAGGATGTCTAAAACTTGAGGATTAAGGTGAGAGGGGAAAGACTTAAAGAGTACCTGAAGGGCAAGTTTTTTATTCAGATGGTAGTGGGCACATGAAATGGAGTAAGGAAGTGGTAGAGGTGGGTACTGTTAGAATGTTTAAAAGCCATTTGAATGGTACATTGATAGGAAAGGTTACGAAGAATGTGGGTCAAGCACAGGAAGTGGGATTAGCTCAGGCAGGCAACTTGGTCAACAAAGGCAAATTGGGCTGAGGAGTCTATTTCATAACTGCATGACTGTGTGATTCTAAAATACTGCAGATACGGGAAACTTAAAAGTAGAAAAATGCTGGAAAATCTCAGCGGGTCGGCCGGTATCCGATGGAAGAAACATGCTTAACATTTCAAGTCTGAGACTCACGACAGGTCTCCAGTGCTTTCTGTTTTCACTTCACAAAGATAAATATAAAGATCAGCTTTATATGTCACATGGACATTGAAACATCGAAGCATACAGTGAAATGTGCCATTTGCTTCAACAACCAACATAGTCCAAGGATGTGCTGGGGGAAGCTTGCAAATGTCACCACGCTTCTGACTGCAACAAACCATGCCCACAATTTACCTACCCTAACCCATGCGTCTTTTGTGCTTACTTTGACCATTAAGTCATGGAGGCACCTTTCCGGACTCCCACAGCAACAGCAAACAATGACCCTGTGATTTCTGCCTCAGAGAATGACAGGAGAGCATCTTTCAGGAGGTGAACCCACGGAAAGCATCAGGCCCAGACAGAGTAGCAGGCAAAGTAGTAAAGGCCTGTGCTGGAGTGTTCACTGATAAATTTAACCTCTTGCTTCTGCAGTCTAAGGTACCCAACTGCTTCAAACAGGCTTCAATTACATCATTTCCTAGGAAGAACACGATTATCATCCAGCAGCATTTACATCCACTGTGATGAAGTGTTTTGAGAGGTTGGTGATTAAACATATCAACTCCTGCCTGAAACCTGATTTGGATCCACTCCAACTTGCCTACAGTCACAACAGATGCTACGTCAATGGCTCTTCACTCAATCCTGGAACATCTGGGCAATGAAGACGCATACATCAGGATGCTCTTCATTGATCACAGCTCAGCATTCAATATTATCATCCCCTCAAAACTAATCAATCAGATTCAAATCCTGGGCTTCAATACCTCCTTCTGTAACTGGATCCTCGATTTCCTCTCTTGCAGACCCCAGTCAGTTCAGATTGGCAATAACCTCTCCTGTCCAATCTCCATCAGCACAGGTGCACCACAAGACTGTGTGTTTAGCCCATCCTCCTCTCACTTTACACATGACTGTGAGGCTAAATACGGATCCAAAGCCACATTTAAGTTTGCTGATAACATCACAGTCATTAGCTAAATCAAGGGTGTAACCAATCAGCATATAGGAGGGAGAATGAAAATCTGGCTGAGCTGTGCCATAACAACAACCTCTTACTCAATGTCAACAAAACCAAGGAGATGATTATTGACTTCAGGAGGAGGAAACCGAAAGTCCATGAGCCAATTTTCATTGGGGAATCAGAGCTGGAAAGGGTCAGCAACTACAAATTCCTCAGTGCTAGCCTCTCAGAGTATCTGTCCTGGGTCAAGAATGTAAGTTCCATTAAGAAGAAAGCATGGCAGCACCTCTACTTTCTTAGAAGTTTGCTAAGATTCGGCATGTTATCTAAAACTTTGATAAACCTCCATTCCTGATGGTGGAGAGTATATTAACTGGATACAGCTCAGTCCATTATGGGTAAAGCCCTCCCCACCATTGGGCACATCACAGGAAAGCAAAACCCATCATCAAGGACTCCCGCCATCCATTCTCTCTTCTCACTGCCGCCATCAGGAACCTCAGGATGCACATCACCAGGCACAGGAACAGTTATTGCTCTTCAAACCACAGGATCTTGAACCAGAGGGGGTGAAGCACCTTCAATAACTCCAAAAGACTGAAGTAGGGTAAATACTGAAAGTCTTTTATTCGCTGTACAATATCACCTCCATGCTGAGAGTCTGCCCCTGGACTGAGGGGGGGCAAGGCGAAATCACCTTTATACAGGAGTCTGTGTGAGGAGCCACAGGGGCAGTCAGCAGAGGGGCGTGTCCAGACAGTTAACCCAGTTACAACATATATATGGTTTATCACAGGGGGTAACTTCACTCAACTTCATTTGCCCCTCACTGAAATGTTCCCACAACTTCTGGACTCACTTCAAAGTCTTTTCATCTCATGTTCTTGATATTTATTCCTTGTTTATTCACCATTATTATTTTTCTCTTTCTTTGTGTATGTGCACAGTTTGTTGTGGTTTTTTTTGCACATTGATTGTTGTCTATCCTGTTGGGTGTGGTCTTTCATTGATTCTATTGTGTATCTTGTATTCACTATGACTGCCCACAAGAACATGGATCTCAGGGTTGTATATGGTGACATATATGGACTTTGATAAATTTACTTTGAACTTTTGGAATGTGGGAAGAAATTATATGGTTACGAGGAGAACATTAACTCCTCACAGACAACGGCAGGAATTGAACTCCAATCTACTGTGCTGCCCGATACAGTTTCTTAATATCTGCAAAGTTTCTGAAACCTTTTTGTAGGGATATTAATTTCTATTTTTAAATTATTAAATGGTAGAATGGATATGAATATGTTGATTCAAATGGTGGAAGATTCCAAATGAAATGCGTTCTACCTGTCTATTGTTGCCAGTCTTCTATGTGGTGGTGTGCTGGGGCAATGGCATCAATCCAGGTGATGCCAACAGGCTCAATAAACTGATTAGAAAGGCTGGCTCTATTATAGGAGTCAAACTGGACACACTGGAGGCTGTGGTAGAACAAAGGACCCTATGGAAAATCCTGTCAATTCTGGACCATGTTTCTCTCCCTCTGCACGCCACCTTGGCTGAACAGAGGAGCACTATTAGTAACAGACTAGGACAAGTGCACTGTTTCAGAGAGCCCAAAATGAGGTCATTCTTACCTTCAGCCATGAGGCTCTATAATGAGTCAACCTATAGCCAGGGAAGTGATGACCCCCTCCTGTTGGTCTGTTTGAGGTAACTTATTTTTATTCTTTCTACTTTTCTTCTAATACTTATATCTGTGTACATTTAATGCTACTTTAACACTGTAATTTCCTTTGGGATCTATAAAGTATCTATCTATAAATACACAATTTAAAATACATATAAGTGATTAAATTATTTAATAGGTATTCTATTGACACATCGTATTGTAAAAGTATGGAATTCTATACAACTTGAGTCAGGTTAACACCACCAATGGCTAAATGAACATTTTCTATGCCAGAGTCTCTCAGCAATTCCATGGAAATTCAGTCTATTGTGACTGAACAATGGGACAGGTTCCAGCGAATGTCTTGCAGGCAGTGGCTTGGCCTGGTTTGCTTGGTGTTGTATTGGAAACTTGCCTGGTTATGACCTAATTTTTATCTCTGCGTAGGATCGGGGCCTGAGGAGGTGTTAAATAAACAACAGGATGGCACGTTGAGGTCAGGAGAAAGTGTAAACATCAGACCCCATTTTAACAGTAAGACCACAGCTTAGCCAAACCGGGAAGAAAGTAATATGGAGGGAGCAGTGGGTTGGGGAAAATGGAGTGGTTAGAGAGCAGAAAAAGACTACTTGAGAATGGAGAGGAAAGGACATGAGCAGTTTGGCAACCATGATATACAACTGACAGGGAACTCTTCAAAATTGTGTAAAGCCTTGGATAATTTATATCAAAAAAAAATTGGACAAGGCAGAACTTTGCAGGTTGACAGGAATTAGTCCCCAAACTCACTTTCAGGATTTGGATCTCATTAGGAGTTTCATTTGGAATTGAAGGAGATCTGGTATGTCACCAAAGACACTCACAAGTTTCTGCAGATATACCATAGACAGCAATCTAACTGGTTGCATCACCATCTGGTATGAAGGGGCCACTGCACAGGATCAGAAAAAGCAGCAAAAAGTTGCAAACTCATTCTGCTCCATCATGGGCACTAGCTTCTCCAGCATCGAGGACATCTTCAAAAGGCAATGCCTCAAAGAAGGTGGCGCCAACATTGATGACCCCCCCCCCACCTAACATTTTAGTAACAGTTTCTTCCCCTCTGCCACCAGATTTCTGAACGGACAAAGAACCTACGTTCAGTGCCTCCATATTTTTTGTTTTCTCTCTTTTTGCATTACTTATTTAATGTAATATACACTGCATATATATTTCTTGCATTATTGCAATGTATAGTTGTTTTTATTATGTATTGCATTGTACTACTGCCACAAAGCAACAATTTTTAATTCATATGCCAGTGATATTAAACCTGGTTCTGACTCTAACATCATTTAACATCAAATAAAGGAATGAGTAGCATTAATACTGCATCCCTAAATCCCCTTGAACTCAATCAGAATCAGGTTTAATACCACAAGATCACAAGACAAAGGAGCAGAAGTAGGCCATTCGGCCCATCAAGTCTGCTCCGCCTCTCCACCATGAGCTAAACTATTCTCCCATCTAGTTCCAATTTCTGGCTTTTTCCCCATATCCCTTGATACCCTGACTAATTGGATACCTATCAATCTCGTCCTTAAACACCGTCAATGATCGGGCCTCCACGGCTGTATGTGGCAACAAATTCCATAAATCCATGACCCTTTGGCTAAAAAAATTTCTCCTCATCTCTGTTTTAAATGGGTACCCTCTAATTCTAAGACCGTGCCTCTTGTCCTGGACTCACCCACCAAGGGAAACAGCCTTTCCACATCTACTCTATCCAACCCTTTCAACGTTCGAAATGTTTCTATGAGATCCCCTCTCATCCTTCTATACTCTAATGAATACAGGCCAAGAGCCGACAAACACTCCTCATATGTTAGCCAAGGCATTCCAGGAATCATCCTCGTAAATCTTCTCTGGACTCTCTCCAACATCAGAACATCCCTATTGGAATTCTTTGAAAAAGTAACAAGCAGAATAAACAAGGTGCCACACATGAGGCTGCTTTAACAAGCTACAAGCCCAGGGTATTACAGAAAAGATTCTAGCATAGATAAAGCAGTGGCTGATTGCCAGGAGGGAAAGAATGGGAATAAAGGAAGCCTTTTCTGACTGGCTGCCGGTGACTAGTGGTGTTCCACAGGGGTCTGCATTGGAACCATTCTTTTTCCATCATATATCAATGATTTGGATGAAGGAATTGATGGCATTGTTGAAAGGTTTGCAGACGATATGAAAATAGGTGTAGGGGCAGATAGTTTTCAGGGAATAAAGAGGCTATAGAAGGACTTAGTCAGATTAGGAGAATGGGCAAAGAACTGACAGACGGAAAGTGTCAGGAAGTGTATGGTCATGCATGGTGGTAGAAGAAATGTAAGGGTTGACTATTTTCTAAATGGAGAGAAAATACAAAAAAACTGAGGTACAAAGGGACTTGGGAGTCCTTGTGCAGGATTCCCTAAAGGTTAATTTGCAGGTTGAGTCTGTAGTGAGGATGGCAAATGCAATGTTAGCATTCATTTCAAGAGGATTAGAATATAAAAGCAAGGATGCAATGTTGAAATTATATAAAGCCCTGGTGAGGCCTCACTTGGAATATTGTGAACAAGTCTGGCCCCTTTTCTTAGAAAGGATGTGCCAAAACTGGAGAAGATTCAAAGCAGGCCTGTCATATGAAGAACGCTTTACAGCTCTGGGCTTGTGAGGTGGGGGCATCCGTCAGGCTCAACTGTCGGACAGAGTTCACCATGGATATTGTGTCCTAGCTGTCTCGATATGCAAGCTCGGTACAATATGGAAAGCAAGCTGTTACCCGTGTAGCAAGCTCCTCTTCTCCACACATCTGATGAACCCAAAGGAACAGCAGACACTGATACAGTTTGGTCAGCAGCGTCACAGGAGTTGCCAGTCAACATTGAACTCAATGTAGGTCTGCCTTAGGTATTCCTGCTCTGGATTTCTCCCTCAGGGTTTACTCCTGAAGCCTTCCTCACTCATGGGTGGATATAAATGTGAGACAGTGGAGGTTTGAGGTCAGATTTTTCCTTCTCCTAGAGGAGCTGCCTACCACGGCTAGCAAGCCCCATCTGCCCGAAGCGACTGGTTTTAAGGCACCAGTAACCTGCCTTTGCCCCTCCTCCTGTCAGTAGAAACAGTCCTGTCAGGCTTAGTACCTAAACCACACATGAAGGCCGGGAGCTGGAATTTGTTGTCAGAGGCTATTTGAAGCGCACGCCATTGGGAGTATTTAATAAGTAGTGGAAGCTAGTTGCCATTACCACCCCCAGCTATAACAACCTTAAGCAACCAATCTCTGGGCCTCTATTCACTACAATTCAGAAGAATGAGGGGTGACCTCATTGAAACCTATTGATTGGTGAAAGGCCTTGATAGAGTGGATGTGGAGACTAAAACCAGAGGATACAGCCTCAGAACAGAGGGGTATCTTTTTAGAACAGAGATGAAGAAGAATTTCTTTAGCCAGACAGTGGCGGTGAATTTGTGGAATTCTTTGCCACAGGCAGCTGTGGAGGCCAAGTGTTTATATATATTTAAGGCAGAGGTTGATTGGTCAGGGTATGAAGGGATATGGGGTAAAGGCAGAAGACTGGGGCTGAGAAGAAAATTGGATCAGCCATGATGAAATACCAGAGCAGACTCAAAGGCCCAAATGGCCTAACTCTGCGCCTATATCTCATGGTCTTATGGTGTAATACATAAAAGAATACTGTAAGATACAATAAAATTTTAAAAACATATCTATAAGTAGTAAAAAAAGAGTGAAATAGTGTTTATGGGTTCATGAACCATTCAGAAATCGGATGGCGGAGGGGAAGAAGCTGTTGCTAGGGTGTTGAATGCGTGTCTTCAGGCTTCTGTGCCTCCTCTCTGATGGTGGCAATGAGAAGAGCAGGTGTCCTGAAAGGTGTGGTTCCTCAGTGAAGATCTCATCTTCTTGAAGCATCACCTTGATTGCCTTGATATCCATAAAGATAACCATTTCTGCCGTGAATTTACCAAGCAGCTACGCATCCATGGCTCTGTTAAGTAGACAATCAAAAAACTTCATGACCTTCATGAGTCAAGGAACTTCTTCTCAACTCTGGTCCTGAATAGTTGACCGCTTAGTTTCCGACTGAGGCTCCCGGCTCTAGGCCCGGGGGATCCCGACCTGGGGCACCTCAGTTAATGGAATGGGTGCATGGCTTTAAAAAGGTAGGGAACCCCTGCTGTGGCCGGTGCAGCCTGGAGAAGCATTCACCTCACTTCCACCTGGTTAAGAAATAGGTGCATTCCAACGAGGTTACCTGTCACCCTTTTAAACACAAGAGTGTATAGGGATAGTGTAATTAATATCTGCTCACAAGATGAAACTGCCAGCCAAGGAATTAGTCTGTGAATTTATTCTGCATTCCTTCTATCACAGCCTTGAATGTAGAACACAACACCACAGTGTTGCGCTGACCGTTTAACCTACTCGAAGATCAATCAAACCTTTCCTTCCTACGTGGCCCTCCATTTTTCTATCATCCATGTGTCCTAAAAGTCCCTAAAAGCCTCTAGCACCCCCACTGCAGGGCAAGATAATGCTGCCTTCTAGAGGCACTGCCTCGTGAAGATGTCCTCAATGGTGGGGAGGGTTGTGCCCGTGACAGAGCTTGCTGGATCTGCGTCACCCTGATGCATCTTGTGGTCCTGTGCCTCAGGGCCTCTAAGCCAGGCTGTGACACAACCAGTCAGAGTGACCTCCGCTGTACATCTATCAAAATTGGTACATGTCTTTGGTGACATTTCAAATCCCTTCCAAAGCCCAAACAAAGTAGCGCTGCTGGCCTGCCTTTTACATGAGTGCTTCGGAGTGTTGGGCCCAGGGACAGAATCGTCCCTTGAGGCTGACTCCCGAGAACTTGAAGCTTCTCACCCTTTCCACCACTGACCCCTCAATGAGGACTGGTAAGTGTTCTCCCACCTTCCCCTTCCCAAAGTCCACAATCGATCCTTTTGCCTTGCTGACACTGAGTGCACTGGCGCATCCCTTGGGTTCGTGGTTTGGGATTCTAGCCAAGCACTATACAAGGGGCATAATTTTTGAGGTGACTGGAGGAAAGCACATGAGGGGATCTCAGAGGTAAGTTTTCACTCAGAGAATGGTGCATGTGTGGAACAACCTGTCAGGGGTGGTGTTAGAAGCAGGTAGATCAGTGGCATTGTAGGAGGGAAGGGTTAGATTGATCTTGGAGTAGGTTAAAAGGTCGGCACAACATTGTGGGCCAAAGGGCCTGTACTTTACTGTAATGTACAAAGTTAACAAATAAAATCATTAGGAGCAGCTTCTTTCCGCTTCACCTCCTTAAGGCTCAGAAATATTTCTTTATTTCCTCCCAGTTTGCATTCTTCTAACTTGTGAGGTCATTGTACCACGGTGCCAACAGGGTGTTGAAATAAAGAGATCCCGGCTTGCACAGGTTCAGCGTGTGCTTCTTTCCCCAGCTGCCCGGCTAGTATTTCAATGAGATGCTCAATCCAAGAGGCTCCCTACTACTGGGTGTCTGATGTCAGGAAATGGTTTCACTTGTAGGAAGACAGCTGAACCACATAACACCACGAACTCTGAAAGTTCTCTCAGCATACGCTGCCCACAATGCCCAGTACAGACAAAGCTGGAATGAAGTCAGGCCAGAGAGTGCACACAAGTGGCCCCAGAGTAACCGCTAAGCTGGCTGCATGAAGGAAACACATTTTCTCTGAGCTATAAAAGTGCACTGACTGACTCAGCAGTCATGTCGTGGTTCATCTTGAAGGTCTCCAAAATACTCACTTGGCACGATCAAAGGATCTACTTCTATGCCAACCAGAAATTCTGAAGTGGGCTGTGGCATTGCTTTATGAGGTTGGAGTTAGCCAGAAGCTTGTGCTACTGATCTAGAAACATGAGTTCAACTTCCACCACTGCAACCAAGAGATTTAAATGTAGGTAAGATTCAGGATTGTTTAATGTCATTTCCATTACACAAGTGTAAAGGAGAACAAAATAATTGTTACAGTACTTGGGATCCAAAGCAGCACAAAACAGAAACACAATAAGACAAAGAACACAATAATGATAAATACATAAGATAGCTTATATACATAGATGATTGAATGTCCATAAAGTGACACTAGGCACAGGAGTGTCTGTACATAAGGTGACTGGCAAGAAATGATAAAGTAGTGGTGGTTGGGGGATGTGGAGGGGTGAATTAGTGGGTGGAGGAGTTGATCAGCCTTACTGCTTGGGGAAAGTAATTGTTTTTGAGTCTGGTGCTCCTGACGTGGATCTACGTAGCCTCCTCCCTGATGGGAGTGGGACAAACAGTCCATGAGCAGAATGGGAGGGATCCCTCATGATGTTACTGGCCCTTTTGCTTTTCTATATATACGTCGTTGATGGCAGATGGGCTGGTGCCAGTGCTGCGTTGGCCAGTTTTGACTACCTGTTGTCGAGCCTTCCTGTACGCCACAATGCAGTTTCCGTATCACGCAGTGATGCAGCTTGTTAGGATGCTCTCTACCGCACATCTGTCGAATGACGTGAGTATTGATGTGCACAGTTTTGCTCTCTTCAATTTGATAAATTGGTAAATTGGTTTATTATTGTAACATTATTTAAACTTAGTTTTTTTGTAACATATTTTTATGCCGCGCACTGTACTGCTACCGCAAAACAAATTTCACAATATGTATCTGCGAAAATAAATTAGATTCAGATTTTAAAATAATATGTGACCATAATAAACCAAATTACCAATTTACCAAATTTATTTTAGTAATCTACATTTAAATCTCTTCACTGCTGTAGCGGGATTTGAACTCTCAATGCTAGATCTGTAGCCCGAGCCACTGATGTACAGTGAAAAACCAGTCCTGCATCCGTCCATAAAGATCAAATTACAGAAGTGTTGAGGTAGAACAAGGTTAAAAACGATAACAGAATGCAGAATAAAGTGTAGCAGTTATGGAGAAAGTGCAGTATTTTGAAAGTAAAACCGAGTAATCAGTAGCAGTGTCCACAAAACTACTGGTTTACTCCAGTCAGATAATAATGTGATTTTCTCTCAATGACTTAGAAAGCCTCAGGCAGTTGGCAACAAGCACTGCCCCCTGCCCTCGTCCTGAAAAACCTCTTCACAACAGATTCACTGATTGGAACAGTAAGCAAGACCATAAGACATAGAAGAAGAATTAAGCCAGTTGGCCCACTGAGTCTGGTCCATCATTCCATCATCTTTTCCAACCCCCTTTTCCTGCCTTCTCCCCAAAACTTTAACGCCCTTATTGATCAAGTACCCGTCAACCTCCACTTTAAATATCCAATGACCTTGCCTCCAACAACTGTCTGGGGCAATGAATTCCACACATTCACCACCCTCTAGCTGCAGAAATTCCTCCTCATCCTTGTTCTAAGGGGACCATCACTGCAAGACTTGTATGTGTCCAGGACAGAAAAGCAAGCATCCACCCTGCAAAATGCCTTTTCCAAAATCTCCCTTCTGGAAAGTGCTACAAGGTTATTAAAACAAAATCTTCATGCCATCTTAAAAGTTTCTACCCCCAAGCAGGTAATGTGATCAATCTAGTTAGCCCAGCACCCCCCTCCTCTATCTATTACCTCTGTCAATCCACTGCACCATAAAGACTTTGGACCAATGCTGGTAACATTGTAAATATACAGTCTGCTTGTATTCATGTATTTATGCACATTTTACTCCATATCTCTACGTTAGCCTGTAACTTATTTTATATAATTATTTATTAGAATTGTTGAATGTTGTCTTTGTTGCATGTCACACCAACACATCACAACAAATTCCTAATACAATAAATGCATATGACGAATAAAGTTGATTCCTCTATTCTGAAGCAAGACAAGGTTCCCACTGTATTTTGGTACTTGACAATAATAAACCAATTCCAATTTCATTTCCAAACTTTTGAATGCAATCTGTTTGGAAATGTTTAGAAAATTTGCACTGGCGCGAAAGAAATTGAAAACATTAGACATGACTCTAAAAGAAAAATGCAAATTAGGAAGATGATTAAAAACTGACTTATTATGTGAATAATTTGCTGAGAGGCTGAATGTTTTTTTCCTACTCATAAATATACTTGTGATAGCCGAGAAAGGAATTGTTGACCTAAATATCTAGGAACAGGACTTGAGGTCAAAATCAAATTGCTGGCATTGAGAAAGCTTTGTGTTTGCACTCAAACCTAAAAATGGCAAAATCATCCTCTACAACATTTCACACGAACACATTTAGTGGCCACTTTATTAAGTACCTCCTGTACCTAATAGAGTGCCACTGAGTATATGTTTGTGGTCTTCTGCTGTTGTAGACCATCGACTTCCAGGTCCAACATGTTGTGCATTCTGAGATGCTCTTTTGCACACCACTGTTGTAACACAACAGTTATTTTGAGTTGCCGTCGCTTTCTTGACAGCTTGAACCAGTCTGGCCATTCTCCTCTGACCTCTTTCATTAACAAGGCATTTTTGCCAACTGAACTGCCACTTATTGGATGGTTATTTTATCGCACCATTCTTTGTAAACTCTAGAGGTGTTCTATGTGAAAATCCCAGGAGAGCAGCAGTTTCTGAATACTCAAAACACCCCGTCTGGCACCAGCAATCATTCCATGGTCAAAGTCACTTAGATCGCATTTCTTCCCCATTCTGATATTTGTTCTGAGCAACAACTGAACCTCTTGACAAGCCTGCAGGCATTGAGTTGCTACCACATGATTGGCTGATTAGATTGGTATTAACGATCAGCTGTACTAGTGTACCTATAAAATGGCCACTGGGTGTATGAGGAGAGCTTTTATACATACAGGGCTTGGAAATTCCTTTAACATAACATAGTTTTTAAAAGGTCACAGTTTTCAATTGCAAGATACTCAGACTCAGATCCAGATTTATTTACTTTGAGGATGTTGCCAGGATTTGAGGACCTGGGTTATAGGCAAAAGTGGAATAGATGAGGACATTCTTTCCTCGAGCGTAGGAGAGTGGGGGGAGATTTGATAGAGGTATACATAATTATAAAGGGTAGATAGGGTAAATGCAAGCAGGCTTTTCAAGAGGTTGGGTGAGACTAGAACTAGAGGTCACAGGTTAAGGGTGAAAGGTGAAATATTTAAGGGGACCATGAGGAGGAGCTTCTTCACTCAGAGAGTGGTGAGATTGTGGAACAAGCTGCCAGCAGAAGTGGTGGATGTTCAATTTCTACATTTCAGAGAAATTTGGATGTGTGTATGGATGGCAAGGGTATGGGAGGGGGCCACGGTGTGGCTGCAGGTTGACAGGACTCATCAGATTAATTAGCTGGCATGGAATAGATGGGCAGAAGGGTCTGTTTCAGTGCTGTGGTGTTTTATGACTGTTTCAATAACATCAAAACAAACTGCGAAAGGCATCTTTTGTGTTAACAACCAACACACCTAAAGACGTGTTTGGGGGGGCAGCCCACAAGTAGAGCCACACATTCTGGTGCCAACACAGAATGCCCACAGTGGTCAGCAACTAAATGGCACACAAAAAGCAAAAAGACAAAAACAGCAAAACAAGCCCCATTCCTCACTTCCTCCCCCACATGTACACAGCCTCTAAGCTCAAGACGGATCACTTTCTTCAGCATTCAGCCTCCATCAGACTCAGATTAAGATTTGTATGTGCAGATGTTGGGCCGTCATGTACCCCAGCGTACCATTTCCAGAATTCAATGCACTGGGGATGGTGAAAGCTGGATGGATTCTTGCATTCCAAAGGGATCTTGATAGGACCATTGAGGAATAATTGCCTACATGTACAACCAGGTTTAAGGACAGCTTCTATCCCGCTGTTAAAAGACTGATACGATAAGATAGAATACTTGACCCCAAAATCTACCTTGTTATGGCCTGGCACCTTGCGGTCTGCCTGCACTGCACTTTTTCTATAACTGTAACACTTTATTCTGCATTCTGTTTTCGCTTTCCCTTGTATGAACTGTGACCTCAGTGCTCTGTTGTAATGACATGATCTATATAAATGTAATGTAAAACAGGTTTTTTTTACTGTACCTTGGTACATGTGACAATAACAAACCAATTCCGTTCAATTCGGTGCCATGGGGAAAGAGAGGATATGGGATTAACACAATGGCTCTGCAAGAAGCCAGCCCAGATGCATATTGCCTTCTGAGTTCGATGACACCATTTCTTCCTAAAATATCCAAAGTGAGTAGTTTCGGACAACATTGGAAGTTATTATTCATGTTGACTCATACAAGCACTCCACATGGAAAATCTGACCCTTTGCAACAATGACTTTTATGGAATGCAAAATGTGCTTAGAAGGAAACAGGAGCCGTATGTCACCGAACATCAGAAACCACACAATGACGTTTTCACAATGAGGTGAACATTACAATGAAGCCCATGTCACTCCCCCGAATGCTCACACTTTAATAAATGCAGGTGTCAATTGAAACTATAACAGTACACTTCTGATAATTCACAACAGCTGGCTCACTAATGTCACCTCTTCACCATCAAGGATATTGTCAAGATGCTATGCCTCAAAAAAAGGACCCTCCGCTTCAGGGACATGCCCTCTTCTCACCTCTACCATCAGGGATGAGGTACAAGAGCCTGAAGACCCACACTCGACAGTTAAGAAAGAGCTTCTTCCCCTGTCAGTAGATTTCTGAATGGTTTGCAAACTCGTGGTCCTCAGCCTTTTTTTTAAACACTATTTGGTAATTTATTGTAATTTTATGTCCTTGCACCATACTGCTGCTGCAAAACAAATACTTTTACATCATATAAGACAGTGATGATGAACCTCACAGTGATCTGGATTCTGAGGTTGTTTCAAATGATAAATATAAATCTGTGAATATGAAAATCACATCTGATTAATTTTACATTGGATAGTAGCCTTACATGGACAGATGCATAATTTTAAAGTGATTAGGGAATAGTACGGGGAGGAAAGTATAGCAGATGAAGTTTAATCTGGACGAGTGTGATTTGTTCCACTTTGGAAAGTCAAATGTAAGAGATACACTATATGTTAAATCATAGACAGAAGAGATGTTGCAGGCATTGGAAATCCAGAGCAACACATGCAAAATGATGCAGCTCTATAAAACTCTGGATGGGCCACACTTGGAGTACTGTGTCCAGATCTGGTTGCCTCACTATAGGAAGGATGTGGAAGTATTGGAAAGGGTACAGAGGAGGTTTACCAGGATGCTGCCTGGTTTAGAGAGTATGCATTATGATCAGAGATTAAGGGAGCTAGGGCTTTATTCTTTGGAGAGAAAGAGGATGAGAGGAGACATGATAGAGGTATACAAGATATTAAGAGGAATAGACAGAGTGGACAGCCAGCACCTCTTCCCCAGGGCACCACTGCTCAATACAAGAGGACATGGTTTTAAGGTAAGGGGTGGGAAGTTCAAGGGAGATATTAGAGGAAGGTTTTTTACTCAGAGCGTGGTTGGTGCGTGGAATGCACTGCCTGAGTCAGTGGTGGAGGCAGATACACTAGTGAAACTTAAGAGACTGCTAGACAGGTATATGGAGGAATTTAAGGTGGGGGGTTATATGGGAGGCAGGGTTTAAAGATCTGACATGCAAAGGATATTTCCAGTCAAAGATCAGATGGCACAGACTCAGAATAGAAGGACGTCCCTTTAGAACAGAGATGATGAGGAATTTCTTTAACCAGAGGGTGGCAAAACTGTGGAATTCATTGCCACTGACGGCTGTGGAGGTTAAGTCATTGGGTATTTTTAAAGTGAAGTTTGGTAGGTTCTTGATTAGTAAGGGTGCCAAGGTTACAGGGAGAAGGCAGGAGAATGGCGCTAAGGGGGGAAATAAATCAGCCATGATCGAGTGGTGGAGTAGATTCAATGGGCCAAATGGTTTAATTCGGCACCTACATCTTATGACAAACAAAGATAAAATCAGCAAGCGCTGGAAATCAAGCAACACACTCAGAATGCTGGAGGAACCCAGCAGGCCAGGAAGCATCTACGGAATAGAATACAGTTGACATTTCGAACTGAGACCTTTCATCAGAACTGGAGCAAAAAAGGATGAGGAATCAGAGTCAGAAAGTGGGGGGAGGAGAGGAAGAAACACAAGGTGAGAGGTGAAACCCAGAGTCAGGGGGGTGGGGGAGGGGAGAAGTAAAGAGCTCTGAAGTTGATTGGTGAAAGAAATACAGGGCTGGAGAAGGGGGTACCTGATAGGAGAGGACAGAAGGCCATGGAAGAAAGACAAGGGAGATGATGGGCATATAAGGAGATGAGGTAAGAGAGGGAATGGGGAATGATAAGGGGGGGGGGGGGGTGGATTACCAGAAAATCAAGAACTCCATGTTTGGAGGCTGCCCATGTGGAACACAAGGTGTTGCTCCTCCATCCTGGGTGTGGCCTCATGCTGACAGTTGGAGGAGGCCATGGATTGACATGTCAGAATAGGAATGGGAAGTGGAATTAAAATGGGTGGCCACCGGCAGATCCTGCTTTTTCTGGCAGACGGTGCTCAGTGAAGCAGTCTCCCAATCTACGTCAGATCTCACCAGTATACAGGAGGCCACACTGGGAGCACCAGGTACAGTAGATGGTTCCAACAGACTCACAGGTGAAGTGTCACCTCACCTGTCTCCTTACCTGCCCATCAGCTCCCCTTGGTGCTCCTCCCCCCTTTTCTTTCTTCCATGGGGTGGTTTGAGTTTGCTGATCTCCTGGGGGTTTCACACACAACAGTCTCTGGAGTTTACAGAGAATAGTGCAAGAAACGAAAAAGATCCAGTTCTGTGAGTGAAAATTCCTTGCTAATGAGAGAGGTCAGGGGAGCATGATCAAACTGGTTCAAGCTGACAGGAAGGCAACAGTAACCTAAATAACCACACGTTACAACAGTGGTGTGCATAAGATCATATCGAATGCATAACATATCGAATCTTGAAGGCGATGGGCTGCAACAGCAGAAGACCACTACAGGACGTACCTAATAAAGTGGCCTCTGAGCGTTGACCATAAGTCCATCAGACATTTGGCCCACTGAGTTTCCTCCGCCGTTCCATTACAGCTGATTTATTTTCTCTCTCCACCCTATTCACCTGCCTTCTCCCCATAACCTTTGACACCCTTACTAATCAAGGGAACCTCTGCTTTAAATCTACCCAGTGACTTGGTCTCCACAGCCATCTGTGGCAAGGAATTCCACAGATTCACTACCCTCTAGTAAAAGAAATTCCTCCTCATGTCTATTTTAAAGGGACATCCCTGTAATTTGAGTCTGTGCCCTCTGTTCCTAGACTCACCCACTATTGGAAACATTCTCAGCATATCTGCTCCATCATGACCTTTCAATATTTGGTGGGTTTCAATAAGATCCCTTCTCATTCTAAATTTCAGTCAATACTTACATTGCAATGCAGTCTCAGATGCTACACAATGGTGTGTGCCTTCAATCCCACCAACACAGTGCACGTAATCAAAATTTCCAGGCACAGAAGGCTAAACCATCAATTAAGGAGAACTGCAGATGTGACGAATGTGGCTGTCAAATGAAAAGATCAGAATATTGTAGTGATCTGTTTCCATGCACAGCACATTGTGCAATGGCCGTAAACAGAGCCAACCATTTTAAAAGGGTTGTCAGTACCGACTTGTTTTAGAATAGTAGAGACTGGTTCTGTGGGTGTGACATCAGTTGTTCTACAGATCCCTGGCCCAAATTAACAAGAGACTACCCTGAGGAAGGAGAGTCTTGGCAACTTCACCAATAGACTTCAGCTATTAGAGTTTGGCAGAGGTAAACCCAGTGAGTATGTATGTTCTTCCCAACTTCTCATGAAACTCTCACTTTAATATCTGTCAAAATTAAACAGAGTTACTCCGGTGAAAGTCCATTCCATTGCTGAGATAGTAGTGAGCAACTCCCCTGTTTTTCAGTTGATAATATACTACATGTTCATTTATAGCTGCTAAGATCAACAGTGATTTTCTGCTGACTCAACAGCTGTAAGGCAGCAAATATGAGTGTTGCTTCACTTTGGAAGTTCAAGTCTCCCATATTCATCTTGGTTAAAGAAAGACCTTGTACTTTTACCTCACCTTTTCAGATGCTTGGATAGCCCAGAGTTCCTTACATCCAAAGAACATAATCTCATAGTCATAGGGCAAGGAAACAGGCCCGTTGGCCCAATCATAAACACAAGAGATTCTGCGGGTGCTGAAAATCCAGAGTAACAAAACAAAATGCTGGAGGAACTCAGCAGGTCAGGCAGCATCGATGAAGAAGATAAATTGGCTCAATTTGCCCATGCTTGGCCCGTGTCCTTCTAAGCCTTTCCTTTCCATGTAAATGTTCAAGAGTTTCAACTACTTCCTCTGGCAGCTCGTTCCACATATGAAAGACTGCCTGCATGAAGAGGTTAACCCTCAGGTCTCTTTCACATCTTTCCCCTCTCGCCCTAAACCTATGCTGTCTGATTTTGATTCCCTTTCATAATAGTTTGGTATGGCAACTGCTCTGCCTGTGACAAGGAACTGCAGAAAGTTGTGGACACCGCTCAGCACATCACAGAAACCAGCCTCCCCGATACGGACTCTTGTCATTACCTCTTGCTGCCACAGTAAAGCAGCCAGTGTGCTCAAAGACCCCACCCACCCCAGATTTTCTCTTTTCTCCCCTCTCTCCCATCAGGCACAGGATACAAAAGCCTGAAAGCATGTACCCGCAGGCCCAAGAACAGTTCCTATGCCATTGTTATCAGACCTCAGGCGATAAAATGGACTCTTAGCCTCACACATCTACCTGGTTAGAATCTTGCACTTTATCGCTTACATTATTGTTTTTCGGTAACCTTCACAGTTTACTGTGCATCATTGCTGTTTTAACATATACTATTTTTCTTTTTCCTCAATATTTTCTTTAACATTTTACCTATCTTGAAATATTTATTAAATCTAGACCAATGCACTGTGCATTGACACTATCGACACTAGACAAGCTTTTCACTGTATCTTGGTAAATATGACAATAATAAACCACTAGCAATGACTTACCTGGGAAAAAATGACGAAGGTATTCACCTTGTTTATAACCCTCATGATTTTATATACCTCCATAATGTCAACCCTCAATCTCCTGCACCCTTTGAATAAAATCCCCACCCAACCTCTCCCTATAAATCAGGTAAAATTGATTGTTCTCGTAAAATTGATATCCTTCCCATAACAGTTGAACTTAATCTAATATATAATGACACCAAATGAAACTAATTGTGCCAAAGAACCAGATTCAGGTATCAACTACAGAGAATATAGAAGGAAGGATGAGATGCTGAGGCCTTGCAAGGCATTGATCAGACTGCACTTGGGAGTACTATGAGCAGTCGTGAACCCCTAATCTACGAAAGGATATGCTGACATTGGAGAAGGAGGTTCACAAGAACGATCCCAGGAATGAAAGGGTTAACATATGAGAAGAATTTGATGGGGTTTAGAAGAATAAAGGGGGAGCTTTCTGAAACCTATCAAATATTGAAAGGCCTACATTGAGTGGATGTAGAGACAATGTTTCCTATATTGGGGGAGTCTCAGGCCAGGGAGCACAGCCTCAGGATACAAGGAAATCCCTTTAGAACAGAGATGAGGAGGAACTTCTCTAAAGCAGGGGTTCCCAACCTTTTTTATGCCATGGAACAATACCATTAAAGAATGGGTCCACGCACCCTAGGTGGGAAGACCCTGCAGTCAAGAGGGTGGCAAATCTGTGGAGATCATTGCCACAGATGGCTGTCAATGGGTTACTTTTAAAGTGGAGCTTGTTAGGTTCTTGATTGGTAAGGGCATCCAAGGTTACAGTGAGAAAGCAGGAGAAAGGGGCTGAGAGAGATAATAAAATCCCCACCCAACCTCTCCCTATAACTCAGGTAATCACCCTAGCAACATTCTCGTAAAATTGATATCCTTCCCATAACAGTTGAACTTAATCAGGCATGATGGGATGGTGGAGCAGGTTCGATGGGCCAAATGGCCTAATTCTGTTCCTATGTCTTATGGTTTAATAACTTAGTTAACCCTCTGAGAGGCTTTTGAATTCCAGACCCACTTCAGAAATTTCATCACACAAACCCATATGAATTGTGGCATTGTGAGAGATGCTGGGGTTCCTGAGAAAAAACTAATCTGCTCTCTCAGGTGGATGTGGAATATCCTGTGGGTACTGTTTTGAAGATCAGACATCCTTAGCATCCATATTTCCACTCAACAGTTTGAGGGGAAAAAAATCTGACTGTTCCTTCTAGAAGCTAGTTGTGTCAATATTAATTGCCTTGTTTCCTCCAAACTATATAACTGGATGATTTGGGACAAGATAGACTAGTTCAGTAGAAATGCAAACCTTATGTTTTATCCATGTAGACCTCCAAATGGGTGATACCTTTGCATGGGAATTACCTGTCTCTTGATTTACTCACACCCCGCTATTTCCTGCAACAATAACATCATTTTCATTCTGAGCAACCTTGCCACCATCTAAAACTAAGATGGCACTGGCACCATATGGCAATATTTTGTGGAAAGTTCACAAAACTACTCGATATACTTCTTCTGAACTGCGATCACTGTAATTCTCAGCCTATAACTTCCCTTTAAAAAGTGAACTTCAGAACTGAAATGAACCAGCGTTTTACAATCTCCTGAAAGCTTTTAAGAACCTGACCCAGGGGAAGGCAGGCACAGCACATAAAGTGGACGAAGTTTGACCAAGAGGGAGCACTAGGGAAGGACCACAAGCCAGATTGAAGTGTTGAGGCCACAGAGCAGTAAGTGAACCAGTGCTCAGCCTTACTACTCTGTGACAGTCAAGATCTCCCACCTGCCTGCTTTTGACCCCTCCCCTCTCCTCTGGTGACTGCCATCGGGACCGTGATGCAGGAGTCTTGGGTCCCAAACCACCAGATCAATAACAGTTGTTGCCCTACAAGGACCAATCTGGATGATTTCACTCGCCGCAGCGCCGACCAACTCCAAAGCCTATAGACTCAATTACAGGGACTCTGCCTTTGTTATGCAAGTTTTTTTTCATAAATTCTATTGTGTTTCTGCATTTTTCCTATGGGTGCCTGCAAGAAAATGAATCTCAAAAGTTGTGTATGGTCAGCAGACTGTGATAATAAATTTACTTCGAAGTTTTGATCTTCTGGAGCCTGGGGATGTGTCAGTATTTGCATGCAATTTCCAGGAGCACCCCAAACAGGACATCAACTGAGGTATTATTGATGTGAGTCTTTAACTCCATTTCGCAGCCAATACACTTACTTGCACATATCTGAATAAGCACAGACGTATGGAAGGAAACAAAGTCCTACATGCAAACAAATTGCCAACTGAAGAAAACCATGCAACTCTAACTCAAATTTCTGATCTGCCCACATTTAATATGCTCAGAGGCTACTTTGTTAGGCACACCTGTACACCTGCTCGTTCATGCAAATATCCACTCAGCCGATCATGTGGGAGCAACTCAATGCATCAAAGCATGCAGACATGGTCACGAGGTTCGGTTGTTCAGACCAAACATCAGAATAGAGAAGAACTGTGATCTAAATGGCTTCGACTGTGGAATAACGACAGACAGGGTGGTTTACCTCTGAAACTGAGAGTTTCCAGGGATTTTCACGTGCAACGATCTCTAGCGTTTATAGACAATGGTGCAAGAAACAAAAACAAAACATCCAATGCATGGCAGTTCTGTGGGCAAAAATGCCTTGTAAATGAGAGAGGTCAGACTGGAAGGTGACAGTAACTCAAATACATGCACGTTACAACAGTGGTGTGCGCAAGAGCATCTCTGAACGCACAACACGTCAAACTTTGAAGTGGGTGAGCTACAGCAGTACAAGTCTACAAACATACATTCAGTGACCACTGAATTAGTTGGAGGAGGTACCTAGTAAAGAGGCCACTAAATGCACAGCAGATTCATTCAAACGCCAATGTAGACCTGTAAGGGATGGATCATTACATAAGACAACAGATACAAGCATTTACACTCTTCTGTTCATTTATTAATGCAAGTAGCATAGTATTTCATTCTTTACAAGGATAGGAACAGGTAAGGTAATATCTATTCACCAATAACTTACTTTACTAGAAAAAAAAGAGAAATACTGTATCCTCAAAGCTCCACATCTGAAAGGTACTGCGTAATTGTACAAATAACTTAGAACCTGTTATATTCGCCTTTGCTGCCAGTTCTCTATGTCATATTGCACACCTTTCGGTTTGGCTTTGTCAGTACCTCGAAAACAACGAGAACAAGACCGGAATTATTTTACAACAAAAATAAAAGAGGTGTGATGGGGCGATGTGTGTAAAAAAATACAGCCACTAAAAAGATGCACAAGGGTTATTATAGAATGCGTCTGCTCTACACCGTGGGCAACAGTGCACAGCACCATCAAGTGTTGTTGGGTGGTTTACTGGCACTGCACTATTAAAAGTTCCGCCAAATAATTTGCTTGTTAACTCCCAGATGTGCTGAATTTAATGAGTTTTTACAGTTATTTAGTCCTTGATTAACTTCTATGTGGTTGAGGTAGAAAAGATTGGACATTTAAAGCAAAAAAAAAAGATTTCTTTTAAGGGCTTGTAAATAAATGTTTTATTCACATTTTATTTAAATAGACCGTAGCAGTTAAAAGTGGCAAGAGGAGCTAAGATCTTTTTTTTAATTTTTTTAATGTTTTTAGAGAAGGAGACGACATTTACAGTACTTAACTCTCAAGGCTACAGAAAGTCTTAGACCAAAACCTGGACCTTACAGGAGGTACACATTACCAGAACCACAGTATTTTGTCACCAGGCCTTAGGCTTCGAGACCAATAGTGCTAACATGCAATTTTTATATTTCCTGTACAACCACAATGCAGAAATTTTGTGGTGAGACGGACAAGCAAAAAGAGACACTGTGGTGCCAGGAAACCATCCAAACATCAGCAAACCAAAACAAAATTTTAAAAACCCTCTCAAGCAGAAATCGCGATAGATCAACAAAATTAAGTCTAGTTTATTTTTTCTTTAAAAAATTATCCAACAAAACTGTAGCAGTCTTTTCTTTTAATCCACTAGCAATTATAATTGTTAAATGTATACAACCATCCAGCTTGTACAGCGTGTAATGAAATAATTCTTCTACATCTTCTTCTGGTAGTCTGAATTACTTACAAACAACAGTTACAGGAACTTGTTCACAATGCATTTCATCCAGGGACAATAGACGTCCAGATTCTTCATTGGTAATATCTGATTGCTTGCAACTGATAGTACTTCCTATGTGGAGGCTGAAGGCCAGATAAATGGTCTGTCTACAAGGCAATGCATCAAATAACTTCCGCTGGTGTGAGACAGTAGATCTGGGAGTTAGCTTTCGGCAGTTTTACGAGCAGAGAGGATAGTCTGGCTCTCTTTGGTGAGTTTGTTGTCTCCTCCTGCAGAATCTGTGTGCCTCTCTCTTTCCCTCTCTTGGTGCAAGAGTCCACTTATCCACGACTGCTCACATTGCACAGAAGAAGTCCCACACAGTCTCGTGGTTGACCACTCTTCCTCGTATATTTTTTACAGGTATTTTCAGGATTTGGGTGGGGGCAGACGGCTGGGATTTGGCCGAAGGCGGATACAAAGAAGGAAGGGTTGGTGGTATCTTGTTTAAAATGGTATTTCACAGCACAAGATCCTGTCTCACAAATAAACAGGTGACAAGACTACGGTGGTGTATTCACAAATGACGGTTGATGACTCAGTATACACACACAGCATACCGAGCGACTTATAGGTGATGTCTAGGGAAACTCTGTATCTGAGGCAAAGCTTGCTAATTGAAGGAGAGTTTATGGTTGCTCACTCTCAGAGATTTCCTATCATCTGAAAAGAGACGCATTTTGATTTAATCCCATGTGTGGACAATGTTAATGCAAAGCAGGCATGCTCTGCAGCTTCCCACTGGAGACGTCTACCCCATCGCAGTGACCATACTAGAGGGGTGGTGAGGTCCAAACGACAGGCCAGAGGATGGATGAACCGGGGTTGGTGTCGTCAGCACATGGCCCGAGTGGCTGAATGGTGGGATGTGGTGAATCGGCGACATGTGTCTCGTCAGAGCAGTGGGGCTGAACGAACTGGCCTTGTCCATGAGGCTCTTTGAAAACTCATCCAGACCATCGTGGGTCTTTTTGCTCTTCTTGGACTTGCTAGACATCTTCCGGTTCCGAGTCTGAATTCCTTCTTTCTTCATGGTCAGAGGTCGATTAATCTACAGGTGAAAGAAAGGAAGGCATTTTATATCGATTATTCCCTCCAACCCCAGGTCTATAGATTAATCTTTTTCAAGTTCTGGTTACTACTGACAAATAATACAACATACTGTGGACTTTCCTATCTCGCAAATTGAACAAATTATCTTAACATCGAGCGCAGAACGCTACAGCACAGGCCCTTTGGCCAACGATGTTACAGCAACCATTTAACCTCCTCTAAGATCAATCTCATCCTTCATCCCTTACATAACCCTCTGTGTTTCTATCATCCATGTGCCTTCCTAAGAGTTTATTTAATTGTCACTGATGTATCTGCCTCTACCACCACCCCAGCAGAGGGCATTCCACACACCCCTCGCTCTCTGTGTAAAACACCTCCTTCTGATATCCCCCTTCCATATGTTCCCCAATCACCCTAAAATTATGCCCCTTTGTATTAAACTTAAGTGATGAATAAAGGAAGATTTAGCACCAAAACAATCTTCGGATACCCCAGTGCACTTTTCACTACACAGAGAACGCAACAGTTGATTTCCTGTACAGGAAGATCCCACATAGGGCGTGGTAATTTGCTTTGAAAAGGTTGATCAAGAGATTAAGTATTGGCCAGAGCAGCAGATGAGGGGACTCTTTAAACAAAATAGTGCCACTGGGTCCTTTTATTTCCACTGATCTGAGCAATGGTGCCTCAGTCAGTAAGTGGTGTGAAAAGTTAGCCCCTCCAAAAATGCAGCTATTTCTAGAAAGTTTACGTGATTGTCAGCCTGTGTAAGTTTGGACTGGCAGGCTAATCAATTCCAGATGGTTGAATTGAATCCCGAGCTTAAACGGTGTGCTCACAGGCAAATACAAATACAGGCATCTACACTCACTGAAATTATAATCAGAATCAGAAACAAAAAGCTTCTATTTTTTCTTACACTAGATCATGAAAACTAAACAAAACACCCAATTTCACTGAATGAACCAGCTCAAATTGAGAGCTGAACAGGTTTTAAAAAATATTACATTTCCAAATTTTTCAGTTTACTAAATTCAGTTTGTTGAGTTTTGATGCTGGTCATATTTTTTTAATAATACTTCCTGTGTACTATAAATACGAACAAGTGGTTTGAAATGAGGGTTCTCCACCATCTAAAATCAAAACAGAAACATTTACTATCAAAACCCAAGATGATACTTATATTTGTTTGCCTGTTTCTTTATATACCGAAGTATTATTTACCAAAGCAACAAGTGTTCTCAGGTTTCTCCAAGTACTGTCTAACTCATCTTCATTTACAATCCTGTCATTCAATTCCCATCTTCAAATGGACTCTTACATAGCTTTGACAGCTGTCAATCAGGTTTTAAGTGAAATACTAACACCTTCAAAATATCACACAGCAAGGTTTAGCCCAACTGGAAGAGCCTATGTGCACCATCAGACAGAGCCCCATCATAAAAAAATATATCACAAATCTAAAACAATAATAGTTCGTGTGGTAAATGTCAGGAAGTGATCGCACATTTGAAACACTTCCCTCAATAACAATGGCGAGGAACCAACAGAAAGCACATGAAACAGAGGGGGTTTTAACCAACTTCACCAATAGCTGCCTCCACCTTTCTTACACTTCTCAAAACTGAATTTAGCCATCCATAACACCAGCATACAAACTTAGCAGACACATTTGTTTCCTTAACCACCAACAATATACTGTATATCCTTGAAAGGGCTGAGAAGACATATTTATATCTCTTTCAGATCTTTGCCAAGGTACTTACACTATGCTTCTTTCTGATCTGCAGTCACCATTTTACACACTGGCTCTCAGCAACCTTGCTGAGGTGATAATCATACAAGTCAGTGACAATAAACAAGGTTCTGATAACAAAAATTGTGGAAGCAAACAATGGGCATGATACCAAAAAAGAAACTTCCTTTTTTTCATGGGAGCGTCAGTCTAAATTTCTGCACTTAAATCCCAGGCATGGGATCATCTTGAAGCTGAACCACAGCTACAGTATACACATTCTGTGCAATGGATTGAGACTATAATCACCGATGTTCGAGATTATAACCACCCATTTCTTTGCATGAGCTAGTGTGTTGTGCACAATGCACAGGCAGGTAATACTACCTCATCAGAACCGTATCAGGTGGAACACCTTTCTAACAAAGGGTCTTTGACCTTAAATTTTCAATGGAATGGTATCACAGTGGTTAATGCACCACTTTACAGCATCAGCCAGCGATCACCAATCGGGGTTCAGACCGCGTCATTGCCTGTAAGCAGTTTTTACATTCTCACCATGACTGTGCAAGTTTTCTCTGGGTGTTCTGGTATCCTCCCACATTGCAATGACTCAATTAGGGTTAGCGAGTTATGGGCATGCGATGCCCGTGCTGAAAGCATGGTGACTCTTGCGGGCTGCCTAATACCAACCTCCTTGATTTGATCTGACACAAGCAACGCATTTCACGGGACGATTTAATGGCCATGCGACAAATAAAGCTAATCCCTTTAATATTTTCATCTCTGTCCTGTCTACATGGATGCTGTCTGACCTGCTGAGTATTTTCAATATTTTCAGATTGTATTTTAGCTTTACAGTCAGCTTGTAAAAGGACTTGATGTTATTCATCATTGGAAGCAGAATTTCGAAATAATAAATTGCTGACTCAGAATTACATGCACATTGGCTGTGATCGCAGCCCAAGTTTTACCTATAAGAGCAGGCTGAAGTGCTGATCTGCACATTGACTTTGCAACAGTGCTGAAGGCATCCAACACTTTGCTGTTTCACACTTCTACACCAATGTCTGCAAATTGTTTGCAGTCTATACAGCACCGATGGGAAACATCCTATTTACTCCCCAGTAGATGAATATTTAATGGCTAAAACAGCCTGAACTGTTAAATTTATAGTTCTTCCTTCAAATAAACTGCTTTTAGCTCTTTCGCTTTAACCAACTAAGTGCTTAAGCAATGTGGTTGTGTTAAGAACATTCCTGAGAGAAAATTTTAGTTAAGCAATGAATGTACCAAATCAAATCCATTAAAGCAAACCGCTTTTGGAGAGATGGGGGTAGGTAGGGAGGGTTTCTTTATTTCCAATAAAACCAATTTTCTCTTCCATTCTTTCTCCTGGGAGAAAAAAACGAGTTCTTAAAATGCACTCAGTGGCCACTTTATTAAGTACACCTGCTCATTAAAACAAATATCCAATCAATCATGTGGCTGCAACTCAAAGCATGCAGCCATAGTCAAGAGGTTCAATATCAGAATGGGGGAGAAATGTGATCTAAGTGACTTTGACCATGGAATAATTGTTGGTGCCAGATGGGGTGGATGGGGTGGGTTGAGTATCTTAGAAACTGCTGATCTCTTGAGATTTTCATGCACAACCGACTTGAGAGTTTACAGAAAATGGTGTGAAAAACAAAAAGTATCCAGTGAGTGGTAGCTCTGAGTAAAAATGCCTTGCTAATGAGAGAGGGCAGAGGAGAGTGGCCAGATTGTTTCAAGCTGCCAGGAAAGCGACAGTCACTCAAATAACCACACATTGCAACAGTGATTTGCAGAAGAGCATCTTCAATGGACAACATGTTGAACCTTGAAGTGGATGAGCTACAACAGAATACCACAAACATACACTCGGTGTCCACTTTATTAGGTACAGGAAATAAGTGATAAGATGGCCACTGAGTATATATTGCTTCTGCTGCTATATGCAACATTATGTTCTTGCAGAACAGAGAGAGCTCGTATTGAGAATTAGCCGACCCTTGGCTCAAAATGTTCCTCTGTTGGACCTGATACTCTATCTACTTATTCTACTATTAAGAGCATCACATTCAAACCCAATCTTGGGCTTGCCCAGAGCCACTCTGAGGGACTTTCCATTGAGAGAGTGGAGCGGAGGTGTATATCACACACTGAAAACACGCAAGGATTGCTCAGTTCCAACCACAGCCCACTAAACTGCTAACAGGGCAAGGAAAGCACCCACTCCCTGGGAAAAATATATGGATAAGAAATTCACTATAGCCTGTTGATGCTTAACACTGTGCTCTGACAATAAAAGTCCAAATTAAGTCCCTGTAAAAGATGGATCACTTACCAAAAGATCTATAAATTCTGGTTTGACTACATTTGTAGTATTATTTTCAGTTTAGAAAGGATGTGGAAGCTTTAGTGAGGGTTCGGAGGAGATTTAACAGGATGCTGCCTGGATTAGAGAGCGAGCCTTATGAGAATAAGTTGGGCTTTTCTCTTTAGAACATAGGATGATGAGAGGTGATATGATAGAGGTGAGTATAAGCAGCAAAGGTAAAGTGGAACCAGTGACTTTTTTCCAGGGCAGAAGTGGCTAATATGTAAGGACATAATTTTAATGTGATTGGGGGACATCAGTGGTAGTTTTTTTTTAAATACATTAGGGATATTTAAGAAATTCTTAGATAGGTACATGGATAAAGGAAAAATAGGGGGCTTTGTGGGAGGAAAGACATTCAATTGATTTTGGAGTAGGGTAAATGGTCAACACTACAACTTGAACTGAAGGACCTGCGCAGCACTGTAATGTTGTATGTTCCACGTTCAAGTCTTGGAAGGCGCGTCTTAACAAAGGAAGTTATTGATAATCAAATTCACCCTGGCTGTAAGAACATTAGCACCAAAAAAGATTGTTTGAAAAATCAAAACCATAAACCTGGCACTTAGCTAGTCCGCAGTATTTTCTATCCCCCTGTATACTCCTGAGATGTGAACCATTTACAATAAACTGGTGAGATATCATCAATAGCACATTCATTGGTAAGGCACAGAAACCAGCATCGGTTTGCTCTCCAAGGCCAATGTCCCCGTTAGAGAAGCCCTAAGTACACTCACACAGTTCTGTTGGGCAAGTCACATTGTTTGATCACTGAGCACAAGGCTCACTAAACTAACAGTCCCTTCCCCCACCTCCATCCCCACAAGCTGGAAAGACAGAAAAGCTCCTCGAATTAATGGAACATTCCTCCTATGAGTATTCAAAGTGCTGAGGGAGCAAATGCAACAATATTCCAAACCTCAAGATTGTGCATTGAGAACACACTGAAATCCAGCGTCAGTGGTCAAAGGGGTGCTCCACCTCCAAAGTGACCCACGTACAGGTCCCAACAAATTGCTCCTATCTCACCTGGGCCAATCAATGCAGGTATTGCATTGACTTCACGAGTCAACCCACAGAACTGAAAGCAAGTGAACCTCAATCCTAAGGGACTGCCCAAGAAGAGGAGATTATATGTTAATCTATTCCTTCCCACCAAAGATCAGTTTCGGTCAACTAACACTTGATCTGTAGCACATCACTTTCATCCCAAAGTCATCTCAAGTCTCTACTGGCCAGTTAATTGGTGAACGGCTGTTGTGAACTTCTTAGCATGTTGGGGTTCTGACTGGCTGCCTAACCACTTCAGAAAAGATGATCTATGTTCTTTCTACCCTTAACGCATGCTTTTCTTATCTCCTCAACTTCCATCCCCTCCAGTGGCCTTCTTCAACACCAGTTTATGTAGTCACGTTACATCCAGTGCTTCCGCTCCACCTTTGTGGATTAAGGATAAGCAGCTGCTCTACTTTCTAAACTCCAGTTTGCAACCTCAATTTTAAAAAAATGTTCACTTTTCTAAACAGTCCAAATCAAGAGCTGGGAGCTATTTTCCCCTACACAGACCTCCAAGCACAGGAGTTGCTGATGGTTTGATCTAAGCAGCTGACTCAAGAAGTCAGTCATTCTCTTCTTTTGAAAGTCAGATTAAAGATTAGCTTTACTTGTCACGTAACCCTCAAAACACACAGTGATGTGCATCATTTGTGCCAATAACCAATACAATCCAAGGATGTGCTAGCGCCAGCCCCGCAAGTGTTGTCATGCTTCCGGTGCCAACATAGCATGCTCACACCTTACTAATCCTAACCTTGGCATGTGGGAGGAAATCCGAGCACCCAGAGGAAACCCACGCGGTCAAAGGAAGAACGTACAAACTTTCGCAGACGGTAGCGGGAATTGAACACCAATCTGCAAAGCTATTGTACCTCCCGAAAGCTCCCTCTCTCAGCCATGATAATCGGATTGAAATGTTCATCCCATATACATGACAAGTAGCATATAATCCTTCAGACTAGTCTGGGAAATACTAATTAAAGCTTTTCTGAAGACTGTCCCCAAAATAGAGGTATTTTCCAACAAAAAAAATGTCCCCTGTAGTTATAAATTTGCTCCAACACTTAACTTAGTAAGGGAGTCAGTCTAAGAGCAAAGGACACACAGCAGAAAGTTCTAATACGCCAATTGAACATGTGCCATGGAACACAGTTACTACTCTCCAAAGAAAGTAAATACACAAGTATTCTGAAGCATCTCAAATCTAGACATTTATGCTGAAGTTACAGTTTTCTCAAGTTGTACGTGGAGCACACCACACCAATACACGCGGCTGTATTTAAATCTGATTAATGCACGTAGTTTTATATGTCCCATTGTTAAAATGTTGACTTTGTTTCCCCTTTCCCTCTTCCTTATACAAAGTGCATGTTGGCTTTCATGTACACAGATTATCATCCAGCACTACCATCCATTGCCCGCTGCAACTCTGCATGAGAAATCTGGAGTGTGATCACTCAAGTCGAGTGTGATGTCTCCCAAGGGGCTAATCCCTTAACGGAGAACCCTCATGGTGACGTTGTTTAACACGGAGAGGCTGACGCACAGGCAGCCAGCACGTGGTCGTTGGCAGGTCAAGGTCAGAGTCACGTGACATGGAATGCAAGACAAACAGGGACCTTTCACTGCCGCAGCCTTCCACGGGTCTTCACCAGTGTCATCATTTCCTGCCAGCTCCACCAAGGAGGTCCTGGTCAGATTGTTCTTTGCCTGGAACCTCCCCCTTGACCTTACTGGCATGGGTGACCCTACCAGGAGTTAAGCTCTAGACAGCGTCGCTCTCAGGTTCTCAAACTTCTCCACCACACCAGAGTGATGATCCTCAGAGAAGGTCAACACCTCGCAAACATGGTAATGAATCTGTACCTAGTGCAAACCTGCCTTCCGATGTATTTATGATCAAAACACTTTCCATTTTGACTTAATCTGAAAACTGAGCAAATGTGTCATTTAAACAATGTTACAAATGTGGTGACAATTAACATTTACTATATCTAGATGATTACTAATGGATATTTATTACAGTACCTATTCAAATCAATTACCATGAAAATCATAGCACATTCAACAGCTAAATAACTTGACTAAACAACTATTAGAATCATAGAGCAGTATAGCACAGAAAGATGCCCTTTGGCCCATCTTGTCTACACTACCTGGTCATCCCACTAGTCCTATCTACCTTCCCAGACCTTCATACTTCTCTCATCCATGTACCTATCCAAACTTCCCTTAAATGTTTCAATTGATGTAACACTATCTTTTACCATGAAAATCATAATAAACTGCATTTTCTTGTTTTAGCATCAACGCATAATGACAGCTTAATATAAAGTATCATAATTTGGGCCTAAGCTCAGCCCAGAGTAGTTTGTCTTTAAAGAAAGATTAAAGATGAACTTTGTCACATGTACATCGAAACACACAGTGAAATGCACGGTTCATGTTAATGACAAACATCTTCCGAATATTGTATTGGGAGCAGTCTGCAAGTGTCATCACACTTCCAATGCCAACATAGCATGCCCACAACTCACTAACCCTAACCCAAACACCTTTTTGGAATATGGGAGGAAGCCTGCGTACCCAGAGGAAACCCACACAGTCATAAGGAGAACGTATGAACTCCATACAAACAGCAGCAGCAATTGAACCTCAAAAAGCTGATTGCTGGCGCTGGAAAGCGTTGAGCTGACAGCTATGCTACAATGCACTTACACTAACCAATTAGACATAGATACAAGGGAAGGTAAGATTTAACGAGGAATTGTCTAGACTCCTTTGTCAAACAAAAATAGATAAATAAGAGGAAAATAACATCAAATAATTTGCTAACTGGTATGACTGATGAACACGCCATCACTACCCTTCAAATGCAGTGTCATGGTATATTCCTAGGCATGGAAATAAAATGTTTGCTTAAACAGAGACTGCTGTGTGTGCAAATGATCAGTTTGAAAATGCCTGTCATACCTGTTTAAAATTAAATCAAACCCACAGAAGGGGCAACCCCCAAAGCATCTGAACTTTAATAAGTAAATTCTGGAGGCTAATCATTGTCTACTTTAATGGAACACTTTTGAATCGGCCTCAAAACTAATAAGCCAGAACAGAGATAGGCAAACACCAAATCAGCAAACATTATTCAAAAGCCTGTGGGCTAAAGTTTATTGGCAGCTCCAGTGAAATGCACACCAGATGAAGTCTGTTCACACCACTGCACCATAAAGATTAATTGATTGAATTAGACTGGCGCCATTCACGTGACAATTAACACAGACCTTAAATCCGTCCCAATAAACTGACAACAGAGGTGGTCTCTCCCACACTGTCCCCAACAATACAACCCTGGTCTCATTTCATGGGAACACAACCAGAAGGTATCATTTCCAATTTTTTTAAAATCTCGCATTCACGATTCCATCCTTTTGTCAACCACCATTCCGAAGAATTTGATTAAAGTTGCATGCTGCTCATATGAACACATCAACCAATTCAAGTCAATTACACTTGCTCTGCACTTCAATTCCAACTCATTTACAACTGAATTGCCCTCAATTTCATTTTTATTATCAGTTGCCTACTTTGACTTGCTGAATTTATTTCACAACAGTAACGTGCACTGTTCCTCCAATCATAAGGCGCAAATTCTGACCAAATACATTTCTTCTGTGTGGATTAATTTACATATTAATAGACTTAAATATGATGTTTTTATTATGTTTTATTTTCTAGTCATCCTCACATCTTTCAGTGAATCGGTGATATCGTAACAAAGCTCGGACTGTTATTTAACTTGCTTTGACATCTACTTCACTTTTTACCTAGTTACTCTATCACCTTGAGCCCATAGCTCAAGCCTTCCCATTCCAGAAAGCCCTTTAAGTTTACAAGAATACTGTTGTCTATTAGGTATGTTCCTGTTTATATTCCCTTGCCTTAGCATTGTCTCCATTGTGATTTGTAAAATTCAAGTGATATTTTTATGTGCATCATAAACCTCAACTCCAGCTGTCTGAGGCAAAGGAGTTAATTCCTTCCCAAATATTCCTGGCCTTTTCCAGGGAAAGGGTTAGACAGACTGTCCCCAGTTTACAGCATGGTTCCATTTTCATATGAATTGTTCGGAACCCAAAACAGTCCGCAAGTCAGAAATGTGGCCATGAGACAACTTCCCAATGCCGGCAGTCCCACAACAGCCCGTATATCCATCCCACCGGTCTTCCAAATGCTCGTGAAGGCAGTGGATAAATTAGACATTCGTAAGCAGTGAGAACTTGCACCAAGTGAGTCCACAGTAACACAAAGAGATTCTGCAGATGCTGGAAATCCAGAGCAACACACACAACGTGTCAGAGGAACTCACCAGGTCAGGTAGCATCCATGGAGGGGAATAAGCATTCTATGTTTCGGGCTAAGACTCAGCCCAAAATGTTGACCAATTATTTCCCTTCATTGACGCTGCCAGACGGACTGAGTTCCTTCAGCATTTTGAGTTTGTTGATCAAGTAACTCCTCTTTGGAACACACTTAAGCTCATATTTTCTATCCCACTATAACTCTCATTATATAGTGCCATTCAACAGGGGGAACAGGCCCTTTGACCCATGTGGTCCATCCCAACCAAGATACCCATTCAAGCTAGTCTCACTCTCATAAGAATCACCTTCACATAGTCTTCACTCACACACATTCAAGGACCATTCTGAGGGTGGAATTGTGAGTGCAAGAAGAATATCAAGAGGCTTCATTGGGAAGTGGACATAGCTGACTGAGTGGATGAGGACACAACAGATGGAATCTGATGTGGAAAACCGAAAAGCCATCTATATTGTTGCACATAATTGGAAGTATTTGTTAAACAATGGTAGATCATGTAGTGCTGATGTTCAAATGAACCTGGGTATGCTTCCACACATTTCTCTGAAAGGATAACATACAGATGTATCAGTCTACTAGGAGGGCAATTGATATGGTCCTTGTTATAACACAAAGAATTAAATACAGGAGTAAAAAAAATATTAATTTTTATTTTATGGGTTTGTAATATAGTTCATAATGCTGGTATCCTTGCTTATCAAAGAATGTCAATTCCCGTCACTGTCAGTAGCGAGTTTGTACGTTTTCCCCATGATCATGTGGGTTTCCTCCTGGTGTTCCGGTTTCCTCCCACATTCCAAAGACATGTGGGTTAGGGTTCGTAAATTGTGGGCATGCTACGTTGGTGTCAAAAGCATGCTGACACTTGTGGGCTTCCCCCAGCACAATCCTTGGACTGTATTGGTCATTAAGATAAATGATGCATTTCACTGTATTTTTTGATGTGCATGTGACAAATAAAGCCAACCTTTAATCTTTACTTGCCATTGAAGGAGTGCTGTGTAGGTTTAGTGATCTGGAGCTAGGGATGCTGAAGCAGCTAACTAGATGTTGCAAGAGCTCAGCAGTTCGAGCAGCATCTGTGGGGGTGGGAAAGGAATTGTCGACTTTTTGGGTCAAAACCGTGCAAGAGGTCTCTTACTCATCTTACTTGCTTTTTCTCAGAAACATCTTAATCCAGGAGCAGTGCTTTTTATGAGATCTTACTATGCACCATTGAGGTACAAGAGCTTCCCATCTTCCTACAACGATCACATCCAAATCACTTTCATAAACACAAGAGATTCTGCAGATGCTGAAAATACAGAGTAAAACAGACACAAAACTCAGCAGGTCAGACAGCATCTATGGACAGGAATAAAGAGCCGATGTTTCAGGCCGAGACCCCTCCATCAGGATGTCCTGATCCTTCCTGGGGTCCAGGGTCCCGATGAAGACTCTTGGCCTGAAGCATCGACTCTTTATTCCCCTCCACAGAGCTGCCTGAGCTGCTGAGTTCCTCCAGCATTTTGTGACTGTTACTTCATTTGATTATATGTAAAGTGCTTCTGAAAAGGTTGTGAAAGCCATTAGGTGTGCAAGATTTTGCTGACAATTAAACTGCTTCTTTCCCACTGCCATCAGATTTCTGAATGGACAATGAACCCTTCTCACTATTTTTTTTCCTTTTTATGCTCTCTTTTTGCACTATTTATTTAACATTATTTATACATATGCAGCAGCAGTACATTGAAATACATAATAAAAACATAAATTACAATATATATGCATTTTCTTATCGTAATTTATTTTTATTATGTATTGCAATGTACTGCTGTCACAAAACAACACACCCACAACATATGCCAGTGATATTAAACCTGATTCTGATTCTGACGCCTTCTCTTTGCAGTGATTGGTAACACAAATAGCTTAATCCATTCTCCCGAAACACTGGATCATTGAAATTCTCTCCCTCCTCTCCCCAAGGGAATACAATCCAAAGGCACTGCTAAGCGGGGCTGTGAGAGCGAGCACGACAGGGCTGCTGAGCAAGAGTTGAGGGTTGTACTCACATTGTGGAGTTTGTAGTAGAGCCCACAAGCATTGCACACAGGGTCTCCATTGGCGTTCCGTCTCCACAGAGTGGTGGTAGTGGTCTGACAGTTTGCACAGGATGTGCCCGCCCGCCTGGCAGCAGACTGGAAGAACACAACAAAAATGTTTTTTTTAAAAAAATTAGCATACACGCACACACATGAACTCCGTCAACCAATGCCCTACTTTCTGTGAACATAGTGTTTCACTTTCCGCAATGCAAGAGATTCTGCAGATGCTAGAAATCCGGAGCAACGCACACAAAATATTGAATGAACTCGGTAGGTCAGGCATCTATGGAGAGGAATAAATACTCAACATTCATTGAACTTTGATGACAAAGGGTCTTGGCCCAAAACATCGACTGTTTATTCTCCCGTTGATGCTGCCTGACCTGCTGAG
This sequence comes from Mobula birostris, assembly GCF_030028105.1. Lineage (NCBI taxonomy): Eukaryota > Metazoa > Chordata > Chondrichthyes > Myliobatiformes > Myliobatidae > Mobula > Mobula birostris. The sequence goes on along the minus strand of NC_092392.1, from coordinate 21,767,421 downwards.
TTCCTCCAGCATTTTGTGTCTGTTTTATTTTCTGTATTGTCCTTGCCCTAAATAATATCACCAAAGAGCATAACTTCCTTTCCTGTTTTCATTATAATGGAGCAAGTTGCTTCACAAGCAAACTAGATTGCCTTTATATCTGTGTCATTTGGAAACCTTAAAAAAACACACAAAATTCTTGAATAACAAACACAAAATGCTTAAGGAAATCAGCAGATCAGACAGCAGCTATGGAGAGGAATAAACAGATAAACAGTTGAAGTTTTGGGCTGAGACCCTTCCTCAGGACTGGCACTGCCTTGGAGAACTGTATGTAAACTTTACACAATAAACTGCTGGAAAGGGTCTGCTTCATGAAGCCAAAGCCCATGAAAAGCTGAATCTGTAAAAATACTTCTCCGCAAGAATCTGATGCTCTTGCAAATCCCTAGATGGATGGATAACATCCAGGCATGTGATCAGAAACATATTAAATTGGACCCGTCAAATGTCCTATACATTAAACCATTGCTTCACAAAGAGGACTTTTAAGCTGTCATGATATAATATAGAGCTTATATGTTTTTGTTGGCCTTAACCATGTTTAAAGATTTTTTAAAATTAGTTCTGTCACATGTACATTAAAACACGCAGTGAAATGCACCGTGTGTGTCAATGACCAACACAGTCTAAGGATGTGCCCACAAGTGTCTCATGCTTCCAGCACCAAAACAGAATGCCAGCAATTTACTAACCCTATCCTATATGCTATGAGCAGAACATGGAAGTAAATCCATACAGTCACAGGGAGAACAGACAAACTCCTTACGGATAGCCAGATAGCAGCTGCCTAACAATTCCTTACCAAGTAAAGCATTTTTACAATATTTTACAGAAATACTCCGTAAAAGGGAAGCAATGCTATCAAGAGAGAAAATGACGTAGTTTGTAGTGTGGTGGTATTAGACAAGGCAATGCCAATGGCAGGTACGGAACGACTCTGATGTTTGGATGAGATGGAGAGGGAGAGGGGAAGAAAAAAAAATTGTGTCTTTCCAATTTTCACAGCTCCATCTACAATATATTGTGTTCATTTCTGGTCACCTCATTACAGGAAGGGTGCGGAAGCTTTAGAGATGGTGCAGAGGAGATTTGCCAGGATACCACCTGGACTAGAGAGCACGTTTTATGAGGATAGGTTGCGTGAGCTAGGAACTTTCTCTTCGGAGAGAAGGGTGATGAGACGTGACATGATAAGATGTGTTCAGAATGAAAAGAGGCATAGATAGAGCGGTCAGCTAGAAACTTTTTCCTATGGCAGAAATGACTAATTAGAGAAAAGTATAGGGAGGATGTCAGAGGTAGCTTTTTCTAAAAACAGAGAGTGATGGGTATGTGAAATGAGTTAGCAGGGACGGTAGTTGAGGCAAACACATTATAGACATCTAAGAAACCCTTAGACTGGCAAATGGATGAAAGAAAAATGGAGGCTATGTGGAAGGGAAGGGTTAGATTGATCCTAGATTAGATTAAAAGTTTCGCACAACATCCTGGGCTGAAGGGCCTGTACTATGCTATACTCTTCTACGTTCTAGAAATTTCCATCTGCACAGTCCACTTAATTCTTGGCCCTGCTGATCTGTTCCACATTACCAGCAACAGAATGTGAAAACATCTTTTTTTAAAAGAACATTTACTGGCCTTTTAAAAATAACAAAAGCAATGGACACAATTCAAAGGATGCCTGACTGGAATACTTCTTAATACATGTTATTGTACTGAGTAATCAGAGCAGGCAGGGCTAATAAGGTGCCACATATTTTTCTGCTGATGACATAGACTTTGAGCTGATCCTGTTTGGACTGTCACCCGAAACTACTTCACCAAACTTTAGTCCTTCCATTCTTCCCCCCACCCCCCCTCCTGATTTCTTGTTCAAACACCTTTGTGTTTTGAGGTCGGGAAGTGATATTGTTGTAGAAAGCAGTTATCTCGGCCAGGCAGATATCCGGCAACCCTTCCATAGGAAGTCAGCTTTTTACATTAGAGAGCAGGGGAGGTGGGGGTGGGGACAGACAGTACTAAAAGGAGAGACCTGCTGCCAAGTAAATGCACTGTAAACATTTCCCTCCCTCGAAGGTTTTCCTATCTTAATGAGGCTGTGAAAGATTGGAATTCCATTAAGGGGTCAATCATTAAAATCAACATTTTCACAAAGGCACAGAGGGAGTGGGATGGTTTGGTCACGCCAGTGCTGTTGGGACATTAAATTCATGTAGATCAATTTGGGGGCAAATTATTGGTTGTGTTTTTTTTCCCCTACTTGCACAGTTTGGCTTCTTTTGCACATTGTTTGTTTGTCCGTCTTTGCTTGTGTGTATTTTTTTCACTGATTGTATTGTATTGCTTTGTATCTACTATGATGCCGCAGAAAAAAACGGCACCGGTTAACACAACGCTATTACAACTCGCGGTGTCGGAGTTTGGAGTTCAATTCCGGCGCTGTCTGTAAGGAGTTTGTATGTTCTCCCTATGACCGCGTAGATTTCCTCCGGGTGCTCCGGTTTCCTCCCACAGTCCAAAGACGTACTCGTTAGTCGGTTAATTGGTCATTGTAAATTGTCCTGTGATTAGGCCAGTGTTAAATAGTTTGGTTGCTTGTAGGGCCAGAAGGGTGTATTCTGCGCTTGCTCTCTAAATAAATAATAGATAAAATAAAATGAGTCTCCGGATAGTATATGGTGACATAAATGTACTTTCTTAATAGGTTTACCTTTAACTTTGAAATTTTTGCTTGTCTCTTTGGTGGAAGGCTGAGGTTGGGGGGTGAGGGTGGGGGCAGTGAGGAGGTTGGGAGGGGTGAGGGTGGGGGCAGTGAGGAGGTTGGGGGGTGAGGGTGGGGGCAGTGAGAAGGTTGGGAGGGGTGAGGGTGGGGGCAGTGAGGAGGTTGGGGGGGTGAGGGTGGGGGCAGTGAGGAGGTTGGGGGGTGACGGTGGGGGCAGTGAAGAGGTTGGAGGGGTGAGGGTGGGGGCAGTGAGGAGCTTGGGGAGGTGAGGGTGGAGGCAGTGAGGAGGTTGGGGGGTGACGGTGGGGGCAGTGAAGAGGTTGGAGGGGTGAGGGTGGGGGCAGTGAGGAGGTTGGAGGGGTGAGGGTGGGGGCAGTGAGGAGCTTGGGGGGGTGAGGGTGGGGGCAGTGAGGAGGTTGGGGGACAATGTGGTCTTAAAAAGCAGGTCTGGCAAAATGACAAATTTCCTCAAGAACAAGCCAGATTCCAATAAAGTCTGTTGCAATGAGACAACAGTTCACTCTGAAACATCACTGATGACCTGGGTACCAGAGTAATTGGCATTTCAATAGGCCTGTCAATTGGTTTAGACCATAAGACATTCAACTCATCAAGTCTGCTCCGCCATTCCATCATGGCTGATTTATTTTCCACCTCAACCCCATTCTCCTGCCTTCTCCTCGTAACTTTTGACACACACTATAGGGTACATGCTCTCCACATCCACTTTATCCAGGCCTTCCAATATCTGATACATTTCAAGAATCTCCACTTTAAATATACCCAATGACTTGCTCTCCATGGCCGTATCTGGCACTGAATTCCACAGATTCACCACCCTCTGACTAACGAAATTCCTCCTCATCTCCGTTCTTAAACAACGTCCTTGTATTCTGAGGCTGTGTCCTCTGGTCCTAGACTTCCCCCCACTATAGGGTACATCCTCTCCACATCCATTTTATCCAGGACTTCCAACATCTGATACATTTCAATGAGATCATTAGGAATGGTTTGTCACTACTTGCAGGAGCCTGTCATTTAGATACACTGGATTATATGTTATTATCGTGCTCATTTTCAAAGTTTTTTTTGTATTTGCAGAGTTTGTCTTCTTTTGCACATCAGTTGTTTGTCAAGTCTGTTTGTGCAGTTTTTCATCGATTCTATTGTATTTCTTTGTCCTACTGTGAATGCCTGCAAGAAACTGAATCTCAGTATAGCATACGGTGACATGTATGTACGCTGATAATACATTTACTTTGAACTTTTATTATCTATATTTTAAATTGAAAAAGGAGATTGTGTTTCTGAATGTATCCTGGGGGAAGTGGTGGTTGGCAAGTCTGATGAAAAGAGATGGATACAATGTTTGCAAGTGTCTGCAGGAGTGGCATCGGAAAGCCAGTAAGTATTGCTGTGATCTTTTCAGGAAGTCCATATGATGTTTAAAAACATCACAAATATTAAGAGTTTGGGCAGACAGCCTTCAAAATATACATTGTTCAATTTCCAATTTAAATTTTAATTTGTACTTGAGATGACTGGTTTAAAGTTTCTGTCAATGAACAAGATAAAGCTTTCAAAGCAAACGCAGGAGAAGTGAGATGTCGTTTCTCTTTAATGTGTGGTACTAGAATAGCTGTGTGGACCACTGCCGCTGTGCCTTCCAGGACATTCTAAGAACTGGGTGAAATACTAGAGGTGTGGTGTCAATTACCACATATCACACCCACCCCGCGCCCCCACCCTCCCCCTCCAAACACCCCCTAAAATAAAGTTACTCAGATCAGGAAATGAAAAGCTGCTGTTAGATCATTTAATCCCCTGCTACTTACCAGTCTCCGCTTAGGTTTGATAAGAGGTCGGTTCTGCCCGTTCATCTTGTGGTAGAGACCGCAAGCATTGCACAGATAGTGCCCAGTCCCGTCCCTCCTCCACAGGGGGGTCGAAGTGGCTCCGCAGTTCACACATTCTCGACCTTCTGAAACAAAATCACAAGACCGTCACTTCCAGTCGCAGACAACTCGCCACAGATGATCAGATGAGTTGCCTCAGGTGACGTGGATACAGTTTTGGATACATGTGTCTCTTTACGTGGCAGAGTGGCCCAATATATTAACCACTAGCCACATGTGGCTAATTGGAAATCCAGATGTGGATAATTGCCTTTCAGTTGAGTAAATATGACCAGCACACCGTTCTTGGACCACGTGACCCCAATATTCACTTGGGCTTTTCATACATTAAGCGTTTATTTTGCGGGAGAACTGGAAGCAAATGCTTTGAATTATCTTTATTTTTTGCCGTCCTGAGGTTTCCATTTCCTTAGTTACTGAATGGCAGGGGCTGGATGTTTAGCTAAATAAACAATCTTTAAGTGCAATCAAAGAGCGATGTTAGTCCCAAGTTATCTCTGAAGTAAATTGTTTCGGTGCAATTTATTCGCTGAATCTGACACTCGGCCACTACCCTAGTCACACGCTCCCTTTAGTTTTCGTTTACTTTTCGGTACATCATGTTATCCTTGTGAAATATTTTAACGTTATTTATGGTCGTTAATGCTTTTCAAAACTCCTTTAAAACGATTCTTTATTTAATTTCTTCATAATGCGCCTGGCGCCACAGAGGACATCAAGCTACAGTGACGTGTGTTTTAACTCACATTTTTAGGCAAATATTTGCAATGTACTAGGAAGACAATTACATTAGGCTGAGTGCAGTCTTTAACTTGTAGGTCAGAATATCTTAAAGCTATTTGCAATTTTTTTAATGACCAGTGTTTATTGAGGATCAATAGATAACTAATCATTTACATTTTAATGACAGAATGGGAAAATATTTCTATATTTCTCGATTTTTGTATCTAGTTATTCATTAATCCGTTTATAGCGCTCCTGTGCACTAGAAGCGTAAACATATTAATAAATAACGTCAAAATGACTGTACATACACACAAAAATTAAAACAATGGAAAATTGAACATTTTTTACAGTTTTCAATAAAATGCAAGTCAACAAAAATGCCACGGACACTACAAAAATAATCTTAATCTAGAAACAAAAGTGTCAACTGTATTACGCAGGCTGTCGCCATCAGCAAAAGTGTATATCATCTATTGATAATGGCTACGTGACCGTTCCTAGCTGTCCACAGTTGACATCTTTTTTGACAAGAATATGCCATATACTGGACAATGTCCTGACCTACATAAAGTTGCACACCTATTAAAATGTCGAATGCACATATCCCCAGATCACTACAGCTTGCTCGGTCAACTTCCAAATGGTGCAATTTACAGTCACGAAGTATTTTTTCGCGATCCCCTGAAAAAACAGAAGGGGAACGGTCAATGCATTGGTACTGTATTCTTTATGTCAGTCCGAGGAACACTCGGACACATCAAAAGGGAATTTTGTGCATTAGATTTTTTAATAAACATTCAAAAAAGAGGGCGAGGGTTATCGTGATTAATCTGTTCTTTTTAATCCAAGATATTAATCCTACAGATCGAAATTCCGCCTCTGTCACGGAACCTGACTGGGCTAGGCTAAGCGTTAAATCGAACTAGTCAAGAGTCTTAAACACAAGAGATTCTTCAGATGCTGGAACCCCAGAGTAACACACATGAAATGCTGGAAGAGCTCAGGAAATCCTGATGAAAGATCTCGGCACGAAACGTCGACTTCTTTATTCCTTTCCATAGATGGTGTCTGGCCGGCTGAGTTCCTCCAGCATTTTGTGTGTTAGCTAATAAAGCCCTGTTTTTTTTTGGGGTGGGGGGGCACTCTAGCATTAAGCAATGAAAAATGAAAACAAAGTCAGTTCATAAATGAATTGTAAGGGACAATATGGAGAGCTGAGTGTTTTCTCGAAAGGGGGGGTGGTGGGGGTGGGGAGGGGGGGCGGTTGGCGGCTGCTGAAACTGACACGTCCCAATGCCTCAGAAGTAACCTTTGTATTTTCAGCGGCGCGTGTACGTGGTGACAACCGCAATAGTTAAAAAAAGTTAGTTGGTAGCATCATCACGACTACACATAACATCCTATCATTTCCCAACGTTGCCGTCATTATGTTCTAAGTCGCTATATACTTTCTGTTGCTCCCCGACGGTTCTCATGTTCTGTATTCCTAGTTGTTTCTTTGCTAGCCTGGCCGTTCTTGAGTGTTAGAGGTGAACTTTTACACCGCATGCAAAGGAGGTATTGAATAAATACGTTAAGAAGAGGCATCCGCACCCTAACCACAAACTGTAACCGTTTTTCCAGAAAGTTGCAGCTTTACATGTTCTCTATAGAAATTAATACAATTGAGAGCAAGGCCCTCTTAATCCATTTGCGTTCCCGCATTTTTTGTGCCTTTAAATGTTTATAATCCAGTTTTACCTTTTTTAATTGTCAAAAAAGTGATATTAATTATAACACATTTTCCTGGTTTGGCTTCTCCAAACCGCAAATACCTTTCTTATGCATTAAAAAGGTCTCTCATAAATAGTATGTTAAAAAAAATACATCACGCTGCGCGTCAAAAGTGACCTATTTTAAAACATTTTTTCCTAACCTATATCAACTTACGCCTAGTCTGCTGCTGTGTACAACACTACAAGAACAGCTTTGTCGAAATCTAGCTGATGCAAGTCATTTTCAATAAATTAGCCCTAGGACTTTACTCTGCCATACAAATAGCTATTAATCTCACAGTAATCCCACCAATGTACAGAATATAACCACGGAAGAGTATCTTGGAAATGCCGCTCATTCAATAATTTGCTGCAATGAAATATAGCATACGCTTATTTAAGTATATTATATACTTCAGAATTATAAACATTTTTAGAGAAATAACATTATAAAAATATTGTTCGGTGGAAGAAACTGTTATAGAATACTCTGTAGTTTCTTTGTCCATTGCCTCAATGGTATATTTATTGGTAGAGTCTGATCTGCTAATAAATATATACACAGTATACACTTCCTTTCATTATCAATGCATCTGTTGCGTTAATGAGTGATGTTCAATTGTACGGCTAAATTTCCGCCCGCCTCATCTTCCTGGGTCACTCTGGCACCGGGGAGCACAGTTTAGCGTTCCATTGGTAAGAATCTGTCGGTTCCCTATAGCCCACCCTTCTCTGTCCGCTGCTCTGGTTTGGCCTGTTCCATTGCCGCATCCGGAATCTATTAAAGTTCCCGACGCTGGGTAAACAATGTAACTGTCGCGTGCATCAGTTTGAAAATAATTGGATTAACTAGAAATACCGAGACCCGAAAAAAAAGGGCCAGTCCATGTGTTACATCGGCGAGACAGCCCCCAAAATCTGGTCGCGGGAGCTGCCACACGCCGGGGGGGGGGGCTACTCTAGATTAAAAACGACTCCTTCAATGATAAAAGCGAGTACAAATCACACATTACAAATCATGCATCGCGAGGTACAACATTTAATGGGACAAACAGTCTGGCTTCCCCATCCCCCCCCCCCAACCCGTTAAGAGCCTTCGAATTGGAGGTAGAGAATTATCACAGTTGATAACGACTTGTGAATTACAATACCTGCGCTACTCAGCGAGGAAATGGGAGGAGTGGTTTGATATTAATACAGATATATTTCCAGTGTTTGGTTTTGAAGTCTGTCAACATAGTAGGCAATAGAGATTCGCATAAATTTGATATCATTGCACTCCTTCGTTAAGTTTAGTTTGGAATGTTTGCATCTGCTATCTTCCTGTATCGTTCATACACACTGGTTAAGGTCTACAAATGTGTTTGTTGGAGTTAAGGGTCAACACTGGAAGTCATTTTCAAGGCATATATGTTCCCAGCATTATTGCTAATAATGCTATAATTACAGGGTATGTGTTTGGACAAGTTATGGGTCAAGACTGGACTCTTAGTCATTTTCAAGGTATTTATGGCCAGGCACTATTGCTAATACTGCTATAATTACAGGATACATGTCTTATCTGAAGTGCACTGATCGTAAACTAATATTAGCTCCTATAGGGAGAGTTTTACCTTATGAATTTGGATTTAAAAATTATTCTCAACGGGCAAATCAAAGTTCTATTGCATAACTTGCCTACATGCCTATAATATATTCTGCAAACAGGTATTTATTCTGTGAGATTATCTTCATTATTTAAAGTAAATATTTTTTTCTCTGAAAAATATTGGTTTGCTTGTGTTTATTAGTACACTGGTGTATGCTTGTTCATTCAATTATTATCCTGCATAATTCCTATTACCTTTGTACATATTGATGACACAAGAATGGTTGTCAATTTCATAGGGCAATGTTGATTTCATAGTGCCTCCAAGTGTTTGGTCACATTTAGTGTAGGGCTGATGCTATGTTGAACAAGGAAGGAGGCATGCTTACCTGTGCTAGAGCGTGCTTTGGGTCTTGCTTTGGATGAGAAACTTGGGGGAGACGTTCCGAGCAGGCTGCCAGATGGGAAGAGGCTGGTGCCGTATTCAGGGACGTAAGATGGGTAAGTAGTCAGAGGGTGGTGGGCAGCAGTTGAGCACCCTCCTAATGCCATGCTGCTTCTAGGGTGAGAGGATCCCGTCTCCAACTTCATGCCCTCTGCCAGGGACACCTGGTACTTGATGCACTCCTTGTCCTCCTGGCGGCTGCTGCTGGTGGACCCGGGGGTGGAGATAGTGGGGTCCGGGGAGACATCCTTGGGCGGGGTGGGGGGGAAGGTGAAGAGATGAGGGCTGGAGTGTCCTGCCGAGAGGGATGCTGATGAGGACGGAGGGTAAACGGAAAGTGCTCCTGGGGAGCTGTGGTGGAGAGGGGCCTTGCTGAAAGCACTCAGATTCCAAGGAGAAGCATTGTGATGAGATGCAAGGGCTTTTCCTCCATCGAGCCAGGACAGAGAGCTATGGAGCAGAGGAGGGCGGCAAACCTGACCCCCTGTAATGTCAAAACAGAAATATGGATCAGTATAACACATTTTAAACAGAAAACCTACTAAAACTTATATTTGTTTCAGCTGTCACAATTCCAACCTCAATGTTATTTAAGAATCATTGTTTAGGCTTCTCCCCCTTCCTTTCCAGTCCTGATGAAGGATCACAACCGGAAAGGTCGACTGTTTATTCTTTTCCATAGATGCTGCCTGGCCTGCTGAGTTCCTCCAGCATTTTGTGAGATTTTTGTGTGTGTTGCCCCCATGAAACATTGTCTCAATGGAACTAGTTTTTTTTTAGTTAAAGCTCTATACTCATATAGATCCACATTGATTGCTACGTTAAAATTGCCCTATCCATAACTAATGTTAGTTTACTTTCCCTTAATTCTTTAGATTCGTTCTTATAGCGTGCAAGATAGTTTGCTGACACTACGAAATTGTTTAGTTTCCTGCCTCCTAGGCGTTCTGTACTTTCAATTCCCTCAGCATAATATATATACTGTAATATTAATGCCTCGACAAGATGTCTTAGACAATGGCTGTGCTAAAAGAGACCTTTTAGACACACATTGGAGCGTGCTTTCTTGTGTTAAAAAAGATTATTTTTTGAATGTGCAAATTGATATGCTGAACGGCAAAGAGCAGTAACATAGTCCACAAGAAGTGTTTTCAATTTATAAAGTATTTCGTTTTCTCCATCACTGTCAGCATCGACCACTGGAGGTGACAGATTTTAAACGCGATCAACAGGTCACAAATAAACGCCCACGCGGCTTAATAGCCAAAGAAAAAAAAATGAGCATTTTGTACTAGGGGTCCATCAGTTCACCTTTAACATATTAAACTCTGCAGTAAGCTAAATTAAATGTAACAATCCCTAACGTATTAGAAATATTCGTTCCAAATGGCATCAGAATTTACTGCCCTTTTAAAAATAACTTGCAGTTTCAAGACGTAGAGAACAGCACCTCTCAATTACATCCGGGAAGTGCTCGCAGAGAAAAAAAATGGCCCAAGAGCCCCTCTATTTTTTTGTGTGTAGATTTCGAACATTAGGTCAATTTAAGATTTATTTTAAAAAAACAACGTTGACCTCCGGGGTTTGAGGCCCGTTTGGCAAGCAACACGTTCCCAATGGGATACTTGAAGGCATTTTGTTAATGTTCCGTAGTGATAAACTTGCCTCTTCTCCCCAATTGCTCTATGTAACATGTTAATCCAGGCCTTTCGTAATTAAAAAAAAACAAAATCTCACTAATAGTGAACTTCATCATTCCCTAGTCGTGTGCGAACCCCTGAAATAAGCGTGGATTGATAACACGAATTAGAGCCACTGGATGAAGAATTTAAAAGCGACCTGGACGCAAGTCTTACCGTGGTGGGGAGCGGGGTATCTTTGCACGGCTGCCCTGACCGAGTTTCCATAGTACGAGGCAACGTGGTTGGCTTGGCCGTCGATATTGAAGAGTACATCCACTTCTTCGGACGGGAGGTACGGCGCAGAGTCAACATAGCCATGGCCAAGACCCGGGTGGTGAGAATCGGGATGTTGTCCATTTAACACCGCGGGATGATGGTGACTCATCCAGCGAGGCTGATCGACTTCCATCGCGATCAAACTTCGGAACAAGCCTGGATGCTTTTTTTTACAGGAAGTTTGTGTCTGTATATATATTTAAAAGAAGTCCAATATTTGGTCTCTTTAGATTAAAGAATCCACACAGTGATCTTTGCCGTCTGATTCCTCATACACCTGTACGGCAGAGAAGGGAAATAAAATAATTAGAAGCAATTAACACCTGACTTTTGAAAACAGGCGCAAAATCGAAGAGGGAGAGAAGCAAATGCATCTAAAATCGAAAGTAATGCAAAAGGACGGGATCTGCCACGGAACACAGGGTGAAAATTACATTCTTAACAGTAAAGATCAGCGTTTAAATATCGTACTGATATTTCGCATGAATCGAATTCTTGATTGTCTCGCTCATCAAATAAAAACTGTTCAATAATTCTAAGAACTGTCATACTTCATTCCCAATAAATGCGGCTCCAAGGACATTGCATCTTATACTGTTGACATTTCATAACATAAAATAAACAGTGTTACAGCAAGGTTCTCCTTCAAAGGAAATCTTGGGGTGAGATTAATTTGTTATTATTTTGCAGAAGAATGCAAGACAAACCTTGTTGCTGGCTGAGAGGGTTTTATCAGCGGCGCACACTAGCCGTGGCTCCAGAGCTGACTGATCAGATTGTGTTTATGTCCCAGGTTTTTTTTACAGTGAAGGCATTCTCTCTGAACTGGCTGATGGCGCCAGTCGGCTACAGCACGGCGGGTCGGAACTTAAAAAACAACCCACCCCCTCGCGGCCAATCAGAACCTCCTCTGCTCCCGACCTCTGCAGGCTCTGCCCCTGAGCTTGCCCTCATTGGTCCAGCCACCCACAGCGTTCCGCCCCTCCCCTGCCTTGCCCATTGACTGGGCTAGGAGCTCGGGGGAGAAACCAGCCTACCGCCATTCCATTGGCTGATTGGAGGGCATCGTCATTCCGCAGTTAGAATGAGGAGGAGTCCGCTGAGAATAATGTGAGGAAGTCTCCTCCTACTGGGTCATGGTTGGTTGGACCTGGGAGAATGATCATCTGACCATTGGCTTGCAGTGAACACATTCCTTCCGCAATTAAACTCGATCGAGGTTTTCAAAATAATGTCAATAAACGCAAAAAGTAAAAATATCACTTTTTCTTTATTCTATCCAAACTTGGAGTGGTTTTGTGTCAAACTCCCAGCAGTTGTAGTGCACCTGCAATTAACAGCAAAAGAATTGAAGCCTTCACGTTAAAACTGATCTCGAATGCCTCGGTAATTATAACAAGAGACGAATGGTGATTGAGAAAAGAGGATCGTTTTTAACGAGCAAAAATAATTACCATCCAAGAAGCACACTAGCAATTGGGAAATGAGGACCAGATACTGTTAGATTATCACTTGCCCACGTTTCCTTTTAGGAAACGAGTTCATGTACCTGCTTTCAAAGCGAAAGGTTGCAACAGGTGATCCTCTGATTCTGGATGCACCCGCGACAGGTAGGCACAGTGATCTGACTTCGATAATCATTCCACTCCACTGCATCGCAATAGGAGGGCCGCGGGCTGGTATTTAGTGTCTTAATTCCCCGTTTGGCGGGTTCTGGCCAACAGATTGACAGTATGTAATTGGGGGAATGGGAGGTTGCTCTTTTGATGCTACGCATTTTACTAAAATACCCCGCCATGCCGACGCCACTTGGCGTGACGTCATTAGCTGAATAAACAGGGAGGAAATGAGTGGAACACAATGAGGGAGAAAAATAGAAAATTTTATTTTAAAAGACTAATATTCAACACGAGAGGGAGAACTAAATGCTGTTTTTTTCTATGTCATTTAGTCATAAGGAAATAAGTACCGGTGATTCTGAGCAAAAAGTTTTTCTCCTAAACTTTTTAATCTGCTCATTCGCCTCTACAGGCTTGCGCCCGCTGTTAGTTGTTACACGAAACATTTGACGAAGGGGAGAGTCACTGAATATAATCTGGCATTAAGGGTCCTGCATTTCAGATCTCTACTGCAATATTAAACAACAACGTATTCTAATTTCACACATGGTCTTGAGTCCGCTTGATGTTTTAGCTACTCTTGGCATCCTGGTTCTCCAGATGACTTCGCGAAGTCGTTGTTCTTTAATGTATATTCCGGATCAATTTTCACAATCCGAGCACAGGAACAATCTATACGATATACCTTTCAACTTTCCCTACATCTTTATTTTCACCCCTCCCAGAAATAAATTTAAAAATCTTGCTTAGAATTATACAATAGTGAAATTGGCGATGGTTTCCAATCGGACAGGGTTGTCAATAGCTCCCTGCCTGGCGATAGTAACAAGGCGAGCCATACGGATTTTACTGTGTAACCTTTCTAAACTTATTCTTCGTCAGTATGATCATGGTCACCGCCCTTTATAAATGGCCCGAAAGGTGTCTCCATGGGATAGTTTCCGATTAAAACCCAGCGGAATCGTATCACTGACTTGCTTTGCCCAATCCTCCTTTTTCAGATCAACCATCTTCCGTCCATTTTATAACACATCCAAAATGCTGGAGGAACTCAGCAAGTCAGGCATCATCCACATTCCCCTTCATTCAGCATTTTGGGCTTATGCTGCTCAAGATTTACAACATCTCTTGTGTTGGTAGTCCATTTCATAACACACACACATAATTCTGGAGGATCTCAGCCACTTTCTTTCCTTCCATAGATGCTGACTAACTTGCTGAATCCCTCTAGTAGTTTGCATGTGTCTGTGCGAGTTGCTCAAGATTGCCAACATCTACAGAATCTCTTGTGTTGATGGTACATTTTATAAATTTGCTTTCTCAACACAGCGAAAATAGATAATCTAATCAACAGGCCGGTTATGCCCTTGAACAGGCCAAACGGGCGGGATTTTAAAGTGAAAAGAGTGAAACGACGTTAGCGCGTATCAGCTGTCACATTTTGAGGACATTTGACATCAGCCACTGTAACGGGGCATCGACCAGATCGGTGAACCTTCACCACTGCTCGGCTGTCGGACACTTTGACTGTACAATGAACAAGTCACCTAACTCGTCCAAAGATGTAACGTGGAATCTAAATAAGCTTAATAAATCCAAATACAGTAGAGGTCTTTGGTGATTAATGATACAGAGAGACTCGGAGCTATAATTACAATCTGTGGACCATAATTTATTGAGACGGGCCACACACACACAATTCGTTGTGGCTGAAGGAGGCAGGGGGGTGGGTGGGTATTCGATTTGCCAAATTATGGGGTTTAAGGTGTGAAGGTTGGGGCCCTTAGCTGAACACGGCACCGGAGGAACTCTAAGAACGTACGAAGGCAACCTCTTCGCAGGTTAAGGATCACTTGCGATACCACATGTTTACGTGCCGATTGACAGAGCCTCACTAATGGGCGCATTTGTTTCCATAATTAGCGCAAAAAAAAACCCAGTTGTGGATTTGAAGTTTGAAAGGTGCATCACCGGGATTTACGTGGGCTGTCTCTCTCTCTCTCTCTCTCTCTCTCTCTCTCTCTCTCTCTCTCTCTCTCTCTCTCTCTCTCTCTCTCTCTCTCTCTCTCTCCCTCTCTCTCCCTCTCTCTCCCTCTCTCTCTCTCTCTCTCTCTCTCTCTCTCTCTAGATGTGAGATCAAATAAGAGTGAGGAGAGGAGGAGAGGTGGGGTTGGGGATGTGGTAGGGGAATATATATATGTATATATATAATGCCTGGGGAATATTAGCCATTGATCCGCATCGATTACTTCCTAAAGGCAAGAATACATTCGCTGCTATAAACCACGTGTAAGAGAACAGATCCCAACTAGCCTGCAATTACAGTTTAATTAATCGGGTAACAGTGGTGCCGCGATGATCTCTTGCCCGTCTGTCTCTCTCTCCCCCTGCATGTAATATTTGGTTTAAATCACCGCTCCCCTGCGCAGGTAAAGCTGTATAAATAGTCCTTGGCCAAGGCAGGGAGGTTACGGTGAGGACACGCAGCCTCGAGGCGCACAACTCCCTTAATGTTAAATGAAGATATTGTAATAAAAATCTTGAAATATAACAACTATCTTGTAATTTGCGTGCGGACGGGACTGGTTGGTAATTAACGGGCAGGATATTTCACGCAGGAAATACTTTAAGCAGTGTTTTATCGTACTAATGGATTAAAGTAGTCACTTCCCTCCTTTAGAGAGAGGGAAAAAAACACAAATAGCCTTTTATAAATCCTTTAAGGAAGTGGGTAAGAAAAATAAAGTATGCGCGATATATCCTACTTAAACTACAGACGGTATACTGGTGTAGCTCTTTCTAAATAAACCAATATAATGCAGAGATTTCTAGATTTATGAACGCCGAATCAGACACTTCACAAGCGAGCTTTTTCGGATAAAAGATATCAGACATCTGTAGTATAAAAGACAGCCTGGTTTATTTATTGCTCCTCCTACCTTCCCGAGGACAATCTTATTTAAGTGCTAATTCGATTCTTATCAGATTTATTACTTACAGAACGGGTAAAGGTGTTAGCGCGCTGATATATTTATAGTTAAATAGTGACACATAGAGGAGGAATGGGTTTTCTTCAGAAAATTGATAAAATGTTCAACCGAAATATATTTTTTAAAAAAACAGCGTTAAATGAGTAATCAGCGATAATGTTGATGCAAAAAAAAAGATTTCATGGTTACCCTCGGCCCTCCCTGTAGAAGTTTGCTAGTTTAGAATGCGGCATACTTATTTGACCGGTGTGTGAGTGTCGGGGTGTGTGTGTGTAGTTCTTTGCATACGTCTGTGAACACGCTGAACAATGGTATGTCAATTTCAGGTCCAAGTTCCAGTGAGTTTCACTCCGTGATTAACTTTGGGTTTGCTTTAACCGAAAGATACAGGGTTCTCCGCCGTGCAGACTTTCAAGTGAGTCTTCTCGTTCTTTTACTACGGCTTCCACGAGTGTTTTAAACACAAGAGCCGTTTAAATAGGAAAATATGAACATTGTGTAGGTAGAAGCCATTTGATTACGAATTTAATTGGTTCGCACAACATTGTGGGCTGAAGGGCCTGTTTCTGTGCTGTAATGGTCTATGTTTCTTTCAGCGTTTATTACCCTGACACATCTGTGCCGCCAGGAAAGGAGGAAATAATCTTCAGAAGTTCAAAAGTTATCCATTTCCATTTTGGACTGAGCCGCGCGCGGTTGGTAGAGAGAAATCCTCTGATCCGGACGTCCGGAACTGTAGGATATGCCGTTTCGACTGAGATGCGGAGAAATGTCTTACAATTCCCTCCACCCCTGAGGGCCGTGAATGCTTGCTACTGGAGCATATCCAAGACATGCTAATGATAGTTTTATTTGCACTGTACGGGGATCAATGGACGTGGAGTTCGAGTGGGAGGGCTAGGATCGTATTAAAGACCAGTCCAAACTTAATGGGCCAGATTCTTGCTCCCTTGCTTCATATTCTTGACTAGACAGTTGCACATTATAATGCAATAAATGACTGAGTCACTGCCATCTCCACTGCACCATTTTTTCTATTGATAATCCATTCTCAACACTTGATAAAGAGAATACTGACCAGGACTTCAGGAAAATATGTGCAAGTTCGGCGACTAAGTTTACCCCTGATTAAACAACTTGAAAAAGTTCTAACTTCAATAGAGTATCTATCTATCTATCTATCTATCTATCTTCATTCTAGGCACGTCAAACCGAGGAGAGAAACTCTGGGATATATTGAGCAATATAGGCCACGATTCCATTCATTATTTAACATAATTGTCATGCATGTGGGTGTGTTCATTGAATTTAAATCAGGAATATATTACCGGACGGAAACAATTGCCCTATGATTTTTCTTGTCGAGGAAACAATTGTTCTGTCCCTAACTGGGAGAGCCTTTCGGAGAGCAGAAAGGCTCTTGAGATTCTTAAATAGCGAGGCCAGGTAATTTATACTAACTTTCGCACTCTTAACACACTAAAGCCGTGTCTCAGTCCCGTTAAGAATTTGATACTTCTCTCAGCCCTTTTCGTCCAACTGACCGCAACGGATACCAAACCCATTAAGGCAGAAGTCTGACAGAGTGAGGGATGGGGTGTTAGTCTGAGCTATTGACATATCTCTGCCTTTGTCAGCTAAGAATATTCGACCTGGCATGTACTGAGATAGTAGCCAATGACTGTGCGGAGATAACTGCGGCAGTCGATTCAGAATTCAAGTGTTTCCCCCCTTTGAGTATCAGAAAGGACCTATCTACCGCCTCTCAGAGGTGACATGGTGTATGGTTAATACAGAACAGTTTAATAAAAGCGCGACAACCATCAAAAGAACATCCCTTCTCTCCGACACTGTACTTTCTTTCCTTAATAACCGATGGTTCTACTGAATGACAAGGAATAAAGAACGCAAACATTGTTCGGATGATATTACGTATTTCAACACTAAGTTTAACCGGTTAATGAGATGGTGCCTTATCTCTGCCCGTCTCTGTCAAGTTCTGCAAGACCGCTCTGGGCCGCGGAACTATCTAAGATATCCTTATTGCTTTCTAGACGTCTTAGTACTTGAGACAAAACTCCACGCCTCAACCACAACACGTTCATTTTTTAAACGCAAAACAAGCGTTCTAATTACCAGAGTAACACACACAAAATGCTAGAGGAGCTCAGGCCAGGCAGCATCTATGGACAGGAGTAAAGAGTCGACTTCTCAGGCCGAGACCCTTCATCAGGACTTCCTGGGTTCCTCCAGTACTTTGTGTGTGTTATTCTGGATTTCCAGCATCTGCTGAATCTCTTGTGTTTATGTTTTAATCAGCTACAGGGAGCACACGGCGGACTGAGCGCCAGCTTTGCTGGGTTGGATATGGAAGGGAACACGGCCGATGTGTGTTCATACATTCCTCGTCTTACTCAGCAGATCTCTCAAGTATCGAGTCCCACACACAACACGCGACAATGTCAAACGACGGGTTTACATTGCCACCATGATGTCCTTTTGTGAAAAGACCAGACGAAGAGGGGAAACGGCGGGACTCGTCGAGAGAGTAGTCGGAGACGGGCCCACGGAAAAAAAAGTGATTTACTGCCTTCCAACTCAATGGTCACAAGTTTTACGCTACTGAGTAGCTAGATAGATGCGCGACATTATAGTACATTTGACCTGACATTGTCGTCTTAAATAGAACATTCATTCGAATCGAGGAACAAAGTATATCAGATGTTTATCACCCAAAATGTAAAAGTTTCAAATATACTCACATACTGTCTAATACATTCTTAGGTAAACACACATTGGTGGTTATGAATAGGTACACGTACGTAAGTACATACATGTACACGCGTAAGATTTAATTATCTTCATATGCATGCTTTCATCTACATCAACAAATACAGAGACATATTGCGCATCTTTGTACATCCGTGTGTTTAAATATAAACACGCCACTTACTGAAGGCGCCGCTGAAGGATCTGCCAAGACAAGAACGCCTTTCTGAAAAAAAGTGAAATTGACATGAAATTGATCAGCACTTTGTTTGACACGAGACAACCGTGACTGTGAAATCACGACCTTTCCCCGCTGTTTCTGTTCCTGTGTTCCGCAGACAAGCGAAAATTCTTAAAGAAGTTTAGAATAAATGTTTTATTCCCAACAGAATGCCGAAGATTTAAAAAAATTAACGGCATGAAATTGCCATATGACGACCAAATGACACCTGACTGATACCTCCTCACAAAGAGACTATGGTCAGTTAACAACTTGTACAAGATGTCCTTTATTGAGTCAGTATCAGATTCTAACCCAGCAGTCTGCAGAATTATAAATAATAGCATTTAAATTGCAATAGATTTGACAATATTAACCGTATCTTAGAACTAATATTCAGTTTATTTAATATAAAAAAAATGCAGGGAGATCCGCACACTTTAACACCCGAGACCGGGTTAGATCTGCTTTAGTTTCATATTTGGTGCGGCGGAAACCGAGAATTTGGCACCCGCGTCCCGAGATATCCCACTCGGGTCTTACTTAGACATGACAGATAGTGGCCCCCACCCCAGGTACAATCAAACAACCTGATTAACCTCACGCCTCGGGGAACTGTGAACCTATTTTCAATCCAGCAGTTTTAAGCGAATCCCTACTCGAGCCGACCGCTTCATTCTCTTGCAGAAATCCGAGTTGCCCGTAAAAAAAAAGAATAAATCTGGATTACTTTCACACAGCGGAATGTACACTGCGTATGCTCTGTTGATATTGAAATCGTGATATACAGGGACAATCCTTGGAGTCCATTTTAAATAAAATTCCGACTATATTTAATTTGAAGGTCGAAATCAACATTTATCGCAGTTTCACGTCATGCCTGTTTAGTCAGACCGTTCTTTATTTTATACGGTACCGAAGGGAGATTGTCATGCAGCCGAAATTTATTTCTGCTCTTTTTTTCTATCGACCAGTATACCCGAAACCCCAATGGCTCGCCTGACTACCAGAGTAATTGATTTCATGATATCCCCGACCACATTGTTATGTTGGATTTTCTCGTCCGACTGACAATTGGCTTCACAACATAATTTCATCGTAAATTACTGGTTGACATTCAGAAATAATACAGCTCACTTCGACAGGGCTCAACAGCTTGTCAATTCCGCCACGTTTGTTAATCCTATATATTTTCCAGCGTTAACATGGGAGAAAAGGAAACTATTATTAATTTAGCCCGAGTGAGTGCCTTCGGGGCTAGCGGCGTTACACGTGCATGAGATGTAGTGAAAATATAAATATTTACTGACCTCTTGAGCTCCTGTGTGGAGCCTGGTGCTTGAAGCTCAGTTTTTTTCGATCTCTTCCCCAAAAGTATTGCACGGTTATAGAGAAGCGACGGGCAATTAACGCAGAGCCCTATTTCAGCCAGCGAAAACTCTCATTCAACCATATCTGCCCACGGAAAGCCAGCCTCTCCAGTTCTCTTCCGGGTTGTTCAGGTACTCAGGTCAAAGCGGGGAATGACCAGAGAGACGCAACGCGATTAAATCTTCTTTTAAACGGTTTGGACAGCAACAAACAAACAACCGCCGCGTTTTATAAGCGTGGCTCTGATGTACTGGAAGTGTAATATCTCCCTGGTTGTAATTAACTTTCTGTTGTTTATATCATCGATGTAAAAATGTAGAAATGTCTCAGCTATACACTGCCCCGTCCTATTTTGGAAACCTATCGTTTTACAGAATCTAATACACCATTACTGCAATCCCCATATCTCTACCTATTTTATATAGACTTATCTTAAATTAATTTTGTATGTAGGGTTAATTAATAGAATGGATTCAGTTTTTCTTTGCAACATTTTCAACAGTTTCGTAAATTCTTATTTACAACGGAAAGGTGATCACAATTGTAATAATCTACAATTTAAATATTCGACACAAAAAGATAAGTCAGGGGATCCTCTTTAATGCACATCAGTTGAAACAATATCTTTAATGTAAAGATAATCTTTCGTGAGTGTTCTGGACAGATAGTATCACGGAAAAAAAAAATCGTGAAGATTTTGTTACAATTGAGAGGAATTTCCTGAGCACGAATTAAAGCTGATTCTGAGAAAAGAGTGTCTTGATGTAGGGTTTCGGCCCGAAACGTCGACTGTTTATTCATTTCCATTGATGCTTCCTGACCTGCTGAGTTCCTCCAGCATTTTGTGTGTGTTGCTCGGGATTTCCAGCATCTGCAGAATCTCTTGTGTTTCTGAGAAAAGTGCCGTGCCTCCTTTTAACCTGCGGTTTTCTTTTGTATTAAGGCAGAATGTTACGGGGGGGACTTGTAATATCTTACCCTCTCCCCACGTCAGCCCATTGCCATCTCTGACTAATGTTAATCCATTTATTAATCATTGTGAGTTTCTGATATGTGTTATTTTATTACAGGATCTAATAAATCTAGTGAAAACTGATTACATCCCTGCTGAGCTGATGAAAGAAGTGTTGGTATCGTTCATTGTATCTTCTTGTATGCTAAACGTAAACTGATCGCTGTAATTTCTATCATCAGTAAACGAATTCAATCAGGCTAATAAGTTAAAGATAATTAAGTGGCAACACGAGACTGATAAAAATTCAGAAACAATGCAGACTTTAAAAAAAACAAGGAATAATTTCTACAATGCTCAGAGCGGACTTGGAAGAAACCGACTTAACATTTATTGCGGAATCTATTACAATGTAGCAAACGTCTTTATTCTCCACACTCATTCAATACAAAGAACAATTAACGGTGACGCACAGGAGTGACGGATTCCGTTAGACGATAACACAATAACGCGTTTCCAGTATCTATTGTTTGCAGACTGCAGGAATATCTGCTGTATAATTATTTGTTTTAATAAAACGACTTTGTTATGTCTTTGCCAGATTAACGTCAAAACCCGAGAGGTCAAAAGAACGGAAAAGATATTAAACGTAATGTTTTTTTTAACAAACAAATGACTTGCTCCAATGAAGCTGATTGCAATTGGCCACCGTTTTCGCTTTTTATTTTAATTGTTTGGCGAGATATTACTGTCACCATAACGGTCGGCAGCATCTTTCCACTCAGTCCAATCGTGTGCATGTGCGCGCTTGAAGTAGTACAGGAGGGTTTTCGTGATGCAGATGGAACTGGAGGCAGTAAAGGGCTTTATTTTGCCACACGGAGAACGGAAGAAAGCCAATTTGGGCGATCAGACTGATAGTAGTTGACATATATTAATATGAGTAAGATTTTAGTTACTGTGCACCAATACATTAGGCGCTGCTCCTTTGTGTTGTGGCAACCGCCCACTAATCCGTCAGTCTTGTTTGCTTTTCATGTGCTTTTAAAACATTTTGCTTCTTTTCAATGGCAATTGCATGTTCTGTGTGTGTGTGTGTGTGTGTGTGTGTGTGAGAGAGAGAGAGAGAGAGAGAAATCGGACATTCACTTTTCCCCCCTATATCCGGATAGTTTAATGCCGATTAATAGTTTTTCCAGGAGCACAATAACGAAAAAAATACCTTGACTGAATCATGGTAGTAATTCATTTTCGTACAGGATGGATAAAGATTACAACCTGCAACTATTTATGAGATGTAATTCAATGTGTAATTCTGTCTTCATTTTAAAAACAATCACCACTCCAAAATCTTGGAGTATATTATCATGCATATTAGGTCATGGTAGTTATTTCATTCAGGGAGAATCCCGAGAAACAGGATTGGGAGGAAGTTTCTTCACAGAGATAATTAACATCAACAATTCTCTTGTTAAATCTATGAAAGGTGGCAAATTAAAATCGAATTTTCACCTGCTAAATGTGCGCTACCACGAAACAATTGAAACCTTTTCTGATATAAGGAGAATATATTTGATGATCTTTTGTTATTACCCACCAACATAGAAATGCCTTTATAATTTTATTTGCATGTTTAGTCCTCGAAAGCACTGTGTTTGTAAAAGCGATAAACCAGAGTCGAGGAGTATACGAATAAATTCTTATATCTCTCCTCGGAAATGATCTGCTTTGTAATATTTTTATCTCGATCTGACATCGAATTTCACGGTCATCTTCGGGCAAATGATGTAATCATCCCACAACATCTGATTTATGATAGGTCTTAATACCATATGAATATCCTTCCAAACATCAGTGAAACTGTTAATAGTCTCTCTTTCTGGTTCTCTCTCTCACACACGCACACAAAATTATGTCAATTTTCTTTCTCTCCCCCCCTTTCTCTTTGGGATGAAAAATTTAATTAAATTGTACTAATACCAACAATTTTTCATCTGTGCTCCGTTAGTGTTTTTTTACGGCGAGCTGGGGCTGACTTTTTAAATATTAGTGAAGGTGGCGAATTATAAATTACTTGCTTCTTATCTGTGCTGCTCATGGAGCCGGGATAAGAACGCCTGATTAAGAAAGAAGTCAGAGCCAACGTCGGATTCATAATGATTTCGAATAATGCACCCTTATCTCTGCACTGCAGATAATCAGCCTTTCAACTCCCAGTGTTTTGTTACATTGGGTAATTTATTGCATCTAATACATCACAATGAATCTGATGTAAAAATGCGATGGTCACCGTTGTAAAGCCCCCTATTTTTCATCCAGGGGGTAGTGAAATGCCTTACGATTTTAATTGGGAAAATATAGTGGATCTGATAAGGGCAATAATCTGCCTTTGAGTGCTCTAGTGCTGTTTAATTAGTGTGTCAATTTCTTGCCTGAAATTAACAAGATCGACCTGAAATTGCGCGCTTCTCCCTTTCTAAAGCACCTCAAGATATTTTCAACAGAATGCATGTCTAGAATAGTTGCATTAAAAAAAACAATGATAATTATCATAAACATTAGAGACGCCGTATCTTTTAGACCGTGCGGCATTATTTTGCATACTCGAAAACCGGATTGGTCAATCCACTGTGCGTTTCGTTTTTTCTAGGATGTTTGTTTATATCGGAAAATGTTTAGCGGGCATTTTTGAGGGCAAATTTTGAATATGCATTGCTTCGCTTCTGCGAATATTACATTTAATGTTATAAAATAAAATCGCTGGGCTCTACAACAGGGGCGAAATTAAAATATATTCTATTGGAATATTATTTTACACATATCTTAGATGACATCGAGGACCATTGTGAAGCATATAATGGTATTATAGCACTGCCTGTCAAAATACATGCAATATCCCAAGATAGGTTTTGACAATAAGAACACAGTCGCATTATTGGCAGATACTTATTGAAAAAGAAACATGCTCATTTCGTTGTTTTTAATATATTGATTCCATTAAGAAGTCCCTTGCATTGACGCCTATAGAAAATCTCGTTTTATGTATATATATTTATACAAGGCTTTCATCCATAAACACTTTCTTTAAACCTCGTGTTCTTAATTTCTCCGCTGAATGACTGGTTTTGTTAGACAAAAGCCGCGGGTCGCTCTGCACGCATACTGAAGAGTGAGGTAATCTAGAACAACGGAAGGCGAGTGGAGAACATACTCTGCACAATTAGAGGTTTATTTAGGCT
The DNA here is from genome assembly GCF_030028105.1 of Mobula birostris. NCBI lineage: Eukaryota > Metazoa > Chordata > Chondrichthyes > Myliobatiformes > Myliobatidae > Mobula > Mobula birostris. The sequence continues at coordinate 21,743,110 of NC_092392.1, read as the reverse complement.
GTTTCAACGCAAATTTAAACCCTGTGTTTGCATGACGATTGCGTGGCTCTGTACAGGTCACACGGACACCCGAGGACCCTAACATCTTGCAGGTATTGCTCTGGTCGCCAACATCAGGTGTGCCTTTATCGGGCATAGCTTTGCAGTTTAAATCGTCAGAAGATCTTGTCCATTTCGATTGCCTCAGCGTCAATTTGGCGGGATTATGCAGCATCACACTAACATCGCAAATAATAAAATAACATTCACCCACACGTTAAATATGACACTCGGGAAGGTATTTATTCATATCAACACCCACATAATCATTGCAATTTTTAAAATTAGCTCCACGATTTAACCCGCATTTTCAATCCCCTGCCAGTAATAAATTTGCATAATATTTGCAACTTTAATTAGTGGATTCGCATCTTCTTCTAAATCCCTGTTTCTCTCTCCTCCGCTGTAATCCCAGCCCCTTCTCCCCCTCCCCAACTCATCCCAACACAAACGCCAAAACCCACCCTTCCTCTGCCTTCTATACTTAAAACAAAGACAACCGGCTGCGAGAATAATCTCTAAACAAATGATTTTTGATAAAGTCTTTGGTGAAAGCACAAAGGACTTTCAACCAGTTTTGAGCACCAGAAAGTCAACCCCACAATTTTGGCAGTGTAGGATACCCACTGATGCATAGAGACGACAGCGCGACGTAAGGCACTTCATGTGGGTTGATATTAAATATAGTTGTGTAAAAATCGCGGAATTGGGATTAAGGGTGGGGAATGAATTGAGGTTCAAAATTGGGAATGTGCCCGTTGGAAATAAATGGATAACGAGCTCCCGTTCTTGTACACATATTTCTCCTTTCCCATGTTTTTAGAAGATAGATCTCATTTGGATCCCAAATCCCACAGATTCCAACGAGGTCTTTGGTTAGACCGTTCTATCTTTAGGAAATTATCAGTAGAACGACACCTAACGCAAACCGAGTGGTCAGTGGAACTTGGATAGGTTAATGAATTAGAATAAGGGCTCTATTTGATTAACAATGTTTGCCGCTGCCACGATAAATCGATGTACTATTGACCATGACGATACATTTTTAAGCCCATCACACCCTCCTGGAGCAGAGGCCGCAAAAAAGCATGACTTTCAAGTTGTCCCTAAGTGTAGCCCATCTTTTTCGTGCATCCTTCCTCTCCCGGGGATGTGGTCTTTGGAGCGACGATAAATACCAAAATAAAAATGCACATTACTGGTTCCAGTTATTACATATTATGAATCTTAGCTAAAGTTTATATCGCACACAAGGAGACAGGTTTACTTCCAAATGAACACCTAAATATACTGTTCAAAGCACGTCTAGAAAGCGGATTTCTATATGAACGAGGAGGTATGGTGACGGTATACAGCACACCTATCAAGTAAAGATCTTTCACTATTATTTAACGAACTTTTCTTGTACATTTTTAAATGCCTTTATATAAATGAAATGAAAATATATTGTTTTTTACAGTAAGAATTTTGCATAGCTTTAATAATAGGACGCATTGAATCCAGTCATCACGTAGTCATTAGATTTTGAATAAACGGTTGAAGAAATAAGTTCTAACAAGTTACAAAAAAAATCTATGGTTGGTGCAGGGCTAACAATGCTGCGATTTTTACTTTTTCTACTGTCTGCACTATCTAGGCTGCATTCACTTTTGCTCCATTCGGGAATTCATTATGGTATTATTAAGAGAGTCTTTAAGCGGCTTAGTGAATGGCTGTTTGTGGAGATTCGGGGGATCCAGTAAAAAGGACTCGGTTTCACTACAATCGCTGGAACAAATAAATGCCGTTTAGCGTTTACACTCCGCTTGGCGACGTCTTGTCGGTGGCTATCTGGCGACCTCTCTTTCCACACGGCTAAAATGTCCTCAACTCTTTACAGAGCCCAACTTCGAAGCTATCAGGTTCTACTGATCGCCCTCATTTCATAAGGCTTTGGTTACAGGAATGAGTTGTCCGAAATTTACTTAACTGCTACGGGGTCCCCAATGAGAGTCAGACATCCCAATATCAAATGGCAGGGGTCACCGCATTTCGTTAATGTTTTGCTCTGCGTGTATTTGTGCCAATTAGTTCCCCCCGCCCCCGCTTTATATAAACGAAGCATTTTCCCCGTGCAAATTTATTAGACAGAAACTATAAGTGGTGTTGTCAAAGGAAACAAAATGCTCGCAAAAAAGCACTGATAAATGACCGTCTTAAGTAGCTCTGGGGAACGAAAGTTTAAATATTGGCCCAAGAGTAATCCTATTGTACTGTTCGTTGGAGGTATGTGATCTGGTTCGTGACAAAGGAAGTGGATCTTTTTGTAGCTGACAAGCAACTAAATGTCTACATTAGTTGCAGTAATATATTTAAACAAATTATAGTGTATACATTTTTAACATCATATGCATATACACATTACACACACATAAAGCATGATCATAGAGAATCACAAATATGATAAATTAATACATATGATAATTGTTAATTACGATTATGCATGTACTTATATGTATACTTACTTCATATAGTTTTTATTATTTCTGAGATACAGTTCAGAATAGGCTCCTCTGGCCTAACAAGCCGCACTATCCGGCAACTCATCTATTTAACACTAGCCTAATCAGAGGACAATTTAGAATGAACAATTAACCTACGAACCGGCAAGGCTTCGGACATAAGTATATATAAAGAGCATTGGCGATGGTATTAAGATCCTCAGGTGATGCACACAGAAACCCAAGGTAAAGGAGAAACAGTTGTATCACCTTGCTAACTGCCCACCTGGTTCACCCGCCCAATATATTGTTTCGTGGATGGCCTCATCAGTCACCTCAAAGCATCCAAACCACCCCCGATCCCGATAGACCACCTAGGAAGATGATACAGGCACAAGAGATTCTGCAGATGCTGGGAATCCAGAGCGACACATACAAAACGCTGGAGGAACTCAGCATCTATGGAGAGGAATAAACGGTCAACGTTTCAGGCAGAGACCCTTCATGAGGAAATAAAAGAAGATACAAATAAAGTCTTTCAGCCGAAGATTCTCTCACCCCCCCATTGCTAACTTTTTGCTTTAGAACAATGTTTAAATATATTGTCTAATTTTATGGTGCGTTCGTCATTTTGCCAGGGGGGACCATATGTTACCACGAATGAATGAAAATGCGCGCGAACACGATAGCCTTTCATTATAACGCGGGGTGTTTAATACATGTTACTTGAGCAGTAACCCCAGGATTAACTACTCCAGAACAGCACTGGGGAGCAAGGTGGTTAACGAAATTGATAGGGACCTATAACTGTAGGAGGAAACTTGCAACTTTTCTGGCGTGCGAACTTTCCGTATGAAATCAGTGCACGTGAGTGAACTGTATATGGTGGTTGGGACAAATGGTGCCCGGAGAGCGGGGAAGTAATGGTCTGCCATTTCCATATATGCTGCCTGACCTGCTGAGTTCCTCCAGCATTGTGCGTGTGTGTATGTGCTGATCTGTTAATTCATCTCCCAGTCATCTCTCGAATAATGCACACTATCTCCTATCCGTCACTCTTATACAGCTCAGCATATAACAACACATCATAATCTAGGATTAAGTAAACTGAGAGAATGGAAGATGTTGCTCTTTGAAGTTATTGTTTACGCAACGACCCTGTTACTGAATTCAAGATTGGAACTGTCTATATTCCATCTCCCAACATATTAGAACAAACTTGAGACTCTAGGGCTCAAAGGGTTAAGGGGTGTATTTCTCTCAGTCTGGGAGTGTGTTGGTCTCCAAGCGCCGCAGGATTTAAACGCCGCCAGCATCAAATGATCGAAATAATCTTAAATAAATAAGTAAGCGGTGAATCTGCAGGCATACTAAATTAATGTCGTTCAGGGACTTTCAAGAGACATTTTCAGGGGTTTTGCGCAGTGGAAGGAGAGGCAGCATTAGCTTTGAAACAGTGTATTGAAAATAGATGTAAGTGCAAAAGTTGTACCTTTGGGGCGGTAAGAGGGTTTCCCTGAAATAACTAACTTAAATAATACGATTTAAGGCAAAGCGAACGCAATGTTGTATGTCATCTTGCAAGTCGCTGTGATTGACACGCTGCTCCTCGGATCGGGTTAATCCCGTCTTCACTTCTGCGTTTTCATAACTCATTTATCCCTCTTAGATTATGACTTTGATCGTTGCCATGGAGAAAACGATAGGACTAAAGCCATTTCCATGTCTGTAAGAAGACCATTATTCCGCATGCATAGGCCATTTTCAAAAAGGTCGTCACAAAGTCATCGGCCGCTGAACAGGTTTACACTCCGGATTTTATTTCCCCCCTCGCTGCCACTCAACCTTACACCTTCCCTTTAAATATAAATGCCTTTGCACCTTTCCTATAAACACGCGCGACAGCCCGTTGAAAGGGGGGGGGGAACAAGGATGAATTTTGCATCTTTTTTATATTAAGAAATAATGAGTTACAATATGGAAATAGTGTTAAAATGAAATTTGGGATTAAACTTGATTAATTTCATTACCTGTTGCACGCGCCTGTAATATCACAATATAATTACATTGCACCGTGGCGGGTGGAGTTTGAAATACAAGTATACAAATCTAGCCCAGCAGTATATTTACCAAAGAGCCGACGTTCATTAATAATGTACAATGGTGTGACTGTCAATAGAGGACTAATTGCTGCAGAATCGATACTGTCAATGTAAGATGCTGAAATTATTCCACATATGGATATAACATTATAATAATATTTGGAACAATTCATGCTTTGGCTTTCTATGTTGGACATCTTACAAGTGATTCCGCTCACTGGAGTGACAAGCTACTCCCTATTATCGGATAGTAAAATTCCATCTCTGTCAGAATTCAGAGAGATTGCAACCTCGTCTCTCCTTGTTTTTTTTCACTTATTTTTTTGTCAAGGCGATATAGAAATGCGGGTGATTGTCTATTTTATGTAATAAACGCCCCTGGACTAATTGATGGGCTCCCAATACTTCATTACTGATAAAGACTCTTGGAGTAATGCTGATGTTTAGCAGAGTCTGATAACATTTTGTTAACAAGTAGATAACAGAATAGCAAGATATGTTTGTTTAGCTGTTTTTAGATAACCAGCTGCCTGGTTTAATGATAAGTTTTTTTTGTAAATGATTGCAAATGGAGAAGCAGACAATCCCGTATTCGATTTGTCATGAAACTGTATCATAAGGAAAGCGTAGTAAAGAGGCTCCATTATAGCAGTTTACGATGTTGAAAGTGAAGTACCTTCCTTCTAGCTGGGCTTATAAAAGAATGCTCCAGGAGGACCGACTTTATCGATACCGCGTGAATTAATGACTGGTTATCTGAATATTAAACACTGTTAGAAAAGGTATCCACATTAACCAATTACGCACAATAATGTCTTTAAGAATGAAGATCTAAAATAACATCTGTAACGATTAACTCAAGCAGAATTTGGGAACAAATCGAGTTTGGATGATTGTTGACAAATAGATTTTTTTAAAAAAATGAAAAATACTTCAAGCAGCTATGTACTTAACATGGTATTCACCTACAGAATGGTGAATTTTATTTCCAAATATATTTCAATTTTCCATGATGACCGCGAAGAAGTTCCAAGTATGTTGAAAACAAACAACTAAATCATATTGTTTATTTTTCTTTTTAATCATCTTTAACTGTTTTAACTTTTAATTAATTAATAAGTTCCATGTTGCAAAACTCAAATTTATTTTATTCTGACGTCTTAATTCCTTCCAATTTTAATCTGACTTCTTCCCCCTTCCTTTCCAGTCTTGATGAAACGTCGACTGTTATATTCCTCTCTACAATGTAGAGTCTACACAGATGCTGCCTGACCTGCTGAGTTCCTCCAGCATTTTGTGTGTGTGTTGCTTTGGATTACCAGCATCTGCAGAATCTCTTGTGTGTTTGATTTATTTTATTGATAGTTCTGATTTCATTCAATGGAACCAAGCAACTAGACATATTAACTACCTGTGATTCGAATGATTTTCAGTTTTTCGGTTGCAAATCCAGCCCACTTTTAAAAAATATAATACCTAATGTTCCCCGGTTTATAAACGCCCAAACTTAGGTTGACAGTTCGTTTCAGCAAATGTAGTTGAAGCGAACGACAGCAGGGGGCTCTATTCCTCCCGTGTTCAACCTATCACTGTAACCCTTAAACACATTAAAACTGTTCCCGCTGCACATTTGTCCACTTTCCCCTTCTCCCCTGAAAAAAACAGTTTCTTTCTTCGCTGTGAGCTCGGAGAAACATCAATGTAATTGAGCAAAAGCGATTTATTTATTCTGAAGTACATTGTCACGTAGAATTTGGACGGAGTAACATTATTCCTTCTGCAGCCTATTTGAAGCTGTTTCCTAAAAGACTCGGTACAATGAAGCCAATGTAATGACTATCCCAGATAAGAATACAAACCCTCTGCAGATCAATATTTGTGTAGGAAATGAAACGCGAGGTCGGACGTTATCGGGATTATAAACGTGTACCAAACTACTCAAATGAAGCTATTAAGCACGTTAGGAAAATAGATCAACTTGCCATAACGACGTAGGTTATGTTAAAAAAATAACGATAACCCAAATGTTTACAAAGTACAGTGTTTATTAATTTTTTGTGGCATGTCTAATTGCACAGAGGTGCTGTCAACGGATAAATAATGAGGTTGGTAATGAATTTCCGACTCTTCGCTTCATTACAGAGACGTGAGTGTGGAGAGGATGTTTCCTAACGTGGGGGGAGTCCAGCACCGGAGAGAACAGTCTAAGACAAGAACGGCATCCCTTTAGAACAGAGATGAGGAGGAATTTCTTTAGCCAGAGGGTGGTGAATCCGTGGAATTCATTGCCACAGACAACTGTGGAGGCCAAGTCATTGGGTATATTTAAAGTGGTGGTTGACAGGATCTTGATTAGATAGGGTGTCACAGATTTCGGGGAGAAGGCAGGAGAATAGGGGTTGAGAGGGATAGTAAATCAGCCGCAATGGAATGGCAGAGCAGACTCGATGGCCTAATTCTGTCTGTGTTTTATGGTTTTATTTTAGCGTCCAGTAATTATTCTCATATGATTAGCAGAGGATAAATACAAAACCAGGTTTGAACCCGCGCAGAAGTGAAGCTGGGAGCATTTGATGATCTTTCTTCCGTCTAACGACACAAGGCACACTGCAAGGCAGCAACACAACTCAATTTCAAATCTACCGTGTCAGTTGTTTTCATTGCAATATTAGCCAATACGGCTGCTATTAAAGAAAGGAGCCGTGCACTTTATAAGGCGCAGGGAAACGTGCTCAGGTACACCTGCACACCTGCTCCTTGATGCAAATATCTGATCAGCCAATCATGTGGCAGCAACTCAATGCATAAAAACACGCAGAGTGTTTTGGAAAACAAAAGGAAACATCCAATGAGTGGCAGTTCCGTGGGCGAAAACACCTTGTTAATGAAAAAGGTCAGAGGAGAATGTTACTGAATGACTTATAACATCAAAGCAACACACACATGTTGGAGGGACTCAGCATATCAGGCAGCATCTATGGAGTGGAATACACTGTTGACGTTTTGGGCCGCGATCCTTCATCAGGACCAAAAAGGAAGGGGGAAGAGGCTGGAATAAGAAGGTGGGAGGGGGAAGGGGAGGGGATGGTGCACAAGCCGGCAGGTGATAGGTGAGGGCAAGGCGGATGGGTGGGAGAGGAAGGGATGATGTGAAGAACTGTGGGGTGTTGAGTGGAATAGTAAAGGGCTGAAGAAGAAGTAATCTGAATGGAGACGAGAGTGCATCATGGAAGAAAGGGAAGGAGGAGGGAATTGACGGACATGGAAGGAGAAGAAAAGCGGTAAGAGGGCAGCCAAATTGGGAAAAAAAAGAGAAGGGGAGATGGGGGAGCAATTAGTAGAAATTTCAGAAATTCCAGCATTTGGTGAATTGCTTGTGTTTATGAACATTAAAGGTAGCTTTGTTGCTCATTGAGTTTGTGGTGGGGTTCCACTGGGCTGTCAAACCCTTTTGTGGTGCTGAGCTACTGACAGTGTACGTAGCTAGACCAAAGTGATGGAAACAATTGTCCCGGTTGGAAAATCACATTCTTCAACAAGGCTGGGAAGGAACCCAGGGTAGAGAGCCAACAAATCTGGAGCAAAAATCCGCCAGTAAACTGGCTACTGATAATAATGCTCAATCAGGCAATGCTTGTGGAAGGAGAAATAAAGTCTGTATTTTTGGTCGAAGTCCCATTGCCAGGACTCAGAGCAAGAGAAAACAAATCAGTTTTAGAAGAGGCACAGAAGAAGGATTGGGACCAGTATATATTCATTGGCCACTTTATAACGTACATAACAAGTGTGTGTTTGTGGTCTTCGGCTGTAGCCCATCCACCTCAAAATTCGACATTTTGATGCTCTCTTGCACACCACTGCGTGATCATTTGAGTTACTGTCATCTTCCTGTCAACTTGAACCAGTCTGGCCATTCTGTTCAGACCTCTGTTCAGGCATTTTTGCCTACAGAATTGCTGCTCTCTGGATTTTTTTTTTTGTTTTTGCACCGGTTTCTCTAAACTCTAGAGATTGCTGTGCATGAAAATCCCAGGGGATAAGCAGTTTCTGAGATATTCAAACCGCACAGTCTGGCACCAACAATCGTTCTGCAGCCAAAAATCACTTAGATCACATTTCTTCCCCATTCTGCTGTTTGCTCTGAACAACTGAACCTCTTACCATATCTGCCTGATTTTACACATTGAATTCCAGCCATATGATTGGCTGATTTGATAGTTGCATGAATGAGCTGGTGTGCAGATATAGCTAATAAAGTTGCCGCTGAGTGCAGATCAGCCATGATTGTATTGAATCGAGGGGTTGGCTAGAGGGACCGAGTGGCCCACTCCTACCCCTATTGTGTTCTTATGAGACAATACTGAGCAGCCACAAATGAATCAAACCAGAACGATGCTGAGAGACTCCGTCAAGTTCATATCGCTGCATCAGAATGTGGAAGAGAGCAAGTGTTAGAAGCTGCTGTCACAAATTTCCTTTGATTGACAAGGCAAGAGATATGGACACCTTCACAAAGACTGTTATCTTCACACAAGGATGAGACTATAGCAGTCCCCTTTGCTCAGACACAATATGAGAAGGAGGGAATAATATATTCATACCTGCTCTGCCGTTCAGTAAAATAGTTTTGTCACATCTCTGAACTTAACTCAGATTTGTTCATAAATAACAGTCTGTTAATTCCTGTCTTCCTGATACTCAGGACAGACTTCTTGAGCGCTGATTCCATTTTCATCCCCTGCTCTCGGTTCCATCAGCTGAACACCCACCCTCTCCCATCTGCTCTTAGCTCCCGTTTGCCTGCACCAGACTTTCTCTGTAGCTTTTACACTTTATTTTGCATCGTTGTTGTTCTACTTTGTTCTGCCTCGATGCATTGTTTAATGAATTGATCTGTAGGAGCAGTATGCAATGCAAGTTTTTCTCTATATCTCGGTACACATGACAATAGTAAGCCAATTATGATTGCATTTCCCATTCCATCTGCTTTCCACCTCTCTCCAAATGGTTTCCAATATCACCTTGCTTACTTATCAAAATCCAGTACTGCTGGTACCGTGTTCCAGATCATTGCCCTCCAGCAGCTGCCTCCAACCTTCACACTTGGCTCCACCTTCCTCTTTCTTTTGTCTACCACCATTTGTCATCCCTCTGTCTACCTCCCAACTTTAACCCTCCCCCTCCACTATATGGTCATCACCCTGTGGCCACTCTCTAGGGCCACCTATGACCTCTGCACCAAACAGCAAACCCTAATGCCTTTACCATCGTTTTGGGAGATTTTAACCAGGCTAGTCTGAAAAAAATCACTAAGCAATTACCATCAACAGATCACTTGCAATACCAGAGGAAACAACACACTGGACCATTGCTACACCACCATCAGGAATGCCTGCCATGCTATTCCACGCCCTCACTTTGGGAGGCCTGATCACCTGGCTGTGCTTCTACTCCCTGAGTATAGGCAGAGACTGAAGACTGCAGCACCAGCAGTGAGGACCAAGAAGGTATGGACAAGGGAAGCACAGGAGCGCCTACAGGACTGCTTTGAATTGGTGGACTGGACTGTGTTCAGGGATTCATCTTTGAACCTGGATGAGTATGCTGCAATTGTTACTGACTTCATTAAAACCTGTGTGGATGAGTGTGTGCCCACAAAGACTTACTGTACATTCCCAAACCAAAAGCTATGGATGAACCAGGAGGTACGTCGTCTGCTGAAGGCTAGATTTGTTGCATTCAAGTCTGGCATCCCAGGCCTGTAACAGAAAACGTGGTATGATTTGTGGAGGGCTATTTCAAGGGCAAAGAGACAATTTTGAATGAGGTTAGAGACGACATCAGATGCACAACAACTCTGGCAGGTTTTGCAAGACATTACTTCCTACAAAGTGAAACCCAATAGCATGAGTGGCAGTGATGTTTCACTACCAGATGAACTAAAAGCCCTCTATGCACACTTTGAAAAGGAGAACACAACTACAGCTGTGAAGATCTCTGCAGCACCTGATGACTCTGTGATCTCTGTCTCAGAGGCCAATGTTAGGCTGCCTTTGAAGAGAGTGAACCCTTGCAAGGCAGAAGGTCCCAATAGAGTACCTGATAAGGCTCTGAAAACCTGTGCCAACTAACTAGCAGGAGTATTCAAAGACATTTTCAACCTCTCACTGCTACAGGTGGAAGTTCCCACATGCTTCAAAAAGGCCACACTTATACCAGTGCTTAAGAAGAATAACGTGGGCTGCCTTAATGATTATTGCCCAGTAACACTCACATGGACAGTGATGAAATGCTTTGAGAGGTTGGTCATGACTAGACTGAACTCCTGCCTCAGCAAGGACCTGGACACATTGCAATTTGCCTTTCGCCACAATAGGTCAACGGCAGACATAATCTCAATGGCTCTCCACACGGTTTTAGACCAACTGGACAAGACAAACACTTATGTCAGGATGCTGTTCATTGACTATAGCTCAGCAGCTAATACCATCATTTCCACAATCCTGATTGAGAAGTTTCAGAACCTGGACCCCTGTACCTCTCTCTGCAATTGGATCCTCGACTTCCTAACCGGAAGACCACAATCTGTATGAATTGATGATAACATATCCTGCTCACTGACGATCAACACTGGCACACCTCAGGGGTGTGTGCTTAGCCCACTGCTCTACTCTCTATATACACATGACTGTATGGCTAGGCACAGTTCAAATATCATCTATAAATTTGTTGACGATACAACCATTGTTGGTAGAATTTCAGGTGGTGATGAGAGGGCGTACAGGAGTGAGATATGCCAACTAGTGGAATGGTGCCGCTGCAACAACCTGGCACTGAATGTCAGTAAGATGAAAGAGCTGACTGTAGACTTCAGGAAGGGTAAGACGAAAGAACACATACCAATCCTCTTAGAGGAATCAGAAGTGGAGAGAGTGAGCAGTTTCAAGTTTTTGGGTATCAAGATCTCAGAGGATCTAACCTGGTCCCAACATATCGATGTAGTTATAAAAGAAAGGAAGACAGTGGCTATACTTTATTAGGAGTTTGAAGAGATTTGACATGTCAACAAATACACCAAAAAACTTCTATAATTGTACTGTGGAGAACATTCTGACAGGCTGCATCACTGTCTGGTATGGAGGGGCTACTGCACAGGACCGAAAGAAGCTGCAGAGGGTTGTAAATTTAGTCAGCTCCATCTTGGGTACTAGCCTACAAAGTATCCAGGACATCTTCAGGGAGTGATGTCTCAGAAAGGCAGTGTCCATTATTAAAGACCTCCAGCACCCAGGGCATGCCCTTTTCTCACTGTTACCATCAGGTAGGAGGTACAGAAGCCTGAAGGCGCACACTCACTGATTCAGGAACAGCTTCTTCCCCTCTGCCATCCGATTCCTAGATGGACATTGAATCCTTGGACACTACCTCACTTTTTAAAAATATACAGTATTTCTGATTTTTGCACGTTTTAAAATCTATTCTATATATGTATACTGTAATCAATTTACTTATTTATGAATTATTATTATTTTTATTCTTTTTCTTTTATATTACGTATTGCATTGAACTGCTGCTGCTCAGTTAACAAGTTTCACGTAATATGCTGATGATAATAAACCTGATTCTGATTCTGATTCTGCTCCCTATCTCACCAATCTCTCTCTTCACTCTATACAGGCTATCCCTCACTTTTCACCCTCAGTCTTGATGCAGGGCTTTGAACCCCCTCCACAGGTGCTGCTCGACACCCGGAGTCACTCAATCCGATTGTTTTGTAGCTCCAGATTCCAGCAAGTGAGCTCCCTAGTGTATCAATGTCAGGAATATGCTCAGTGAAAGAGCCTGGACAGCTCTCTTGCCTCAGGAATCCCTTCTGGGTGAAGAAATTCCTTCTGAATCCAATCCTGAATTGGGGTAGAGAGATGTAACTTGTGGTTTCTGCAGGAGGCAAGAGAACCGTATAAAGTATAAATAATTTATTTCCAGTCATTTTCGTAAGCATAATGTTTGATGCTTCACATTAATCGTCATAGAGCACTACGATATGGAAACAAGCCCTTTGACCTATCTAGTCAATGCTGAACTATTATTCTGCCTAGTCCCATAAACCTGCACCTGTATCATATCCCTCCATAGCCCTCCCATCCACGTACCTATCCAAACTTCCCTTAATTTTGCAATTGAACCCACACTCACCACTTCGATTGGCAACTCATTCCACACTCACACCACCCTCTGAGTGAAGAAGTTCCCCCTCAGATTCCCCTTAAATATTTCACCTTTCACCCCTAACCTGTGACCTCTAGTTCTAGTCTCACCCAAGCTCAGTGGGAAAAACCTGATTGTACTGAGTCCCAGTGAAGGGCCTCGGCCCAAAACATCAACATGTTTCTTTTCTCCTCCATAGATGTTGCACGACCTGCTTAGTTCCTCCAGCATTGTGTTTTTGTTGCTCAGAACTTCCAGCATCTGTAGAATCTCTTATGTTTCTTGCTTGTATTTACCCTATATTTACCCCTAATAATGTTGAAGGCCTCTATCAAATCTGCTCTAATTTTCCTCTGCTCCAGGGAATAAAATTCCAAACCTTTTCAACTTCTCCCTATCATTCAGGTCCTCATGTCCCATCAACATCCTTTTCTCTGTACCCTTTCAGTCTCCTTCCAGCATCTACAGTCTCCTGTGTCTCCAAAGATTGATTATCCACAAGGAAAAGACATCTATTCTTCTATTCTCTATCTCACTGTAAGTCTCTTGGTTGTATACCCTTTTAAGACAAGGGAAACACTAACTCCGCACCTGCCCTGTCGAGCCTATTCGCAGCAGAAGGTACAACGCTCAAATTTCCTCATGGCTTCTGGTAAAGTACTGCAATAGTATTACCGCGGTAGCAGTATTCCAACTACTCGAGTTGAATGTGATGTTCTCCTGAGGGGTTGTCTATTGGTGGGTCCTCTGGTGGCCGTAGAGTTTGATCCAGGATCCACGTATTCTGGTGCAGTGTGGGCAAGTGTTAGTGGTAGATGTAGTCTGTGGTTGGAGATATCATGAAGAAACTCAGAGAAGCATGTAATCTCCCAAGGAAAACAAATTCTAGGTATTGCTCTGCTCTCTGAAAGTACCTCTCTGTAAAATTACTGTGCGTAAAGCCAATCAACAGAGTAATTTAGGAAAGTGTATCAGTTTGGCTTTTTCTATTCGTTTTGATATTATCACATGGAACATAGAACAGTACAGCACAGTACAGGTCCTTCAGATGTGTGCCAACTTTTTAACCTGCTCAAAAATCAATCTAAACCTTCCCTCCTACACAGCCATTCATTTTTCTATCACCCATGTGCCTATCTAAGAGTTTATTTAATATCCCTAATGTATCTGCCTCTACTATCACCCCTGGCAGGGCATACCACACACCCATCACTCTGGGAGCAAGGACATTCCCCCCCATACTTTCCTCAAATCACCTTAAAATTATGACCCTTTGTATTAGCTATTTCTGCCCTGGGAAAAAGTCTCTGGCTAGCCACTCGATCTATGCTTCTTATCATCTTATACAACTCAATCAAGCAGCCCCTCATCTTCCTTCGCCCCACAGAGAAAATCCCTAGCTTGTTTAACCTTTCCTCGTGAGACATGCTCTCTCATTCAAGCAGCACCCTGGTGAATCTCCTCTGCAGCCTCTGCAAAGCTTCCACATCCTTCATTATGTAGTAAGAAGTTAGAATTCAACTGCAATTTTTGGGCAGGTTGCCTTAGAAAAATGATGGCACATTAGTGAGTAATCTGAGTAGAATGTTAATTCTAGAACTAAAAGTTGAGTCAGAAGGTAACAGCATCAGAAAATAATTTCCTTTTAATGGACAAAAACTGAGCAGAAACTTGATCTAAATCAGGCATTCCCAACCTCGGGGCCGTGGACCCCTTGCTTAATGATATTGGTCTATGGCTTAAAAGAAGTTGTGAACTCCTGATCTAGATCTTTAAATTCTGAGCAGCATAAATAATGCACACAATTTTTTTAAGTTAAAACATGATCACACAAAGCAAGGGCAAATGCAATTTGGCAATTGAGTAAAGATTAAAATAGAAGCTATTAAAGTTTTTAAATGCTTTCCATTAACTCTTGAATGAGGAATTGGATAAAAATTTGGGAAGATGAAGTTTGAAGTTTAAAGGTAAATTTGATGCAGGTGGTTTCTGGATATTTTGTCGGCCAAGATTTGATTTTTTTTTTGTGTCAACTTTCAATGTGTTGCCTTGATTGTAAGCTCAACGTTTCTAATCATCCTTTTGGGATGGGGTGGTGAGCTGTCGCCTTGAATGGAGCCCTGAATTTGCAAATCTCTGCGAGTCTCAATGAGTCTGCTAGGGAAGTGAAAGCCAGTCTGAGTCCAATTCCACTAGAGGCTGCAGGCTGAGAACGGCTTGTGCAAGGTTTCAATGACTATGTATATATGTGGGTGGTTAGGAGAGAGGAATGGAGCTTGTTTTGCTCTTGTTGTTTTGTTGTTTGATGTGTTCTGTTCTCCTCTGCTAAGCATTGTGGGCATGCTGTGTTGGGGCTGGAACGTGTGGTAACACTGTGGGCTGCTTCCAGCACATCCTTGTGTGTGTTGGTTGTTAACACAAATGACACATTTCACTGCGTGTATCGAAGTACATGTGATAAATAAATTTGAATCGTTAATCGAGAACCGTTGCAAAATGGTAAAGGCGCTCCTCAGAATAACATAGAATAGAGGTTTGAAGATGTAGACTCAGCATCAGTAATGGTGATACGTTTCCTAGTCAGGAAGCTGTGCTACTTAGAAGAGAACTACAGACAACTACCTTCTGTGCACTGGGTACTAGGACTCTGCTACAATTCTCCCTGCCTCCGTAAAGCACCCAACATAGTCAAAGGCTCCACCCACCCTGGGTATTTTCTGCCCCTCCCATCAGGTAGAAGATACAAAAGCCTGAAAGCATGTCAAGCCAGGTGCAAGGACAGTTTCTGTCCAATTCTTATAAGACTATTGAATGGTATAAGATGGACACTTGACCTCGCAATCGACCTTGCTACAACCTTATTGTCTGCCTGCACTGAACCTTCTCTGTACGGGTAACATTCTGTTTTTGCTTTACCTTGTACTGCCTCAATGCATAAGACCATTAGACATAGGAGCAGAATTAGGGCATTCGGTCCATCAAATCTGCTCCGCCATTCCATCATGGCTGATCCCGGGTCCCACTCAACCCCGTACACCTCCCTTCTCGCCATATCCTTTGATGCCCTGACCAATCAGGAGATGATCAACTTCTGCCTTAAATATATGCATGGACTTAGCCTCTGCCACAATCTGTGGCAGAGCATTCCACAGATTTACTACGCTCTGGCTAAAAAAAGTCCTCTTTACCCCTGTTCTAAAAGGTCGCCCCTCAGTTCTGAGGCTGCGCCCTCTAGTTCTGGATACCCCATCATAGAAAACATCCTCTCCGCATCCACCCTGGGTAGTCCTTTCGACATTCGGTAGGTTTCAATGAGATCCCCCCGCATTCTTCTAAGTTCCAGTGAGTACAGGCCCAAAGCTGCCAAATGCTCCGCATATGTTAACCCCTTCATTCCCAGAATCATCCTTGTGAACCTCCTCTGGACTGTCTCCAATGACAACACATCCTTTCTGAGATAAGGGGCCCAAAACTGTTGACGATACTCCAAGTGCAGCCTGACTAGTGTCTTAGAAAGACTCAGCATTACCTCCTTGTTTTTATATTCTATTCCCCTTGAAATAAATGCCAACATTGCATTTGCCTTCTTTACCACAGACTCAACCTGTAAATTAACCTTCTGGAGTCTTGCACGAGGACTCCTAAGTCCCTCTGCACCTCTAATGTTTGAACAGGTTTGTAATGAATTGATTTATAGGAATGGTATACAAATCAAGTTTTTCACTGATGAAGGATATTGGCCCAAAAGATTGACTGCTTATTCCCCTCCATAGATGTCACCAGACCTGCTGAGCTCTTCTGGCATTTTGTGTGTGTTGCTGTGAATTTTCAGCATCTGCAGAATCACTTATGTTTAAGTTTCCTGTTGTACCTCAGTACATGTGACAATAACAAACTGATTTACCAATTTAACTACCTGAGTTTTGGAGTTATTGTCAAAGAAGCTTTGGTGAATATTTACAATGCATTTTGCATATGGTACCTACTGCCTCAATAGTGCACCAGTGGTAAAGGGAATGAATGAATAGGGTGATGTCTGGGTTGCCAATCAAGCTTTAGACAATTCATCCATGGATTAACTTACAAGGACTCTACAACTCATGTTCTCAGTATTATTTATTTATTTACTTATTATTTAATATTTGTACAGTTTGCCATTTTTTGCACATTGGTTGTTTGTCAGTCTTTATGTGTAGTTTTTCATTGATTCTATTGTATTTCTTTGTTCTACCATGAATGCCTGCAAGAAAATGAATCTTAGGATTGTATATGGTGACATATATGTACTCAGATAATAAATTTACTTTGTAATTTGTTGTTGGGGATTAGAGTGAGCGTCATAGTGATCACTGGATTCGCAAACATTCAGACAAGTGAGGAATTTTCCTCCACACCCCTGGCCTGTGCTTGGAGATAGTGGAGAAGTTGGACAGTGAACAAAATTGGTCTATGAAGTAAAGCAGAATAGGGTTTCTTTCAATCATTCTTTCTAGTTTCGTCTTGGCACATCAGTTGTAAGTAATCTCAGTCTATTGTGGAGATAACATATTCTTCACTTATCGGTGATCGATGGTGCTGTAAAGTGATTGTGCTAATGTAAATGGGCGTCCCAGGAGTGATGTGCTGGGTAGACTTGAAAAGGCCTTGGAGTGGTACCACCACCAGGATGTTGGTGAATGTGCCCATGTGCTCACCTATCCTGCTCTGTTGATGTCATTAAACCACGTTCAGCACTGAATCGATAAGAACAGCATCAAACCTTGTCCTCCCATCTCACTAAGTCATATTCAGACCAATCTTAGTTTTATCAGTAGGCTTCTTCCTCTGATTCAGCAGAAATGAATATCCCTGCCACCCCTTCCTGTCTTAGGGTCATATCGTACAGGAACCAAGTGCGCAATTGACATGAAGGACTTCAATCTACCAATTCCTACTGGTCCAAATCCAGAATCAATTATGATTCAAAGTAAAATTTATCATCAAAATACATATGTGTTACCAGACACTACCTTGAGATTCATTTTCTTGCAGGCATTTATGGGAAAGTAAAGAAATAAATTATGTAGAACTTACAAAAAATTACATACAAACAAAGACTGACAACCAATGTGCAAAAGAAAGATTGTGCAAATACTAAAAAAGTACTGAGATCATGAGTTGTTAAGAGTCCTTGGAAGTGAGTCCGGAGGTTACAGAATCAGTTCAGTGTTGAGGTGAGTCAAGCTATCCACACTGCTTCAGGGGCCTGATGGTTGTAGGGTAATAACTGTTCCTGAACTTGGTGGAGTGGGACCTAGGGCTCCTGTACCTCCCGCCCTATAGTAGTAGTGAAAAGAGGGCATGGCCTGGATGGTGGAGCCCTAATGATGGATGTTGCTTTCTTGTGGGCAACACTTCATGTAGATGACCTCAATGGAGGGGAGGGCTTTGCCTGTGATGGACTGTGCTGTATCCAGCACTCTGCAGCCTTTTCCATTCCTGAGTACAGGCATTTTCATACTTGGCCATGATGCAACCAGTTAGGATACTCTCCGTTGTGCATCCTTAGAAGTTCGTCAAAGTTTTTGGTGACATGCTGAATCTACACAAACTTCTAAGAAAGTGGATGTGCTACTGTGCCTTCTTTGTGCTGCCACTTAAGTGCTGGTCCCAGGACAGATCCTCTGATATGTTTTTAAAGTTACTATCCCTCGGCACTTCTGTTCCTCTAATGAGAATGGCTCATGGACGTCCAGCTTCATCCTCCTGCGTTCAATAAACAGATCTTTGGTTTCGCTGATGTCAAGTGAGAGGCTGCTGTTGTGACAACTTCAACCAAATTTTCATTCTCTCTCATATACGCTGATTCATCACCAAATAATCTGCATTTTTTAGAGAGTCCCTTTGAATACTGCATTTGAAATTACTCACATATGTCGTGACCATTCCCACTCATTGTAATTGACCAGGAAACTTGGAAATAAGTCTGGATGAAAAGCACTGCAATTAGCTGCTCTGCACTCACTTTCCAGGATTCCCAAACATTGCGGGACCCACCCGCTCCCTGCATGCCAGGAAATTAAAGTCTAGCCCCAGGCATGTGGGAGGAACCAGTCTCCACAGCAAAGTAATCACATCACGTCTTAAATTCCTGAAGTGTCATAACATTTCATTATCAGAATGAGATTTGTCAAAGTACAAGCAAATAAGCACTTAATGGGTTGCACCAGAACATTGATCTATAATAAACACACACCAAGGGCTATTGATAAAATAAGATAGATGCATTACCAAATGAAGCGATGTTCTCTGCTGATGTTTATCGTTTCAGTCAATATGGTGTGCACTTTTGGGGGTCATGGTAATTGTGTTCCTCAAACAAAGTGAAGCATAAACAATAAACTGGCATAGTGGAGCAGGATGTTTTGATACCATTAAGTTTACTAGACAGAGTGAGGAAGAATAAACTGTTTCCATGTGCAAGTCTTTTGCCAGAGAACAAAAATTTATGGCACTTGGCAGAGTACTGAAGAGAAGCACTTATGTCGGACATGGCAAATTAGTTGGCTTAGGAATGTACTTCCTGCCGAGGAGGTATTCGGAAAGGGAAGTGGATAAATACTTCAAGGGAAGATAGTTTGAGGATATGAGGAAAAAAAAAATCAAGTCAAGCCAAGTTCAAGTTTATTGTGATCAGACTGCACCTATATACAACCAAACGAAACAAGGCTCCTCCAAACCGCGGTGCACCCACAAAACATACCACACACAGACATAAAACAAAATATTATCACAGATAAGTTAATAAAATATAACTCAAAATGCACCTAGTGTGCAGCACAGGTCAACAGTAAACAGCTCGCCATCCTGGTGAGGAGACCTTGGTGAAGGCGAGGTATCCATTAGTATTTATTCAAAAATCAGGGATAGCATGGCCCAATGGTTGAGCGAATGGCTTTCTTCTTTTGCAATCCATGCTGGACTTCAATTGTATCTTGAGAAGAATTACATGAAGTTTCATGATGGCTGTGTTGGTAACTATTCTACATATAAGGGATAGAGGTGAGCCTGTAAAGTGCAGATCGGTAGGTTCTTGATTACTAAGGGTATCAAATGTTACAGGAAGAAGACAGGAGAATGGAGTTGAGAGGGGTTATAAATCAGCCATGATGGAATGATGGTGCAGACTCAATGGACTGAATGGCCTAAATCTGCTCATATGTCTTATTGTCCTATGGTCTATCCGGACCGGGAAGATAATGGATTGAATTGACTGCCTTGAGCAGGATTCAGTGTGGGCTGGACTAAGGAGTGTGATGGAACATCGTGGCCCAACCTACCAGTCAGGATGTGGCCAGTCATTTTAATTCCACTCCCCCATTCCACACCAACCTGTCTGTGCATGGACTTCTCTACCATCAGCTTGAGGCTAGACACAGCTTAGAGGGACATCGCCTCATATTCCAAACACAAGAGATTCTGCAGATGCTGGAAACCCAGAGCAACACACACAAAATGCTGGAGGAATCCAGCATATCAGGCAGCATCTATGGTAGAAAATAAATCCAGTCTGACAGCATGAACATCGATTTCTCAAACTCCAAATAACTACTCCCCTCTACATATATTACCAGAAATAATATATATTAAAAAGAGAGGTAGCGTTCAAGGGTTCAAGGGTTAGATTAAGTGGAATACTTACTTAATCTAGAATGTCCAATCCCTGTACAGATGTGGGCTCTTTGTAGAGCTGTCACAGTGGATGTTCTGACTGGTATGGATCATAACCAAAAGAAAGGACACTCAAGATCATTAAGTAATTCTGATGAACCGAGAGGCAGGTCTGCCATCTTTTATTATCCCTGGATACCTCCATCACAAATGCTACAACTTAGAGCAATGCACCATGTGCGACATCAAATCCCTCCAAGGTCTTACCCCTCCCTAATTCTGTAATCTTTTTCAGTTCTATAGCCCCCTGTGATCCTCAAATTTATACTCAGTGGGCACTTTATTAGGTAGACCTATACACCTGCTCAGTAATGCAAACATCTAATCACCCAATCGTGTGGCAGCAACTCAATACCTAAAAGCACGCAGACGCGGTCAACAGGTTCATTTGTTGTTCAGACCAAACATCAGAAAGGGGAAGAAATACGATCTAAGTAACTTTGACTGTGGAATGATTGTTGGTGCCATTCGGGGTGGTTTGAGTATCTCAGAAACTGCTGATCACGTGGGGGTTTCACACACAACAATCTCTAGAGTTTATAGAGAACGGTGTGAGAAACGAAACAACATCCAGAGAGGGGCAGTTCTGTGGGTCAAAATGCCTTGTTAATGAGACAGATCAGAGGAGAGTGGCCAGGCGGGTTCGGGCTGATGGGAATGTGACAATTACACAAATAACCATGCATTATATCAGTGTGCGGAGAGCATCCTTGAATGCTCTACTCATCGAAACTTGAAGTGGAAGGGCTACAGCAGCAGAAGATCACACCAGGTTCCACTCAAGGCATCCCCTCTTTTCAATACTGCCATCAGGGAGGAGGTACAGGAGCCTGAAGATGCACACTCGACATTTTAGGACCAGCTTCTTCCCCTCTGTAAGGTGCATGATCCCATGAACATTACCTCACTATTTTACTCTTTTCGCGAACTTTATTTAGTTATCTTTATATGTTCTTTTTTTATTTATAGTAATTCTAATGTATTGTACTCTACCGCTGCTCAAAACAACAAATATCAAAGTTCGAAGTTTAAAGTAAATTTTATTATCAAACTACATATATGTCACCATGTACAACCCTGAGATTCATTTTCTTGTGGGCATTCTCAGCAAATCTATAGAATAGTAACTATAACAGGATCAATGAAAGATACGCCAGAGTGCAGAGGACAACAAACTGTGTAAATGGAAATATAAATAAATAGCAATAAATAACAATAACATGAGATAATGAGATAAAGAGTCTTGAAAGTGAGATCTTTGATTGTAGAAACATTTCAATGATGGACAGGTAAAGTTGAGTGTAGTTATTTCCTTTTATTCAACAGCCTGATGGTTGAGGGATTGTATCTGCTCTTGAAGCTGGTGGTTAGAGTTCTGAGGCTCTTGTACCTTCTACCTGATGGCAGCAGTGAGAAGAGAGCATGACCTGGGTGGTGAGGATCTTTGATGATGGATGCTGCTTTCCTACGATAACTTATTCGTAAGGCCAGTGATGTTGTGGGGATGGAACTGAACTCTCTTATGGTGATGTCTGAAAAGAGGATGCTGTCTAAGTTGCATGCCATCTTGGTCAATGTCTATTTAACTATTTATGGCTCTATGACTATTTATTATTTATGGTGCAACTGTAACAAAAACCAATTTCCCCCTGGGATCAATAAAGTATGACTATGATTATGACTACTATCTCATGTAGATGCGCTCAGTGGTTGGGAGGGCTTTACCAAGATGTACTGGGCCAAATGCACTACTTTTTGTAGGAATTAACACTCAAAGGCATTGCTGTTTCCATACCAGACTGTGATGCAGCCAGTCAATATACTTTCCACTACACATCTATAGAAGTTTGCCAAAGTTTTAGATGTGATGCTGAATCTGCACAAACTCCTAAGGAAGTAGAGATGCTGCCATACTTTCTTCGCAATTGCACTTGAGTGCTGGGTCCAGGCCAGGTCCTCCAAAATAGTAACACTCAAGAATTTAAAGTTGCTAACCCTCTCCACCTCTAATCTTCTGATAAAAACTGGCTCATGGACCTCTGGTTTCCCTCTCCAGAAGTCTATAATCAGTTCCTTGGTCTTGCTGACATTTGGCAACAAGTTGTAGTTATGACACCACTCAGCCAGATTTTCAATTTCCCTCCTCTATGCTAATTCATCACCAAATTTGATTCAGCCCACGACAGTGGTGTCATCAACAAACTTGAATATGGCGTTGGAGCTGTGTCATATAATAAACCTAATTTTGCTTCTGCACACAGACCACTGCTCTCCATATCTCTCTCATTCATAATGGGGAGACTCCAGTGTGTTAAAGGAATTTTTGAAGATGTGGACTGGGAGTGAAAATAAAAGTACACAAGAACATATGGAAATAGGGAGATGAGCAGGAATTTCTTCAGTCAGAGGGTGGTGAATCTGCCGAATTTGTTACCACAGAGATCTGTTGCAAACCCCCAGCATCTATTCTGTCAAGCCTATCAAGGATCTGATATGTTTGAATACAGTCACCCCTCATTCTTCTGAACTCCAATAAATACAGAAACCAAACTGTTTAGTCTTTCTTGGTAGAACAGCCCTCTTGCCCTCTCATACCTCTAGAACTCAAATGCGTTGACAGTGCCATTGACATCTTGTGGAAGACAGCATTGACATAAGATCATGATGAGGGGGGATCTAATTGAAAGCTCCCACATACTAAAAGGCCCAAATGGAGTGGATGTGGAGAGGATGTTTCTGTCAATGGGAGAGTCTAGGATCTGAGTGCACAGCCTCAGAATAAACTTTAGAACTGACATTAGGTGAGAGAATGTTGAATCTGTGGAATTCATTGCTACACAGAGCAGTAGAGGCCAAGTCATTGAATGTAATTAAGGCAGAGATTGATAAGGCTGTTCAGGTTTAGGGGAAGAAGGCAGGAAAATGGGATTGAGAAATGAAAAAAAAACAGCAATGGTAGAGTAGACTCAATGAACTGAATAGCCAATAGTCATAGACATAGTAGTCATAGTCATAGTCATACTTTATTAATCCTGTGGTTTTCATTACAGTTGCACCATAAATAATTAAATAGTAATAAAACCATAAATAATTAAATAGTAATATGTAAATTATGCCAGGAAATAAGTCCAGGACCAGCCTATTGGCTCAGGGTGTCTGACCCTCCAAGGGAGGAGTTGTAAAGTTTGATGGCCACAGGCAGGAATGACTTCCTATGATGCTCTGTGTTGCATCTCGGTGGAATGAGTCGCTGGCTGAATGTACTCCTGTGCCCAATCAGTACATTATGTAGTGGATGGGAGACATTGTCCAAGATGGCATGCAACTTGGACAGCATCCTCTTTTCAGACACCACCGTCAGAGAGTCCAGTTCCATCCCCACAACCTCACTGGCCTTACGAATGAGTTTGTTGATTCTGTTGGTGTCTGCCACCCTCAGCCTGCTGCCCCAGCCCACAACAGCAAACATGATTGCACTGGCATCTTATGGTCTTATAGGAACATGAGAAGGCAACTAGGTCCCTCAACACTGTCCCATAAAATGCAAAGTTCAAAGTTCAAGTAAACTTATTATCGAAGTATGTATATGTCATCATATACTACCATGAGATTTGTTTTCTTGCAGGCATTCAAAAAAGAATAAAGAAATACAAAGAATCAATGAAAACTTCAACATAAAGACTGACAAACAATGTTATTATTATTATTAATAATGATTAAAGGAAAAAGAATGCACACACATGATTGAAGAAATGCAAATAACTGAAGTTACAATGGATATGCTGAAAGAGTTTATAAAAATACTCACAACTGGAGAAGTACTGGAAGTGATAATATTCATAATTATTGGTATAAGAAGTTTAGTCCTCTTCACCCATACCTATTAATACATATCAATAATTTCCTTAAAATCTTGAAAAAGTGCTTGTATTTTTGGCAGAAGGTAAAACGTATCTTTTACTTAAAGGGGAAATCACAAAAGATCCATCAAAATATTGTCCTATTACTTGTTTACAAACAATAAAAAAAATTGTAACATTATGCATCTCAAAACTAATCACTACTCACTTAAATAACCACAATATACTTGCAGAAGAGCATTTTTAAAACTTGAAACATTTGAAGAACTACACACAATAACATAGGGTGCAGCACTAACCACAGTGTAGTGTAATGGCTTCAAAACAGAGGCACTCATCAATAGAAACCCTAAACTGAGTAATGAAATGAGAACACCAAAATGGCAGAAGAGATTAAAAAACACAATTGAAACCTTGAGAGCAGAAATAGCTTGCATAATGGAGTTTAAAAAGGATAACCTGAGCAAGAAAGTTAAGAGAAAAGCTATTTATAAGGTCCATACAAGATATGATCAGCCTAGCAAAAGCACTGTAGAGTTTATAAATACACGAAAACAAAAGCTTGGTGCATACAAATCCAGACTAAATAGATACATGAAAGAAGAAACCAGAATTATCAGCTTAGAAACAATGAAAAAGGTTTATATAGGCCATTGAAACTAAATTCAATGCACCAAAATGTCACCAACCCCAGCACAGAATTACCAACAAATACAAAGATAGTGAACATTTGGTCTAATATCTTCTCAAACAGGGTGACGCACAATCAGGAAGCAAACTGGATTAGGAGAAAAAAGAAAGCACACAGACGACTGAAGAAATGCAAATACCTGAAGTTACAATGGATATGCTGAAAGAGGTTATAAAAATACTCACAACTGGAGAAGTACTGGAAGTGATAATATTCATAATTATTGGTATAAGAAGTTCACTTGCCTTCATCCACACCTATTAATGCATATCAACAATTTTCTTAAAAATCCTGAAAAAAGTGCCTGAATTTTTGACAGAAGGTAAAACATATCTTTTACCTATGTATTGATTAAGGAAGCTTTCCTGAACTAATTTGACAAACTTTATCCCATCTAGTCCTTTTACAGTATGGGAGTCCCAGTCAATACATGGTAAGTCAGAACCACCTACTATCAGAACCTTTTGTATCTTGCAACAGTCTGTGATCTCTCCACAAATTCGGTCCTCAAATTCCTGCAGACTATTGGGTGGTCTATAATCTAGCCCTGTTAACATGGTCATACCTTTCTTATTCCTCATGTTCCACCCTTAAAGCCTCACTATATAAATGCTCCAGTCTGTCCTGACTAAGCACTGCTGTGACATTTTCCCTGACTAGTAACACCACCCCTCCCCCTTTAACCCTTCCCACTCTGTCACTTCTGAAACAATGGAACCTGGGAACATTGAGGTGCCAGTCATGTCCCTCCTGTAACCAAGTCTCACTCACGGCTACAATATCACAATTCCAGGTGTTGATCCATGCCCTGAGCTCATTTGCCTTTCCTACAATACTTCTTGCATTGAAATAGAAGTAACTCAGAACATTAGTCCCTCCATGCTCAACCTTTTGATTCCTGATATTGAGGTCTTAGCAACATCTGTCTCCACAAGATCTCCACTATCTGTTCTGGTACACCTTCCCACGAGGATATTAGTCCCCTCCAGTTCATGTGCAAACCATCTCTTCTGTACAGGTCTCACCTTCTCTGGAGAGAGACCAATGATCCAAAAATCTGAAGCCCTCCCCTACACCAACTCCTTAGCCATGTGTTAAACTGTATGATCTTACTATTTCTGGCCTCACTAGCACATGACAAGGGTAGCAATCCTGAGATCACAACCCTGGAGATCCTGTCCTTTAACTTAGCACTTAACTCCCTGAACTCCCTCAGCCTCGTCCCTCTTCCTACCTATGTCATTGATATCTATCTGGGCCACAACCTCTGGCTGCTCACCCTCCCACTTGATCTGGGACTTCCTGGATCCTGGCAACCGGGAGGCAACATACCATCCAGGAATCTCATTCTCGTCCACAGAAGCTCCTTTCTGTTCCCATAACTAATGAATCCCCTATAACCACAGCTCCCCTCTTCTTTCCCTTCCCTTCTGAGCCACAGAGCCACAGAGCCACACTCGGTGCCAGAGACCTGAGCACTGTGACTTTCTTCTGCAAGCTCACCCACCCCCCCCCACCGCCCCAACAGTATCCAAAGTGTTGACGGTGATGGCCACGGTGGTACTCTGCACTAGCTGTTTAACGCCTTTCACCCTCCTGACTGTCTCCCAGTTTTCTGTCTCCTGCACCTTGGGTGTAAACTGCCTCTCTACATTTCCTGTCCTGAGTAGCCTCAGGACCCACACCACCAGGTTTAGGAACAATTACTACTCCTCAACCGTCAGACTTTTGTACCAGAGGAGATAACTTCACTCGCCCTCTCACTGAACTGTGGACTCTCAAGGACTCTACATCTCATGTTCTCATTATCTATTGCTGATTTTTTTGCTTCTTTTTGTATATCCACAGCTTTTTGTCTTTTTTCTAGATTATGAGGACATGCAGTCCTCTTTTATTGTCATTTAGTAATGTATGCATTAAGAAATGATACAATATTCCTCCAGTATGATATCACAGAAACACAGGACAGACCAAGACTGAAAAACTAACAAAATCCACATAATTTATAACATATAGTTACAACAGTGCAACAATACCATAGTTTGATGAAGAACAGGCCATGGCACAGTAAAAAAGTTCAAAGTCTCTCGAAAGTCCCACATCTCATGCAAATGGGAGAAGGAAGAAAACTCTCCCTGCCATGCCCGACCACAGTCCGACTCTGAGTCGTCCGAAAACTTCAAGCTCTGCTCAGCCCTCCGACACTGAGTACCGAGCGCCATCTCTGCCGAACGGTTTGACCTCAGCCTTGGTCGCCAGCAGCAGGCAAAGCCGGGGATTTTGGGGCCTTCCCTCCGGAGATTCTCGATCACACAGTAGCAGCGGCAGCGAACCGGGCATTTCA
Organism: Mobula birostris; assembly: GCF_030028105.1. Classification (NCBI taxonomy): domain Eukaryota; kingdom Metazoa; phylum Chordata; class Chondrichthyes; order Myliobatiformes; family Myliobatidae; genus Mobula; species Mobula birostris. The sequence continues at coordinate 21,715,676 of NC_092392.1, read as the reverse complement.
GAAATTTCCAGATGTTCCTCTGTGCCTTCACACATCTGTCTCCATCAAATCAGAATTATGCACGGTACCCTATTTAACAATACAATATCATTTCACCGGAGAGCTGCACACGCTGCATCGCGCCGCCATCTTCTCCTCTCTCCTTTGCACATTGATTGTCCTTTTGGCTGTTGTCTTTCACTGACTCCAATGTGTTTCTTGTATCTACTGTGAATACCCACAAGAAAATGAATTTCAGGTTTGTATACAGTGACATATATGCATTTTGATAGTAAATTTACCCTGATCTTTGAGCTTTGATCTAGCCTCCATAACACTCCAGGTTTATGACCGAGATCTGCTTTAACCAGGAGTTTAAAGTTCCTTCCTTGTCACAGACAGGGTGGATTCTCTGGAGCTACAGATAATAAATCTACTATTTCCCACCAGCAGTAACAAATAATGTCACACTGGATGTCTGGAAAGTCAGCCAGCCAACACAATACGACCAGTGCTGAAGTCTCAGATAGGGAGATACTTTAACATCTTGGCACATCACTGCTAGGCGTTGTTATTTAAATAAGATATTGCCACTGGAAATATAAATGATTTAAAATAACATATTTTGCAAGATTAACCATCCTTTCATTTACAAATGAGCTCTTTCAATGTTGTCAGTCATCAACAATATCTTTTCCTTCGGTAGATGTGCTGAAAGATTCAACAGAGAGGTTAGTTCCACAGGATAGACAGTGGGCTGACAGTTCCCAGCAAGAAAGTCAGTCTTCTTAGCTGCACGTTCCAGGTGAAATATGTCATTGGAAAAAAAATGTGCATAGTTGCATGTAATTTCATGCAAGAATGCAAGAAATAGAAGTATTTGGCCCCTGTTTCTCAATAAGATTCTGGCTGATTTTCTTCTTCAATTACACCTTCCTTGATATCTCCAAATACCTTGATTTCCTTCGATCTAAAGACTAAAGATCTCTTAAGGAAAAGATTTTTAAATAAGATTGGCTTTATTTCAAAGTTCAAAGTTCAAAGTAAATTTATTATCAAAGTATGCATATGTTACCATGTATTACCTCGAGATTCATTTTCTTGCAGGCATTCACGGTAGAACAAATAAATACAATAGAATCAACGAAGAAATGCACACAGAAAAAGACTGACAACAGCCAATGTGCAAAAGGAGACAATTTGTGTGAAAATAAATAAATAGACAGACAGATGGATAGGTAGACGCACAGACAAAAATAAACAAATTGATTAAGTGATATGGGAACATGAATCGTAGAGTCTTTGAAAGTGAGTCCATAGATTGAAGTTCAGTGTGAAGTTATCCACAATGGTTCCGGAGCCTGATGGTGATCGGGTAATAACTGACGCCAGTGGTGTGGGACCTCAGGCCCCTCTACCTACTGCCTGATTGAAATATTGAGAAGAGAGCATGCCCTGAGTGACGGGGGCCGCTGATGATGCAAGCTGCTTTCTTGTGGCAGTGTTCCTTGTTGCTGTGCTCATACGCCTCAATACTCATATGAGTACTGTCGAATGTGTCACTTCGTGTGAACTAGCAAGGACTGTGCTGGGCAGCCTGCATCTGTCACCAGAGGTGAAGGTTGGTGAGCTGTGGCTTGTTTTTCCTGTGTATGCCCACAACTCACTAGCCTTAATGTGTATGTTTTTGTAATGTGGGAGGAAACCCATGCGGTCTCATTGAGAATGAGCAAACTCCTTACAGGCAGTGTTGGAAATTGAACCATGATTTTACATCCTGTGCACAGTAAAGCTGTGCCACCGTCCTACCCCAATCTATCCAGCCCGATCTAGCGATCAACTGAAGTTGTTCTTACCTGGAACAACTTCGCTTTTGACCCCTCTCACCTCCTACAAATCAAAAGTGTAACCGAAGGCCCCCACATGGGCCATAGCTGTTCCTGTCCTTTTGTTCTCCGTTCCGAACCTTGGCCAGTATGATCCCTAACTCTTTCCTATTAGTCTGACGGTGGCTTCGGGGCAGCCTCCTGCATCTGTGCGGATTTCGTCAATTTTATCACATTCACCACCTGACCTTCACCCTGCTCTCAGATTGACGTGGACCATTTTAGACACTTATCTCCCTTTCTAGATCATTCTGTCTCCGACTTAGAAGACAAATCCTCTACTGAGTGTTTTGATGCAGAGGTTTCAACCCAAAATGTTGACAATTCTATCCCAGGCCTATCAGACGTTTAAATGGACCTCATATAATAAGTTGGACTCTTGACCTCACAATCTACCTCATCATGATCTTGTATTTTATCATTTACTTGCACTGCACTTTTTCAGTTCCTTTTACACTTTATCCTCCATTGTTATTGTTCTAACTTATCCTAGCTCAATGCACTACATAATGATTTGATCTGTGTGAACAGTATGCAAGCCAGGACTTTCAATGTACCTTGGTACTTGTGATAATAATAAGCCAATACCGATACCAGTACTAATTCCTCTCTCACAGATGCTGTTCGATCTGCTGACTCCTTCCAGAAGATTGTTTGCTGCTTCACCTTCCGGTATCTGCACTCCTTAGTGTATCAATCTATCTTTGTCTGGAATGCACTCAGTGACAGACCCTGGACAACCATCTTGGCTCAAGAATTCACTCTTGGTGAAGAAGTTCCTCCTGACCCTGGTCCCTAATTGGAGCAGAGAGATGTAGCTTATTAATGCAGTTTTGTTCAGGAGATAAGACAATAAAACATAAGACATAGGAGCAGAATTACTCCATTCAGCCCATCGAGTCTGTTCTGCCATCCCATCATGGCTGATCCCAGATCCCACTCAACCCCATCCACCTGCCTTCTTGCCATGTCCTTTGATGCCCTGACCAATCGGGAAACTATCAGCTTCCACCTTAAGCATACCCACAAACTTGGCCTTCACAGATTCAGTACTCTGGCTAAAAACAATTCCTCCTTTCTTCTGTTCTAAAAAGTCACCCCTCAGTTTTGATGCTGTGCTCTCTAGTTCTGGACACCCCCACCATAGGAAAAGTCCTCTTCACATCCACCCTATCTAGTCCTTTCAACATCAGGTAGGTTTCAATGAGATCCCCAGCCACCCGTAATCTTCTAGATTCCAGTGATTACAGGCCCAAAGCTGCCAAAAGCACTTCATATGTTAACCCCTTCATTCCCAGAATCAATCTCTTGAACCTCAAGATGCAAGGGTATCTGTATGTATAAATCACTAAGGTTGGTACGTGGCCACGTGGTTAAGGTGTCAGTCTAGTGATCTGAAGGTCTCTAGTTTGAGCCTCAGCTGTGGCAGCATGTTGTGTCCTTGAGCAAGGCACTTAACCACACATTGCTCTGCAACGACACCGGTGCCAAGCTGTATCGGCCCTAGTGCCCTTCCCTTGGAAAACATCGGTGGCATGGAGAGGGGAGACTTGCAGTATGGGCAACTTCCATACAACTTTGCCCAGGCCTGCACCCTGGAACCCTTCCAAGGCTCAAATACATGGTCTCATAAGACTGTATGTCATGAAATTTGTTGTTTTTAGGCAACAGTACAGTGCAACACATTAAGAAAATTACTATAAGTTACAATAAGAAATATTGGACTGCTCTGAATTGCCTGCCCATGCCATGCATAAGTGAGGATAGGAATAGGTGGATCTGGCAGATGAATGCATGGCTGAGGAACTGGAGCAGGCAGCAGGGTTTCAGATTTATGGATCATTGGGATCTTTTCTGGGGAAAGTATGACCTGTACAAAAAGGATGGGTTACACCTAAACCCGAGGAAGACTAATATCCTTGAGGGCAGGTTTGCTAGAGAAGTTGGGGAGGGTTAAAACTAAGTTTGCGTTGGGGATGGAAACTAGAATGATAGGGCTGAGAATGAAGCAGTTGGTTTACAAGTTAAGGTAGTGTGTAGTGACACTGTGAGGAAGGAGAGGGAGATAATGGGGCAAAATTTCAGTCAGGATGATATTGGGGCAAAGTCAAAAAGGGTGATGAATACAGGACAGGAATGCATGCAGTATGAGGAATAAGGTAGGATGATCTTATAGCGTGGTAAAAGATTAGCAGGTATGACTTTGTGGGCATCACTGAGTCATGATTGAAAGAAGGTCATAGTTGGGAGCAAAGCATCCAAGATACACCTTGTATCAAAGGACCAGATAGATAGGCAGAGGGGGTGGGATGCATCTGTTAATTAAAAAGTGAATTCAAATCCTTAGAAAGGGGTGACATAGGATTGGAAGATGTAGAATCGTTGTGGGTTGGGTTACGAAACAGCAAGGCTAAATAGACCCTGATGGAAGTTATCTACAGAACTCCAAACTGTAGTAAAGATGTGGTCTGCAAGTTAAAATGGGAGATAGAAAATGCATGTCAAAAGGATGATGTTAGGATAGTCATTGGGAATTTTAATATGCAGGTAGACTGGGAAAACCAGGTTGGTGCTGGATCCCTGGGGGGTGGTGGTGAGAGGAGTTTCTAGAATGCATGCACTATGGCTTTCTAGAGCAGCTCGTGCATGAGTCGACGAGGGGATAGACTATTCTGGACTGGGTGTTGAACCAGAATTGATTAACAAGCTTAAGGTAAAGGAACACTTAGGTGCCAATGATCATAATATCATAGAATTCATCCTGCATTATGAGAAGGAGAAGCTGAAGTCAGATGTATCAGTATTACAGTGGAGTAAAGGGAATTACAGAGGTATGAGGAAGACACTCCAGAAATTCCAGGTGTCAGGGATCATGAAGAGTGTGAAGCTTCCATAACTAGAGGGAAGGCTCCTTGGAAACTGAAAGGTCTGAAGGTAGATAAGTCTCCTGGACCAGATGGTGTACACTCTAGAGTTTGAAAGAGGTGGCTAAAGTGATCATTGAGGCATTAGTAATGATCTTTCCAGAATCACTACATTCTGGAATGGTTCCGGAAGACTGGAAAATTGCAAATGTCACTCTTTGCTTAGGAGGAGACAATGGCACCTAATGGCGACTCCTTTGCTCGCATCTTCAGAAACAGCTCTATTTCCATCTTTAATATCAGGGTTCTTTTGAAGACAGAGCCTGACCTGGTTCTTTGCGGGAATGTACATGCTCTTGGGGTTTTACAACTGGCCGTTATTCAATATGCCAAGTACGTGGCCTAAGAGATTAGCTCGCCTTCGGAGTTCCGGGATCTCGTGCCTCTGGAGATGGGCAGACTGAAGGTTGGTGACCCAGTAGGAAATTGGTGTGTCATAGAAGACGGAAGATCTCTGGCTGTGTGCCCAGAGATCTGTGATCTTTGAGCACAGATTTCAGAAAAAGCGACACAATGGACTTTTAACATCGTAAATCAGCGAGCTGTTTTTTATGTCTTCCCTCTCACTGTGAAATGGAGACATTTCTTTCTCCCTTATTAGGCAGTGGGAGAACCTGTGATATGTCGAATACCGGGTGACGAGTAGTCTTTGGGGTACTGCAAGTCTGTGTCTTTGCTGCACGCTTGAGTGCTCGATGGCAGGTGCTGATGCTATTTTATGCTGGTGGGGTTAGGGGGGATCGTTGCTTGCTGCTGTTTACACATAGGGGGTGGGCGGCTGGGGGAGGACTTTGGAGTTCTAACATTTAACTGTCATTCATTCTTTGGGGGCAGTTCTCTGTTTTCATGGATGGTTGTGAAGAAAAAGCATTTCAGGATGTATGCTGTATACGTTTCTCTGACATTAAATGTATCTTTGAAACCTTGAAGAAGGGAGAGAGGCAGAAGAACTACAGGCAAGTTAGCCTGACCTCAGTGACTGGGAAGATATTGGAGTCGATTATTAAGGCCGAGGTCTCAGGGTACTTGGAGGCACCTCCAAGTAAGCTGTAGTCAGCATGGTTTCCTCAAGGAAAAGTCTTGCCTTACAAATCTGTTGGAATTCTTTGAAGAAATAACACACAGGATAGACAAATTGGTTGATGTTGTGTACTTGAATTTTCAGAAAGCCTTTGACAAGGTACCACATGTGAGGCTGCTTAACAAGCTATGGACCCATGGTGTTACAGGAAAGATTCTAGCATGGTTAAAGTGGTGGCGGATTGGCAGGAGGGAAAGAGTGGGAATAAAGGGAGTCTTTGCTGGCTGGCTGCTGGTGTCTAGTTGTGTTCCACAGGGGTCTGTGTTGGACCAGTTCTTTTTACATTATATATCATTGATTTGAATGATGGCTTTGTTGCAAAGTTTGCAGATGATATGAAAATAGGTGGAGGGGGAAGTAACTTGAGGAAGTAGAATCTACAGAAGGACAGACAATTTAGGAGAATGGGCAGATGGAATACAGTGTTGGGAAGTGTATGGTCATGCACTTTGACAGAAGAAATTAAAAGGTTGATTATTTTTTAAATGGAGAGAAGATACAAAAATCTGAGATGCAAAGGGACTTGGGAGTCCTTATGCATGTTGAGTCTGTGGTGAGGAAGGCAAATGTGATGTTGGCATTCATTTCAAGATAACTAGAATATAAAAGCAAGGATGTAATCTTGAGGCTTTATAAAGCACTAGAGAGACCTCACTTGGGGTATTGGTAGCAGTTTTGGGCTCCATATCTAAGAAAGGATGTGCTGACATTGGAGAGGGTTTAAAGGAGATTCACAAAAATGATTCCATGATTGAAAGGTTTGTCGTATGAAGAGCATTTGATGGCTCTGGGCCTCTACTCATTGAAATTCAGAAGAATGAGGCGAGGCCTCACTGAAACCTATCAAATGTTGAAATCCCTCAACAGAGTGTATGTTTCTGATAGTGGGGAGCCTAAGCCCAGAGGACACAGCCTCAGAATAGAGAAGAGTCCTTTTAGAATGTAGTTGAGGAGGCACTTCTTTAACCAGAGAGTGGAGAATCTGTGGAATTCTTTGCCATGTCCTTTATGGTGATGGTCTTTATTGACAGATGCCACCTTATTGAGGCATCACTTTTTGAAGATGTCCTCAACGGCAGGGAGGGTTGTACCCATGATGGACTTGGCTAAGTTTACAACCCTCTACAGCTTTTCCCGATTTTCTGTATTGGCCCCTCTATACCAGACCGTGATGCAACCAGTCAGAATGTTCTCCATATAACTTCTGTAGAAATTTGCTGAAGTCTATATGGTGGTATACCAACTCTCCTCAAATTCCTAATGAAGTAGAACCACTAGCATACCTTCCTCTTAACTGCATCATTTCAAGATTGTTTAATGTCACTTCCAGTACCCAAGTGTAAAGGAGAACAAAGTAATTCTTACCACAGACCCTTTTTGTACAGGTCATACCTTCCCTAAATGAGATTCCAATGATCCAGAAATCTGAAACCCTGCCCGCTGCACCATTTCCTCAGCCATTCATTTATCTGTACTGTCATCCTATTCCTGCCCTGACTAGCACATGACTATTGGTAAAAAGGTGGAGAGAAGGGGTGGAGCAAATGCTGGGTGGATCCCGAGTGAGGGGTTTGGTAGGCAGAATAGAAGATAGGAGAGCAAAAATGGTGACAGGTATCATCACAGCTGTACAGTTGCACAAGGCCTAACGCCTTGTTCTTTGAGGACTAATTTCTTCAACAGCCAAAATAAATATGCTTGAAGCATGGAAAACAGTGGTGAATTTTACCATTGATGTCTGACTTCACTGAGAGGCAGCTGTCAATGAACTGGTCTATGTCTCACTGTGAAGTACAAGGAACTGGGAGTACAAGTGCACAGGTCATTGAAAATGGCCCCGCAAGTAGACAGCGTGGTGAAGAAAGGTTTACCATGATGGCCTTTATCAGGCAGGGCATTGAGTTTAGGAATCGGGTCACTTCATTGCTTTTATATAAGTTGTTAGTGAGGCCACATACTGATTACAGTGTACAGCTTTGGTCACATTGCAACAGGAATGATGTGGTTAAACTGAAAAGAATGCAGAAGAGATTTGCAAGGACGCTGCCTGGAGTGGAAGGGAAAAGTTGGCCATGCTGGATCTTTATTCCCTTGAGTGCAGGAGAATATGTTGGGCTGTTAGAAATATATAAAATCATGAGTGGCATGGATAAGGTGAATAGTCATGTATCTAGAGGGCACAGAAACAAGATAAAACCACAGTCATCGGGTGTACTTAAGGCAGAGATTCATAGGTTCTTGACTGGAAAAAGCGTTAACGGTAGAAGGTGGCAGAATGGGAATGAAAAAAAGTCAACCACGATAGAATGGCAGAACAGACTTGATGGGCCAAATGGCCTAATTCTGCTCCTATGTCTCCTGGTCTTAATACCAGAAGCAGCTTTCCTTGACTAAACTCAGCCAGTGCTGACATCAGCACATACTGCTGGTACGGATGATTGACAGTGGTTTATTGTGGAGTCAATGGTTTCTCGTGATTTAGGATGTCCTAGAGTGAACCATGGCCTGAAATGCCATGATAACTGCTCGGAAAACAGATGTTCTTTTCCTTCAGATCCCTGGTATGGAATAAATGGCTCAGAAGCAAGTACTATCTCTAAGACTCAAGGATTATGGAACAGTGTAGCGTTAAATGTGGTCCGAATGAGAGAGCTGAAATTGTTGCCTTTTGAACCCTTGTGATACTGCCTAAGGCCCTTCATTAAAAGGAGATTCCAAATGTATGAATAGCTGCTTGCATCACTCACCAAAGCATTAAGTCTAATATGTACTAATATGCTAATTCTACTCCACATCAATCAAAATGAACCTAACCTCATCATCAAACTGAAACTTGATGATTTAAGGTGCAATCCGGTTCTGCCTTTGCTAGAGAGCAAATATTTCCTCTCCGGAATAAGAAAACATCACACAGTGCAGATAGATCCAATTTGTTTAAGGGGAGCATTAGCGAAGGTCACATCTGGCAAATGAAATGAGTTTTACATTCAGCATGAGTCTACATTTCAAGTCACGCCACGTGGTAGCAATTCTAATCTTTCGATCCCGTAGAAAATGTTAAGAGGTTATTTTTAAGGTAAGCTCAGCTCAGGAGTTGCCCAGTGACTGAGGATTTTATACAGTGTTCAGGTAAATAGAGTCATTCATGCACATAAAAGAGACCTTGATGGTTTCTGTGAGATATGCTCTCAACTTTGCCTCAGTTGTAGTTGGTAATGGGAGTGAACCGTATCATAGAGTCATCAGTAACAAAACAGGACCTTCAGCAACCAAGACGCCCCATCTGAACTACCCCCATTTGCCTGTATTTGATCCTCATCTCTGTCCAGCTGTCTTTTAAACTTTGTTATTGTACCTACCTCAGCCATTTCCTCTGGCAGCTCATACCATATATGAACCACTCTCTGTGCCCCCACAAGTTCCTGTTAAATTTTCCCCCTCTCACCTTAAATAAATGCCCTCTAATTCATGATTCCCTAACCCTGAAAAAAAAAGACTGACAACATTTATTTTATCTATGCTCCTCATGGTTTTATCTATCTCTAAGATCACCTCTCAGCCTCCAAGGGATAAATTCCTACTTTGTTCAACTTCACTTTATTACTCAGTTCCTTGAGTCCTGCCAACGTCTTTCTGCCCTCTTCCCAGTTTAATAACATCTTCCCTATAGCAGGGTGACCAAAGCTGAACACAAAACTCCAAGTCCAGCCTCACCTGTGTTCCATACAACTCCAACATAACCTTCCAACTTCTATGACTGATCAAGGCCAGAGCATGCTAGTGCTTATGGGTTCATGGACCTTTCAGAAATCTGATGGCAGAGGGATAGAAACTGTTCCTAAGATATTAAGTGTGCATCTTCATGCTCCTGTACCTCCTCCATGATGGTAGTAATGAGAATGAGTAGGCCACAGCCCCACTTTCCTGCCCTGCCCATTAGCCTTGACTCTCCCATGGTCCATGCACACTGTCCAATTCAGCCAAGGTCCAGATTGTATTTCTAAATTGTGTCCACAAATACCCCCTAGCAAAAATTTTAAAAAAGGTTCTATATAACATTTCTATTTATAAATGCCGGTTTCCAAACATTATCTTAATTTCCTTATCAGTTTGTCCTGCTTGCTTCATAGGTTTCCGAATATACCATCGGGCAGGAGGTACAGGAGCCTCAAGTTCTGCCCCAGGTTTAAGAACAGCTACTTCCCTTCATCCATATAGTTCATCACAACCCTAAACATCATATAGCAGCACTCTGACCATTTTGACTACCTGAAATTAAAATGGACCTTTTTTTGCTCTAATTGTATTTTCTTAAAATAAATTATATGTATAATAATTCATGATTAACTTTTTTTTTCTTGTGACTGTTGTGGATATGCTGCTCTGTGCCTTCGATGCTGCTACAATTAAGTTTTTCATTGCACCTGTGCAATGAACTCCACTTTAAGACTTTGACGCCTCAGGCTTTTATCATGCTTTCACAGTTCAATTTATTCTATACTACTTTCTACATTGTTTCTCCAAGAATGTAACAATTATTCACAGTTAACTTCACAGTGAACTTTGGCTACTGTGAAATTGTGCTTGAGTGAATTCAACTAGATGAACACAATGCACACTGTTGCAGTGATATGCACTTCACTGGGAGCTCGCCTACAGGGAAAACAGTTATCAAGTTCCCCTGTGTATCAGAACCCCCAGTTTCAAATATCGCAATGTGAAGTTAACCCCTCGGGTTCAAGAGCCTGATAGTTGAGGAGTAATAAGTGGTCCCCGAACCTGGTGGTGTGGGTCCTGAGGCTCCTGTGCCTCCTTCCTGATGGCAGCAGTGAGAAGAAAGCACGTCTTGGGTGGTGAGGGTCCTTGATGATGGATGCTGACTTTCCAGCAACAGCACTCTGTGTAGGTGTGCTCCATGGTGATGCGTGTGCAATTTGATAATAAATTTACTTTGACTTACTTAGAATTGTCATTAAAAAGTTACCAGGTTTGCTAATACCTGCCAGGGAAGAGAATCTACCACTCTCACCCATTCTGACCAACATGTGGCTCCAATGTCACCAATGTGGTTGAGTTATAACCACCCACACACTTTAGTGTTTAATTAATAACAGCCATCAAATACCAGCATTGTCAGGGCCATCTCTACTGAGGATGCTGGCTTATAATGGATCCTGACACACGCAGCAGGGCCCAGGTGTGAATTTACAGACAGCCAAATATCATTTTGATTCATTCACTTTGTAAATATTTACTTACTTACTTACTTAAGTCCATCATCACTACTGGGGCCTAGGCTGCTGACAAGCAGCTTACCAGAGTCCTCTGTCCTGGGACAGTCTTTCAAGTTGTCCCCAGGTGTATCCTTTCATCAGAGATCCTTCCTCTCCCAGGGATCAGGCTTCTGGCATTTCTATAGCTCTGGGATGGAGTTGATCGCCCCATGCCCAATCTTCTCAATTCAAACCAGACTTGGGACCATGCATGTAGGAGTTACTTTGTGAATGGCGTGGTAATTACTTCATGTTGGTAACAATAATACTAAGCATTCATATTCTTTGTTCATAAAGAGCAGTTATACGCGCTTCAAAGATCAATATAAACCAATGCCTCTGGCTACAGTGACTAATTCTTTTAAAAATGCTAATTCCTGCAATGTCGACTTATGACTCATGCCTAAAATACTCCCCTTATGCCACTGAAGCTCTTTGTTTGGTCTTTTGTTAAATTTCCTTCATTTGTTGCTTTATTCAGCTGCAAACTCAGCCAGCTCCATCATGGGCACTAACCTCACCAGCATCGAGGACACCTTCAAAAGGTGATGCCTAAACAGGCAGCATTCATCATTATGGACCTCAGCACACAAGACTTGCTTTCTTATCATTGCTACCATCAGGGAGGAAGTACAGGAGCCAGAACACATACATTCAATGTTTTAGGAACAGCTTCTTCCCTTTTGCCATCAGATCTCTGAGGGGACAATCAACCAATCCATGAACACTACCTCACTATTTTTGCACTAATTTAATTTAATAATATATGTATATTTCTTTTTGGAATTTATAGTATTTTTAATGTATTGCAACTGCTACCACAAAACAACACATTTCACAACATACAGTATGACAGTGATATAAACCCTGATTCTGATTCCTCATATAATCTCCTGTGCCATTCTATCCTTAATTGAGATATTCATTCAATGTTCATTCATTTCAAAAATCATAACTGCATTCCTTTGGCTTACAAAAAAAAATGTTAGAGTTGTCTTTGCTGAAACTGCTTTAGCTCTTTGCTTTGTTCCCTGATCTGAAAATCTTGGGAGATGCAAGAGACTCAAATACTGAAGTATGGAGCAACACACAAGATAAGGGAGGAACTCAACAGGTAAGGCAGCATCGATGGAGGGAAATGAACAGTCGACATTGTGGGTCAAGAACCTTCATCTGGACTGAAAGGTAGAGAGGAGTTGGCCAATATAAAGAGGTGAGGGGAAAGGATGGAGCAAGAGCTGGTGGGAGAAAGGGTGGATCAGGTGTGGAGGGCAGTAAATGTGCTCAGTGGTGGTGAGGGCTCTGCATGTGATAGACTGCACTATACCCACCACTTTCATTAGACTTTTGCATTCCTGGGCATTAGTGCTTCCATACCAGGTCAGCGTTGATAGATTCAGCCAAAGGGCCTATTTTCCATGTTGAAAGTTCTGTGACTCTATTGAGTACAATTACCTGGAGCGCTGCCACAAGAAAGCATCATCCATCATCAAGGACCTCCACCATCCAGGCCAGGATCAGTTATTACCCTACAACCATCAGTCTTCTGAAATGGAGTGAATAGCTACACTCACAATTCTGAACTGATTCTATGATCTACAGACTGACTTTCAAGGGACTCTTCACAACTCTTGTTTTCAGTATTATTTTTATTTTGCACACTGGTTGTTTGTCAGCCTTTGCCAGTTTATGTACGTTTTTTGTAAAATTCTATTGTACTTCACTTTTCTTGGAAATTCCTGCAAGAAAATGAATCTCAAGGTAACAAATGGTAATATACTGTACATGTACTTTGAAAATAAATTTACATTGAACTTTGACATTGCCTGTAAGAATGGCAGAACTAGGATCAATAAAGCCTTTGAACAGGGGACTGGATAGGCACTTGAGGGTGAACAAATTGAGAGGCTGCAGGGATAGTTCAGGGCAATGGGCTTAACCAGCACAGACAGTCCAAATGGCTTCAAAATTCTATAATTAAACATGACATGAATCTCAAATCTAAAATCTTTATTACTTGTACCAAACCATATTCACTCCCACTCTTTCTCAATCCCTTTTCTCTCTCTCTTTCTTGCTCTCTGTCCTTCCAGTCCTCTGGTCCACCCATTATTATCCCATTCCCACCATCCAAGACCTCATACTAATTTAGCCCTCACTTCCCCAGTTACATTCACTCACACATTTCCCTCACCTGCTCTCTCCCTCTCCACTATCTGGTCCTGTTTGTCTGCCTTTCACCTCTCCTGCAACGTTTCCCATTATTACCTTCCTCCTTTATCAGGTTTCCAGCACCTGGGCCTTTGTTTTCCCATTCATCACCCTCTGTGGCTGTTTCCATCTTCAAGGGTAACTTTCTCACACACTGGCTGGAGGGTATATAGAATGAGCTGCTAGAGGATGTGGTGGAGGCATTTAAAAGACATTTAGACAGGTAAGTGGATAGAAAAATTTTAGAGGGATGTGGCCAAATATAGGCAATTGGGGCTTGCTTGGATAGATAGCGTGGTCAGCATGGACAAGTTGGGCCAAAAGGCCTGTTCCCATGCTGTATAACTCTATAAAACTAAATGTGGGCAGGGTTAGAACTGGAGAAGGTTAAGCTAGAGATTCAAACCTGAGGTTAGCAGAAAGCAATGTTGCAGACGGCAGATTCTAGTTTAACCGTCCTCTGGCAATGAAGGTGTGTAACATACAAAAATGCTGGAGAAACACAGGAGGCCAGACAGCATCTATGAAGAGGAATAAATAGTGGACAATTATTCCTTTCTAGAGTTGCTACCTGACCTGCTGAGTTCACCCAGCACTTTTGTGTGTCACTCTGGATTTCTAGCATCTGCAGAATCTCTTGTATTAATGAAGGTGTGTTGCAAGATTTAATTCGTCAAGGTCCAAAATAACCGAATTCTGAAATAGCACATACATTTCTGAGAATGAATATTTATTTTAAAGCTATTTATCTCTTTTTTTGTAATTGGAAGATCCTGATGCTCTGAGAATAAAGTTCTTTGAAAGCAATGTACCAATTGAAATTCTGAAGGCATGTGTTGCAATCCATTCATTTTTTGAAAGCAGCATCACAAATACATTACTTCCCAGTACAGCATTTTTTTAAAAAAATGTAATTTATTCTCTTAATAAACCTTAGCAATCCACTATTTTGGTTACAATCACAATGCCACTGTTGGTTAAAGCAATGAGAGTTCTGAGCAGAGAAGATAAAATATATTACAAGCAGAACTAAGAGAATGATGAGTCCATACAGAATGCAAAAACAAAATGATTGTGGTGTATAATACAAACTTTCATTTTAAAAGTATACAATTAATTACACAAAAAGGCTAACAAAGGGTTCATTCTTCAGCCTTTTTCTGGGAATGGGTGGAATTTGAGCTAATTTTTTTTTATTTACTGCACTGTACAAAGCCACTAATCAGGTGTCGGATTTACACAACTCATCACCATCACAGTCCTTTCAAATGGAACTGAATGGGAAGAGTCTGCTGCTAAATATAAAAAGGGTATGCAGTCTGGAAACCTTCTTAATGGGCTCGAGATTTCTTTCGCTTGTGTTTTTTCTCCTTCTTCTTGTTGATGCACTTGGGGCAAAACCACTGCACTTCATCAGGGGGTGCAGCACTGATGCCGACACACGGCCTGGGAAAATGAGATACCGTCATAATTCCAGTTACTTAACAATGAACAACAATGCAGACACCACTTGGTTATTGAACCATCTATCGTACGCCTTATCACTAAAGTTTAGCAAAACACAAGCAACACACACAAAATGTTGGAGGAACACAGCAGGCCTAGGCAGTGTCTATGGAGAGTTGACATTTTGAGCCCCTTTTTTCTTTTCCCATTCCCCATTCTGCCTCCCCTCTTAATCCTTCTCTTCTCCGGATCTGCCTGTCACGTCCCTCTAGTGCCCCTCTTTCTCCCATTGTCCACTCCTTCTTCCAGATTCCTTCTTCATCAGCCCTTTATCTTTTCCACTTAAGGCCTCTCAGCTTTCTACTTCATCTCCCCCCACCACCCACCTTTCCCCTCACCTGGCTTCACCTATCACTGGCAGCTTGTACTGACACCGGTACCCTCACCTTCTTGTTCTGGCTTTCTCCCACTTCCTTTCCAGTCATGATGAAGGGTCATGGCCCAAAATGTCGACTCTTAATTCCGTTCCACAGATGCTGCCTGACCTACTGAGTTCCTCCAGCATTTTGTGTGTCAGTGTACAAATATAAAGTCAATTTTTAAGTTGTGGTGACCTGGAGTGTTGCAGCCAGCTCTCCTGCCTCTCTTTCGGCAGGTTGCTATGCTTTTAGTAAAAGTGTTTAAAAGCTGAAAGGAGTGGTTGCATGAATGAACGGTTTCAATGATGGTGCAGCTGGTGGAGCTGCTGACTCATGGTGTTAGAGACCCAGGTTCAATCCTGACTCGTGTGCTGTCTATTGGAGTTTGCATGTTCTCTGGGTTTTCTCTGAGTAGTACAGGCCTGTCAGCCTATGATGTTGTGCCCAGCTTTTAAACTACTTGAAGATCAATCTAAACTGGATGCTCAATGCTTTAACAAGAGGTTAGACAAATTTGGGTTGTTTTCTCTGGAACAGTGGAAGTTGAGAGGAGACGA
Organism: Mobula birostris; assembly: GCF_030028105.1. Taxonomy (NCBI): domain Eukaryota; kingdom Metazoa; phylum Chordata; class Chondrichthyes; order Myliobatiformes; family Myliobatidae; genus Mobula; species Mobula birostris. Next base: position 21,699,900 of record NC_092392.1, on the reverse strand, counting down.
CAGAGGTTTATAAGATTATGAGAAGCATGGATAGATTAGACAGACAGTATTTTTTCCCCCAGGGTTGAAATGTCTAATACCAGAGAGCATGTATTTAACAGTGAGAGGGGGTAATTTCAAAAGAGATGTAAGGGTCAAGGTTTTTTACAGCGAGTGGTGGATGTCTGGAATGTGCTGTCTGGGGTGGTGGTACAGGCAGATACATTTGGGGCTCATAAGGGACGTTTAGATAGGCACATGAATGCGAGAAAAATGGAGGAATATGGACATTCTGAAGCAGAAGAGATTAGATTTGATTATTAATTTAATTGGAAGGGCCTGTTCCTTTTCTGTACTGTTCTATGTTCTAACCCAGTGGTCCCCAACCACCGGGCCGCAAAGCATGTGCTACCAGGCCGCAAGGAAACAATATGATTTGTCGATATGTGTCAACTGCACCTTTCCTCATTCCCTGTCATGCACTGTTGAGCTTGAATGCACGCGAGGTCATTACCCGCGCGTCATCCATGGTAGTGCGGGAAGGAGATCAACTCCTCGAGTTTGCAAATTACGGTGGGCTGAAAAGTATGTTTGACATAACATCTCTGCCGGCATTCTGGATCAAAGTCAAGGCTAAATATCCTGAGATAGCCACGAAAGCACTGAAAACGTTGCTTTCATTTCCAACATTTTTCTGCGAAGCGGAGTTTTCTGCAATGAATGCAATGAAAACGAAATTGCGGAATAGACTGGACATAAGGAACCCCGTTCGAGTATCGATGTCTCCTGTCACCACTCAATAGGACCGTCTTGTTGCAGGAAAACAAGCCCAGGGCTCCCACTGATTCAGCAATATTGGTGCGTTGCAATGATTTTATATGTTCATACGAGGAAAATATGCGGTGTGTGTTTAATATCCAAACGTTACTTGAAATGTTATGATGCTATTGACTTACTTATATAACCATATAACAATTACAGCACGGAAACAGGCCATCCCTGCCCTTCTAGTTCGTGCTGAATGCTACTCTCACCTAGTCCCACCGACCTGCACACAGCCCACAACCCTCCATTCCTTTCCTGTCCATATACCTATCCAATTTTTCTTATCGAACCTGCCTCTACCACTTCTACTGGTAGTTCTTTCAACACTTACTTCAAGCTCCCCTGTCCTCCTCTGATAATTGACTTATCACTATATTCATGCGAGGAAAATATGCGCTGTGTGTTTAATATTAAATTCGTTAGATAAACCCTTTTAGAAACGAAATTGAGTGTATTAGCCACTTATCACCTATATTCCGGTCGTGATTAACAAAGTCCCTCCCCGATCAGAATTGCAAAAATGTTTTGCAGGAAAAAAAATCGGCAGGTACACGCATGCACAATGGTGCCCGCGTAAGGCTTCATGGTTATTGTAGTCTTTCTCTGGATAAACACAACGTATTCGACTGCTACTCTTGTCTGTTGGCAACCCTACCCCCCCCGTCGGCCAGTCCACAAGAATACTGCCAGTATTAAACCGGTCCGCAGTGCAAAAAAGGTTGGGGACCCCTGTTCTAACCCTTCCCTCCTAAACAGCCGTCCATTTAAAAAAAAATTATTTACGTGCCTATCTAACTTTCTCTAATGTCCCCAATGTATCTGTTTCTTCCTCTACCCCTCACAGGGCATTCCACACACCCACCATTCTCCGTGTAAAGAACTTATCTGAAAATTATGCTCCTTCGTGCCAGTCATTTCCACCTGGGAAATAAAGGCGCTGGCTTTCCACTCTTCTATGCTTCTTATGCACCTCTATCAAGTCACCGTTCACCATCCTCCTCGGCTCCAAAGAGAAAACTCCTAGCTCGCTCAACTTTTCTTCATCCATCCCATAGCCTGAAACTGTGTGGTTTGGTAGGTTAAATATACTCTGTAAGTTGTCCCTGGTGTAGAGGTGAGAGACAGAATCTGGGGCAGAGCCGATGGTTAAGGAGGCAGAAGAAAGAATGGGATTAGTGTAGGATTGGTGTAAATGGTGTGGTGGTGGGGGGGGGGGGGGAAGGACTGGGGGTTGGTGGTCAGTGAACTAAAGGGCTTCTTTTCTATGATGTGTCACTTTAGAGGCTGAGTTCAATCTCAATGAAGCAAAGGTGGCTGAAGTAAGATGTATGGGAATCAGATAGGAAAGAGAGGGAGATGGAGATAGAGATACAGAGGTAGAGTAGAGAGAGGGAGAAATAGAGATAGAGTGATATTGATAGAGGGATAGAGACAGATGGATAGAAATAAGAGGGATAGAGAAAAATAGTGCCAGGAAGGAAAATGGCAAGCGGGACCTTTATCAGCAAAGCTTAAACCCAATCTCTAGTCACACCACTCACTGGACTTTTCATTACTGCTCAAACATTAGACCCAAATGAAACAGTGAGGAGATGTAGAAACTGTAGCTGTACCTCCTATTTCTGTTTGCTTCATTTGTAAAATGTACCAAATACTGTAACTAATCGGGATAAAGCCACTTTGTTACTTCTGTTCATGCTATGCCAGCTTAAGTCTAGAGAGTACAGTCAAGAAATTCAGAAGTTTCTTACCAATGGTACCAGTCATCACAGTCATCGCAACCAATCATTGGGCTGCCATCATCTGGCTTGTTGCAGCCAGGGCAGATCCAGATCTGATTTCCCCATTCATCACGAATCTGAATGTACGATGGGGAAGAAAGGGAGAACAGTTTTCAGATAGTTGGTCAATAGTGAAAAAATGTTTGCTGTACAATAATCTACCTATTGAACAGAAGTACATGCCACAAAGATCTCCATTTTGTTTCAATTTTCTGATTCAGGATCAGCAAAATATATTTCATTGCTGGAAAGTAGGAGGAGCTCAGAATGTCATCATAGAATTTGACAGGAATCCTGAGGGGAAAGAGGGCTGTATGTAAAAAAATATCAACACTTCATTGCACTGTTCATCCAAGATAATTACAGACTTTGTCTGCTGTGATGTTACATTAGTCCGATGGTGTAGGAATTATGACTTACCTTGGCAACTGGAAATATGGGGTAGGTTGCTGATGTCAGTGGAGGGAAGCAACTGTGTTCATTAAAGGATATATATGGACATCCGATAAAAGACTGAGCATTAACAAACAACCACCCACTGCTGATTAGATTTATTTAGATTTTATTTATCTAACACACGCACAGCAAAACATGCAGTGAAATTTGTCACTTGCGCTGACAACCATCAAAATCTGAAGGTGTGCTGGGGACAGCTCACAAATGCAGCCATGCTTCCAATGCCAACATAGCACGCCCAAATGTCAGATTAGAGCTCGCTAATACTGCTTAAAATCATTTATCTGGTACAGTCATTTGAGAAAAATATATGGAGCTTGGTCAATATGATTGAAGCTCTACCCAAGTACCTTTATTGCAAGGGTCAGAACATTTAGGCAAGCTAAAGGAATTAATTCATTTATTCTTAAAATTTACACAGGAGTTTATTGTCACTGCAGAGATCTGCATAACTTGTACACCTGTTAGGTTCATGACTAGTAATGGCTTCAAATGTTACGGGGAGAAGGCAGGAGAATGGAGTTGAGAGGGGTAATAAATCAGCTATGATTGAATGCAGAACTTGATGGGCCGAATAGCCTACATTCTATGGTCTTATGATGGAAACTATTAAATACAGCAAAGGTTACTTGCGTTCTCTCATTCTGCCTGGCATTGTGAGTTCCTTATGGATAAAATTTGTCCATGCATTTGGTGCAGTTATATAGACTTATTTGGAGCTCATGTCAAAGATGCATAGTGGATCAGATGTTGTGTGCAATGTGGCTTACACACTACCAGAACACTTCCCCAGTGCTGCCTTTTCACATTTAGGGAGTAAATCATGTACATTATCACTTGTAAACATCTGATATACCACAGCGTTCTATCTGAAAACAAAGAGGACACATCTCTGCATCTGTTGTCTGGTGCTATTACAGCACAATTAACATTTGTAGCTTTTTAACATGCAATACAGTCAGGAAAACTGCTTAGTAATTTCAGCCAATGATATTTTCACAATAATTTAATTTCTCCCTTTATCCTTAAAGTAATCAAGTTCAGGAGGACACAGTTTTTATTTTTACTTCAGCTTCTTACTGATAACTAAGTGAACAGGGACATTAATCTAAGACCCTGGGTCTACCTGCTTAGGTAGATGTGAAAAGCTGTCTACAGAACCTAACAGAAGCTATTAAAATTCACCATTTATCTTGAATTAACTAAACTGACAACAGATTTCAAAACTGGCAGGCGGAAAAATCAGATTGCTTGGACTAAGTAGTATGCTTTTGGAGAAGACAGCGATGTGCATTTTCCATAAGTAAGCTACTATGCACTTTCCCTGGAGGCTTGTTCGTCTGAAAGTATTTAATTTACTTCATTGTTATTTCTGTATTGCTGGGTAGTACATATTACACAGCAACATGTGCATGCACCAATCTACCAAGATTCAAATATTATTCAATCCTAAGAACAGGTGCCAACTGTATTTAGAGTACTGTGCGATGATGTCAGGTGTATAACACTGGTTTCTTTTGCCATGTTAAAAAAATAGTTAAATCCTCACGCCTCAGTTTACATTGCTCTTGAATGGCCCATGGCATACTAGGGGAAGTGTATGAGTAGTTTAGCACAAACAACACTTTTAGAAAATAAACTATGCTTGCTAATAGATAGAATTCACAAAACTCATCTGTTTAGTTGGATATTTCACAAATGTTTGTTACAAACATTATACCTACTAGTCCTATCTTGAAGCAAAACTTAATGGTATAGGTCAATGGTATTGAAGCAAAGCTCAAGGGTATTGCCGAGAAGCAGATACACTTAAGGTTCCAGCACTTCAAGTTGTTCAGTCGGGGAACGGAGCACACAAACATAGCAACTGTAACATAGGAAATGGGTGGACAGTGCAAGCTTCCTTCCCTGGTTGTACATTCCACAGTGATAAATTCTCTTAGGAGCATGGCACAAGACAACAGAATTATTAGTCAAAAAAAACCAGATCTTGAAATGAGCTTTATATTCACTGGGGAATATTCCAATTTACTAAGCAAACAAATGAACTACTCAGTAATGGAAAGTGAATGGGGCAAAACAGTAGTACTCAATTTGCATTGAACTTTCAGAACTGGCTAGACCTTGTAGAAACTTGAAGTCAACATCTTCTGGCTTAAAAGGGCAGAGTCTTTGTAGACAGGAGGGTGCTGGGCACATGGGAATGAGCTGCCAGAGGTGGTAGGTAAAGATGGGTATAATTACAGTTCCATAAAACTACAAGCAGCTTATCCTTTTAGATACTGCTATGTACTGCTAAGAAGCTTCAGTCTGGATTGCTTTCATGGAAAGTTACTCAGAAGTTCTGCACAGTCTTATGAGGTTCAAAAAAAACATTTAGATGAGTACATGCTGAGGAAAGATTTAGAGGAATATGGGCCAAATGCAAGCAAATGGGATTGACTTACAAAGGCATGCATAAACTAGGGTAAAGAACCTGTTTCTGTGCTGTATATGTTAGTATTGGGTAGATTTAAGTCATTTTCTGTGAGGGGAAAAGGGGCTTGTTTTGCTATTGTTTTGTTGCTGGTTGTCTTCTGTGTTATTCTGCTGAGAATCGAGGGCATGCTATGTTAGGCATTGGGATGTGTGGCGTCATTTGCAGGCTGCTTCCAGCACATCCCTTGGTCTGCATCGGTTGGTAATGCAAACGAGGCATTTCACTGTATTTTTCCATGTAAATATGATAAATAAATCTGAATCTGCATTTTTCCTGCTTAATTTGTGTTACATGGCTTACACTGCTGTAGCCCTGAACTCCATAACTTTAACCCTGAAATTTCATGTCTTATTAATTTCTTTCCTTTCCTCCAAAAACCACCTTACAATCTATCACTGTGTCTTGCTTTTTGTCACAGCCCTCAATTCTTCATTTACCGGTCTCTAAATCCATTTAAAATTACTGTAAAGTAATTTTGAAAGCTTTTACAAGAAATGAGTGTAGTGTACAATGAAGTTTGCTTGTGGTGCAGTGCAGTAACTAATGTTTGCCATGATCCACTGCCTTGGGGAAGCACAATATAATTAAGGACCCTTCCCACCCTAGTCCCATTAGCTCCCCCAGCATTGAGGACATCTTCGAAAGGCAATGCCTCAAGAAGGTGGTATCTATTCTTAAGGACCCTCACCACCAAGGACATACCCTCTTCTCATTACTCCCATCAGGGATGAAGTACAGGAGTCCAAAGACATACACTCAGTATTTTAAGAACAGTTTCTTCCCCTCAGGACATTCTCTCTTCTCCTCTCTCACAATGGGCAGAAGATACAAAAGCCAGAGAATTCATAGCCCCCAAGCTCGAGGACAGCTTCTGTCCTGCTGTTATCAGATTTTTGAATGGACCTTTCATAGACTAAAAGATGAAATCTTGATCTTCCAATCTACCCCATTGTGGCCCATGAACTTTATTTGTCTACCGCCCTGCAGTTTTTCTGTCACTAAAACAGTGTATCATGCCTTCAATTACACTGAGCTAGTAGAAAGAAAGCCTTTCTTCTACCTTAGCGTAATTCTGCATGGCACGCAAATCAAAAGCTTTTCACATGTAAACCATACCAAGTGTCACATTTAAAAAAAGATGAGTTACTTACGGTTTCATGGAACTGACCCACAGTATCTTGTGGGAGAGCTGGGGAAATTGGAGTTGTGAGGCAGGAAACAAACTTTGCAATGCAGCTTATGTTAAGAAGCTCTTGCTAATATTTCCCTTTAGCTCAAAACCAAGAAAACACAGTAGGGTGAAGAAAATGAAGGTTTGATGCATGTTTTATAAACAATTGCTTCTTTGTTTTGGAAGTTTCAAATTTATTTTGAATTTGTATATAGAAATGAGAAACAGTACCAAATATGAACATGAGAAACATTACTCACCACATAAGTACTGACAGTCTCTGTGACCACACTTCTGACTGGCGTCTTAGAAGCTCCTGCAGCAGAGCAAGTGGCTGCAGGAGATGCGATAGGAAGCGCAGGAACAGGAGATGGAACCGCTGTGGGTGGAGGCAGGGGAGCTGGTGTCAGAGCTGGAGCCATGTGAGCTGATAGAGGTGCTGGGGATGGAGGAGGTGGAGTCTTTGGGTGCCCTGCTGGAGGTGAGGGCTTAGCCTCTGAGACGGGGACGACCTTGCTGATGACACTGAGAAAAAAAAGAAACAGAAAATATAATTTAGTTTTGCTGGCCACTAAATATTAATCAATGTATTAAAACTGAGACACAGGAGACTACAATCGTTGGTATCTGCAACAACAAACTACCTACTGGAGGAACTCAGCAGGTTAAGCAGCATCTGTATGAGGATAGAAATTGTCAATGTTTCAGGTTGAAACCCTGCATGTGGAAAGGGGAGATGGTCATTTATTTAATTTGGATCTATTCTGAAGGATTGAACCCTTGCAATTGTTATCCTTGAGAATGGGCCAGTAAATGTGTCAGAGTCATAGAGCACTACAGAACAGAAACTAGCCCATCGGCCCATCTAGTCCATGCTGAACTGTAATTCTGCCTCATACTATTGACTTGCATGTGGATGATAGCCCTCCATAACCCTCTGTTCATAGCTCAAAGTAAAATTTATTATCAAAGTACATACATGTCACCACATACAACCCTGAGATTTGTTTTCCTGTGGGAATACTTAGCAAATCCATAGAGCAGTAACTGTAAACAGGATCAGTGAACAACAAACTATGCAAATGCAAATATAAATAAATAGCAATAAATAACGAGAGCATGAAATAACAAGATAAAGAGTCCTAAAAGTGAGATCATTGATTGTGGGAACAGAAATAGAATGTAAATATCTTCTTTTGTTCAAGAACCTTATGGTTGGAGGTGGTAACTGTTCTTGAACCTGGTGGTATGAATCCTGAGGCACTTGTACCTTCTACCTGATGGCAGCAATGGGAAAAGAGCATGACCTGGGTGGTGAGGATCTTTGATGATGGATGCTGCTTATCTATGGCAACTTTTCATGTAGATGTGCTCAATGGTTGGGAGAGCTTTACCTGTGATGTACTGGGCCAAATCCACTACCTTTTCTAAGATTTTTCACTCAAAGGCATCGGTGTTCCCACAGAAGACTGTAATACAGCCAGTCAGCACACTTTCCACCACACATCTATAGAGGTTTGCCAAGGATTTTGATAACTTGCTGAATCTTCACAGACTCCTGAGGAAATAGAGGCACTGTTGTGCTTTCTTTGAAATTATATTTATATGATAGGTACAGGACAGGTCCTCTGAGATAGTGGCACCCAGGAATTTAGCTACCGATCCTCTCTGCATCCGATCCTCTGATGATAACCCTTCTCCTGAAGTTTACAATTAATTCCTTAGTCTTATTAGCATTGAGTGAGAGGTTGTTGTTATTATACCACTCAGCCAGATTTTCAATCTCCCTCCCTCTGTCCATGTACTTCCAAACTTTTCTAAAATGTTGTAATTGAATTTATGATTATGATTATGAGGACACACAGTCCCCTTTTATTGTCATTTAGTATGCATGCATTAAGAAATGATACAATGTTTTTCCAGAATGATATCACAAAAACACATGACAAACTGACTTAAAAACTAACAAAAACCACATAATTATAACATATAGTTACAACAGTGCAAAGCAATACCATAATTTGATAAGACCAGACCATGGCACAGTAAAAGTCTCAAAGTCTCTTGAAAGTCCCATCATCTCACGCAGACGGTAAATCTCCAGCGCTGCCAACTTGCCGATGCAGCATCCTGGAAGCATCCGACCACAGTCCGACTCCGAGTCCGTCCGAAAACTCCGAGCCTCCAACCACCTCTTCGACACCGAGCACTGAGTACCATCTCTGCCAAGTGCTTCGACCCCGGCCCTGGCAACAGGCGATAGCACAGTAGCACAGTAGCAGCGGCAGCAAAGCAGGCATTTCAGAAGTTACTCCAGATGTTCCTCTGCGCTTCTCACGGCTGTCTCCATCAAATCTGGATTGTGCACGGCCCCCTAGTTACACATTAATCAATATTCATTCGGAATGGCTGCGCGTGCTGCGTCGCGCCGCCATCTTCTCCTCCCTCCCCCATTTGCATCCACCACTTCCTCTGGTAGCTCGTTCCACACTTGCACCGTCCTCTGAATGAAGAAGATCTCCCCCCCAAGGTGTCCATTAAATATTTCACCTTTCACCCTTAACCTATGACCTCTAGTTCTAGACTCACCCAACCTCAATGGAAAGAGACTATTTGCATTACCTCTCATAATGAAATATAACCTTGATGTGGTTTCATCAAGGTTAGATTTCATTTCAGTTGAGCAGTTTGAATATTTTTTCCTCGTTGCAACTCAACAGAAATGCAGGAGGTTTACTTTCAGTGTGACATGTGACTGTGCTCACAACAATTTTGTTTTTGCATCAATACATACAAGGTTACATGGCAACTCAGCATTTGCTAAAAGTAAATACTAGGAAAAAGAGCAGGTGTAAGCCACCAGACCCTTCATGGCAGCTCCACCATTCAATACGATCACGGCTGATCTAGGCTGACCTTAACTCCTCTTCTGTGCCCAATTTCCCAATTCCTCCATCTTTTAAGTATTTATCTATCTTTACCTTAAATACACCTAATAATCTGACCTACACCACCCTAGGGGACAGAGAATTGCGAAGTTTTACTTCCCTCTGAGAGAAGAAACTTGTACACACCTCAAGTTCCAAATAACTGGTCCTTTATCAAGATATGTCCCCTTGCTCATGACTCTCCCACTACTAGAAATATCTAAACACCTACCCTGTCAAGCCACTGAAGGATCGGACATGTTTAAATAAAGTCAACCTTCATTCTTTTAAGCTCCAAGAAATATATTCCCAAACTGTCTGGCTTCTCTTGTCAAAACAATCCTCTGATCCCAAGAATTGGTCTGGCATTGGAGAGGGTCCAGAGGTGGTTCATGAGAATGATTCCGGGAATAAAGGGATTAACATATGAAGAGCATTTGATGGCTCTGGGCCTGTATTCGGTGGAGCTTAGAAGAATGAGGGGAATCTCACTGAAACCTACTGAATACTGAGAAGTCTAGATACAGTGGATGTGGTGGGGACGTTTCCTATAATGGGACTCTAGGACTAGAGGGCACAACCTTAGAAAAAAGGGACATCCACTTAGAACAAAGATAAGAAGAAATTTCTTTAGTTAGAGGGTGGTGAATCTGCAGAATTAATTGCCACAGATGGCTGCGGAGGCCAAGTCATTGAGTATATTTAAAGTGGAGGTTGATAGGTCTTTGGTTTGTCAGGGCATCAAAGGTTACAGGGAGCAGACTTGATGAGTCAACTGGCTAAAATCCGCTCCTATCTCTTGTGAATCTCTTTTCAATTGACTCTAATAGCCTTCTTTAGGTAAGGGACCAGAACTGTGTGCAGCATTCCAGATGTGACCCCACCGATACCCTGTACAACTGTAAAGAAACATCTCTGTTTTTAAACTCCAATCCTTTTGCAATAAGGCTGTTTTCCTTCTGAACTACTTGTTGCACCTGTCAAACTACTTTTATGATTCATGCACTGGAATACCTAGATTCCTCTATGCTTCACTGACATTCAAGTTTTCTCCATTTTGATTACAATCCACCTTTTAATTCCTCTCACTGAAGTGCATGGCCTCACACTTTGTCACCTTAAACTGACACTTGCCAGTTTTTTGCACAATCACTCAGTGTATTTATATCCCAATGTAGAATCACAATATCATCATCACAACATAACCTTTCACTTGCATCATGGGAAACTTGTAAACCTTGCATTTTGTTCCCTCTTCCAAGTCATTAATGTTAATAGTTAACAATGAGGGCCAAGAACCAATTTGGGAATTCTCCACGAGTTACACCCTTCCAGTCTGAAAGACGACCATCTATTCCATTGATTTTATAACATCAATTTCTCAAACTTCCAGTAATGCCTCTACCACCTCCCCTTCAACATTTCCTATCCCCTTGCCCCTCTCTTATGTTATCTCCTTGTCCTCCCATTACCTCCCTCTGGTGTTCCTCCCTCCCTCCTTTCTTCTTTCTTCCATGGCCTTCTGTCTTTTTCACCAATCAACTTCCTAGCTCTTTGCTTCATCCCTCCCGCTCCAAATTTCACCTATCACTTGATGTTTCTCTCTCCCTTGCTCCCACCTTTCAAAATAACCCCCTCAGCTTTTTCTCTCCAGTCCTGCCAAAGGGTTTCGGCCCAAAATGTCAACTGTACTTTTTTCCATAGATGCTGTCTGGCCTGCTGAGTTCCTCCAGCATTTTGTGCATGTTTCTTGGATTTCCAGCATTTGCAGACTTTCTCTTGTTTGCCATTTATTCCATCCCTGCTTTCAATCTGTATTAACTTCTTCCAATACCTTCAGCTTGTAATTTTTGCACCAGCTGTTTGTGTAGCACCTTATCAAAAGCCTTCTGGAAATCTAAATATACCACAACTACAGGTTATCCTCTATCAGCTTTCTCCATTGCAATCTTAAAGCATTTGAGCAAATTTATCAAACATGATTTGCCTTTCATAATACAACAGTGATTAAGTTTTAGTTAGTTTTCCTAAAAAATTATTTTACTTTCATCATCAACATTAGCATCTTGCCAACAATAGATGTTAAACTAAGTAGTTTATAATCCCTCTCATTATCTCTTAATCCCTATTTTTCTGTTTATTCTTCTGGTACGTTCCCAGAATTTAGAGTTTTGAGGAACATCAACCAATGGGTCCACCAGCTCTGCAGCTACTTCCTTTAAAGCCCACGGGGATAATCCTGGTAATTTACCCACCTTTAGCCTTGTCATTTTCTCTCAAATACTTTGTTCCTTGTGACTCAGATTCATTTACACTCGGTGACCACCAGTACACCTGCTTGTTAATGCAAATATCTAAACAGCCAATCATGTGGCAGGAACTCAGTGCATTAAAACATACTATGTTGTCAGTTAAAGTTAAATTGGATAGGTATATGGACAGGAGAGGAATGGAGGGTTATGGGCTGAGTGCAGGTCGGTGGGACTAGGTGAGAGTAAGAGTTCAGCACAGACTAGAAGGGCTGAGATGGCCTGTTTCCGTGCTGTAATTGTTATATGGTTATATGGTCAAAAGGTTCAGTTGTGTTCAGACCAAACATTGGAATGGGTAAGAAATTTGATCTAAGTGACTTTGACTGTGGAATGATTGTTGTGCCAGATGTGGTGGTTTGAATATCTCAAAAACTGATGATCTCCTGGTATTTTCATACACAACAGTCTCTGGAGTTTACCGAGAATGGTTTATTTATTTATTTGTTTGTTTGTTTATTTTTTGAGATACAGCACAGAATAGGCCTTTCAACCCCTGTTGCACAGCAATCCCCTGATTTAATCCAGGCCTAATCATAGGACAATTTACAATGACTGATTAACCTATCAACTAGTAGGTCTTTAGATTACAGGAGGAAACCGGAGCACCCAGAGGAAAACGACTCAGTCACAGGGGGAGTGTACAAGTTCCTTACAGGCGGCAGTAGGAATTGAATTTGGGTCGCTGGTACTGTAAACCATCATGCTCACCACCATGCTGTAGTCCGAATGGTGCAAAAAGACAAAAAGAAAACATCCAGTGAGTTGAAATTCTGTGACTGAAATTGCCTTGTTAATGGGAAAGCCCAGAGGAGAATGACAGGAAGGTGCCAGTAAATTGAAAAACCACACCTTACAACAGTGGTATGAGGAAGAGCAGCGCTGAACACACAACATGCCAAACCTTGGATGGACAACAGCAGGAGAAGACAACACTGAGTTCTACTCCTGTATCTAACAAAGTGACCACTGAGTGTAAGCACAACTGTCTCATAAATAGTGATAAATTGAAATACTCAGGTTTCATAATCAAATAGTTTTGTTTCCAATGGAATTAAGTGAGGTGTACACTGTACCAAATAAAGTAGTCACTGAGAGTATTTATTACATGTATATTGTAACATACAGTGAAATGCATTGTTTGCATTAACAACCAACGCAACCTAAGGATATGCAAGTGTCGCCACACATTCTGGTGCCAAGAGAGCATGCCCATGATATTCAGAACAACACAAGCAACAACAACAATGACGAAACAAAACAACCACAGCAAAACAAGCCCTTTCCCTCCCTGCCACCCAAACACACACACACAAACACAGACAGGCCTCCGGCCTGAGGATAGGCTGCCTCTAGCCCTCCAACCTTCAGCCTCTGACCTGGATTTGCAGACATCAAGCTAGGGACTGTGACTGAGATTTTTACGAGTTCCTCCCTGTTGAGTCCATCTGTTATCTTAGGTATATTTACAGTGTCCTCCAAGACAAAGACTGATGTAAAATATTGATTTAACATACCTGCCAGTTCTTTGCTTCCTGTTATTAATTCTCTAGAGGTCCCACACCTACTAAAGCCACCTTCTTTCTATTTATATATATCTATAGAAACACTTAATATTTATTTATTTAATTTAATTTACTGAGACACAGCACGGAAAAGGTCTTTCCGGCCCTTCACGCTGCAGAGCAATCCCCTGATTTAATCCAGGCTTAATCATACGACAATTTACAATGACCAATTAATCTACCAGCCAGTACATCTTCGGACTGTGGGAGGAAATCGGAGCACCCAGAGGAAACCCATGCAGTCATGGGGAGAATGCACAAACTCCTTACAGGTGTGCAATGAACCTGGGTCGTCTGTACTGTAAAGTGTTGTACTAACCACTACACTATTTAATCTGATATTACGCAAAAGTTCTTAGTCAAATCAACTTTCTGCTTTTTCATTCGCCATTTAATTTTTCACTGCTGGGGCTCGAAATCCTCCCAGTCCCCTGACATACCATCACCCTTGCTCTTTCCAATTTAACATTATCCTTGATTTCCTTTGTTAACCGCAGGTTGTGCCTCTTTCTCACGGAATCTCTCTTCTAAATGGGATAATTTCTTGCTGAGAAACAATAGCTGTTAGTTTACTTACACAGCAATAGTTCATTTACTTACACAGCTTTTAGTTTATTTACCTGTCCTTTATTCCCTGAAATGCAGGAGATTGAGGGATGGCTGACAGAGGTATATAAGATCATGACAGGCATAGACAGGGTGAAACCATGTGGTCTTTTTCAAAGGGAAGGGGCAAAAAACAAAAGAGTTTAAGTTTAAGATTAAAGGTGAGAGATTTGAAAGAGACAGTAGGGGCAGCTTTTTCACGCAAAGAGTGGTGTGTATTTGGAATGAGCTGCCGGAAATAGTGGTTCAGGCAGACACATTAGCAACATATAAAAGCCTTCTGCCAAATGCAGGTGGATGGGACTCGCTCACTGGGTAACATGGACGAGTTCGGCTGAAGCTCCTGTTTCCATGCTCTAAAAACCTATTTTCACAGTTCAGCTTGGACAACTCCATCTTCATATCGTTATAAATGCCCTTATTTAAATTAAGGCAGTAATTTTGGTGCCGTTGTGTCCACCCTCATGCTGTATCTGGAATACTATCGTACTGTGGTCTCCACCTCTCAGGGGAATTTTAACCACAAAATTGCTTATGAACCATTCCTCACGATTCATGATCAAATGCAAAAATAGCCCATGACTAGGCAGTTTCCATAATGTACTGTTCTAAGAAGCAATACCTGATGCACTCCCATAAATTCTTCTTTGATACTTTTGCCAGTTTGGTTTGTGCATTCACACACCCATTCAGAGTATGGTCAAGCCTAGAACAATCTTTAAGAAAGCCTTTGTGAAATATCATAAAGCACGCCATGTGCTTTGAAGTGCGGTGACTGTTGTTACAAAGGAAAAAGAAAGATGTGAGGGTTTTGCAAGATCAAATATTAAAAATAAGGTCCAGATAGGAATACATGAGCGACAACAGCTGAATATTTGATCCCAAGCCTGCTTCACCACACAGTGAGATCACAACTGATATATATCTAATGTAAATGATGTATACTTAATATATAATTACCTGAATTACCTAGAAGGGAAGACTAGAACAATTAGTGTAGAACTGTTCTGTATATGACTGGTGTTGGATCTGGATATTAGCAGAGAGGTTTTTTTTGGAAGTCAAGAATGGAAGTAAATCTTGTAATTATAGATGTTTTATTAGGGGTGCATGACATTGAAAGATAATCGTAACCAACTAACTTGACTGGGAGCAGGGAGAGAGAAATGAGACAGAGAGGGAGAGAGAAGAGAGAGAGAGGGAGAGAGAAGAGAGAGAGAGGGAGAGAGAAGAGAGAGAGAGAGAGAGAGAGAGAGAGAGGAGAGAGAGAGAGAGGAGAGAGAGAGAAAAAACAAAGAAACAACAAAATTGTGGTTGTCTTATACTAAAACTAGCTCAATTGAAAGACAAATCACCCTCTGGCTAAAGAAATTCCTCCTCAACTCTGTTCTGAAGGAACCTTCCTGTATTTTGAGGCTGTTATAGACCTTTCAATTAATGAGACTCTCTGCCTACCCTGTTGTTCTTCTGAACTCCAGTGAGTACAGACCCAAAACCATAAAATTCTCCTAATATGTTAACCCTTTCATTTCTGGATCATTGTTGTAAACCTCCTCAACACGTCCTTTCTCAGATATGGGGCCGGTCTCGGCCTGAAATGTCGACTGCACCTCTTCCTAGAGATGCTACCTGGCCTGCTGCGTTCACCAGCAACTTTGATGTGTGTTGCTTGAATTTCCAGCATCTGCAGAATTCCTGTTGTTCACAATACTCCAAGTGTGGTCTGTACAATGCCTTATAAAGCCTCAGCATTATATACTTATTTTTATATTCTAGTTCTCTTCAAACAAATCTAACATTGCATTTGCCTTCCTTACTGCTGATACAACCTGCAAAGCTAACCTTTAAACTTTTCATTCTGAGAAGGATAATAGGGTAGGGCTGTACCTGCATCTGATTAAGAAAACGATTACAAATGTGCACATTCATTATTTAATGCAATTTTTTTTTCAAATTCCATTCTGAGATCACTGTATTTTTTGTTGCATTCGAAAGTACAGTACATAATGTCCTTTGTATCACACATTGCCAAACTATCTTTAGAAGACAAGAATGTCTCCAGGGATATTTCAGTATGAAAGGTCATGTCAACCACCACTTAAATGCAATCAAAAAGTAATTAAAGTAATTATTCAAGGATTACAAGAAACTAAATATGGTTAGCACATCCTTATTCAAAGCTTCCACCTATACACTAAATATAGTCTAAGTTGAAAGATTTAAAGAATTTCTTCTAGATTGGTAGAAATTTACTTGTATCATGTTCACCATGATAAAATTTAGCAACATGTAATCAAGGCTGAAATATTGTTCAAAGTTCCAATTCTTTTGCATTTGATATAAATACTCAATGGCCATTTTCTTAGGTACCTCCTGTACCTAATAAAGTGGCCAGTGAATTAATGTTCATGATCTTCTGTTGCTGTAGCCCACCCAATTCAAGGTTCTACATGTAGTATGTTTAGAAATGCTCTTCTACACATTGCTGTTGTAATTTGAGTTACTGTCACCTTCTTGTCAGGTTGAACCAGTTTGACCATTCTCCCACATCTCTCATTAGCAAGGTATTTTTGCCCACACAACTGCTGCTCATAGAATACTTTTTTCACACTATTCTCTGTAAACTCTAGAGTCTGCTGTGCGTGAAAATCCCAGGAGATCAGCAGTTTCTGAGATACTCAAACCACTCTGTTTGGCACCAAAATCGTTCCACGGTCAAAGTCATTTAGATCACATTCCTTCTCCATTCTGATGTTTGGTCTGAACAACAACTGAACCTCTTGACCATGTCTGAATGCTG
Organism: Mobula birostris; assembly: GCF_030028105.1. Classification (NCBI taxonomy): domain Eukaryota; kingdom Metazoa; phylum Chordata; class Chondrichthyes; order Myliobatiformes; family Myliobatidae; genus Mobula; species Mobula birostris. The sequence goes on along the minus strand of NC_092392.1, from coordinate 21,683,002 downwards.
TAATGCACTGAGTTGCTGTCATATGACTGGCCGTTCAGATATTTGCATTACTACAGGTGTACTGGTGTACCTAATAAAGTGGCCACAGAGTGTATGTTTAAGTGCTTATAGGTCATATTGTGAGATGTTGCAGTTGAAAAATGTGTTTTATTTTGCCTCTATTGTAATTGTGTGAGCTGTTTGGGACAATTAATCTGTTAAAGGCATTCTGTTATACAGGAACCATTCTGGAAATAAATGTGACCAGTAACATCCACATCTTAGTGATTGTGAAATTACACAATGAAATTTGTTAGATTAACCTTGAAGGATATATTACATATAGACATAGCAATTATTCAAGAAAGGAACGAACAACGTGACCTTTCCAGAACATGTCACTCTGACTTCAGAAAAGGGCACACAGGAAATAAGACAAAATTAAGATTGATACGAGTGGAAGCAAATCGCAAAATGTTTTTAGAGCTGAAGTGCTTTATCTCAGGTCTTAATGTTTATGGTATTAGATCCAAAGATCTACAATCACAAAAATTGGACTGATCTTTATACCTAAATTTAGTCTCCTACATCTTAGCTGGAACTTCATGGCAGTATTAACTACAAACAAATGAAATAAAATAATTCATGAAAATCAAAATAATCTAGAGCTAATTTCATTCACATTAGTTATTTGATCGGGTTTGGGCACATCCAGAGTACGGCTGCACAGGAGGAAAGATTAAAACTGTCAGGAGAATGAAAGTTTACAAACCTCAAGGTGCAGAGAGTGAGTGGAAAGGTAAACAGAAACAAAAACAGCAAAAGTTGGAAATACTCAACAGATCAGGCAGCATCTGCGGAGAGGGAAATAGTTAACATTTCAGGTTACATGGCAGTACAAGAAATAAAGGAAATCTTACTGCAACAAAGGAGGCCTTGAGCAGGACCACACTTGTTCTTTGTCATACTTGGTCTTTATAGCGAGGAAATACTGTATACCCTTGTCTTGGAAATGGTGTAACATGTGCTTACTAGGATAATTATAGCTGAGACATGGTAGTGTAAAAGTTGCCGTATGTAGTTACTTTATTTCACCTTATGGTGTTTTTTTGCTGTTTCCTTAACATTTGCATTTTGTTTTTATTTAAAGAGGGTGGGTTGCATGCTCAATGCTCAACCCAGCAAGGATGGAAAGTGTCCAAGGAGCCAGCCAGATTCGACCCTCGAGACCATTTGCTTCGAAGTCCACTACACCACCCGCTGGCTTAAGCGTAACGGTTAGCATAATGCTGTGACAATGCCAGTCGCTGTCTGTAAGGAGTATGTACATTCTTCAAATGACCATGTAGGCTTCCTCCTGAGGCTCCCATTTTCTCCCACGTTCCAAAAATGTATGGGTTAGGTTAGTGAGTTGAGTTGCTCCAGCTTAATCCTCATTGTATGTTTCAATGTACATGTGACATATAAAGCTAATCTTTATCTTTACAAGAGACTGCAGATGATGGAACCTGGAGCAAAAAAAAACTGCTGCAGAAACTTAGCAGGTCAAGCAGCAAATGTGGTGGCAATAGGATAGTTGATGTTTCTGGCTGAGAGCCTGCTTCAGGACTAATCTGAGCTGAAATCATGTCTTTTGGCAGAAGTGTTAACAACATGGGAACATCAATCTCACCCAAAGTTTCAATATCAGGGGCTTGTGATGAAGAGAAATTTCCTCACTAGGAGGGTTGTACATAGACTTTTGAGTACACAGAGCCTCTAACTGTAGACTCACCTGCGTCACTAGGCATAAAGGAAGATTCTGAATTTCTGGGCTGAAAGAAAATGGGGACTGGTTGGATAGTGGACAGGTAAAGAGTTATACATAATCCCACTAATTAGGTGATACAAACAAAAAAGATAAAGATGAGCTTTATCTGTCAGATGTATATCAAAACATACAGTGAAATGCGTTGTTTGTGCAAATGACCAATGTAGTTTGAGATGTGCTGGGAGGCAGCTGACAAGTGTCGCTATGTTTCTGGTGCCAACACAGCATGCCCACAATTTACTAACCCTAGCCCCTATGTTTCTGCAATGTGGGAGGAAACCAGAAAACCCGGAGGAAATCTACACAGTCATACAGGCCGTGATGGGATTGAATCCAAGTCACCTGTGCTGTAAAGCATTAATTACACAACTATGGTGGGGCCAAAGGAGCAGCTATACAATTCTTGCTCCAATTTCTAACTTTCTTTAATTCCACATTACTGAGACTAAAATTAGTCACAGGATTATGGAAAGATAATGAAGTGGCTTGGTGTCTGTTGGGCACCTCCCCAATGATAGAAAGGTTCAATTTTTGAACCATGGTAGACTGTGCCTGTGGATCTAAAACAGGGAGGTTACTTCTTGGAGAGGAAAATTGTACATAGCACAAGAGAACATGGTGGTCAAGATGAAAATGGTAATGATACAAAGGAAGAATATGATACCTCCTTATATAGATAAGTAAAGGTTAAAGTAATTGATCTATAATCTTCTAGAACACAATTTTAAGTTTTAATAAAATGCTTCGATTTGGAACACCTACCGGCAAATGCTCTTTCTTCGACAATGCTCGGTCAAGGTCAAAATCAAATTTACTGTCAAAGTTTATTATCATATGCACAAGTATACGAATGCACAGATACAATTAAAAACTTACTGCAGCAGCATCTCTGGCACAGAACATTAGTTTGTTCCTCTCTTTGCATCTACCCAACACCTATACCTTTCAGCATTGTTCATTTCAAAACTGTTTATACAGTTTGAGCACCACTTATATGAAAATCTCTGAAATCCAAACTTTTTTTGAGCACTGACATGATGCAACAAATGGAAAATTCCACAAGGTGCTGGGAAGGTTCTCAGGCAATGCACAGGTCTCTGCGCTCCACAGACAGTTCTGAGAAGTGACCTCACGTACCCTCGGTGGGTCTTGTTCGTGCCAGTTTGATTTCAACAGTCATCATAGCCAGACCTTCATGCGTTACTCACCATGACTACCATGTGTTTTACGCTTATTCTGTTCTCTTCTCTAAGCTGTGAAGATATTGTTGAAAATGTCAAAAAAGACTGCTGTTACCCCTATGTGTAATAGTGAAAAGAAAAAGAGGAAGCATTTATGTTTATCTATAACACAGAATTGTTGGGAAAAACTTGACAGCCGTGTAACTGTGAAGAATCTGGCAGAGGAGTATGGTGAAAATTGAGAAACACTGCAAAAAGCAAAAAATGAAGATCTCGATTGTGTATTGAAAGAGTAGATTCATCAGCAGTGGAGTGAACATAAGCTGCTTAACGGTATGCCCATCATGAAACAAACAAAGATCTATCACGGTGAACTGAAAATTTAAGGTAATTGTGAAGATTCAGCAGTCTGGTTCCAGAAATCTAAGGAAAGACATGACAGTACAATTTTAAAGATTTGTGGTGACAAATCATTTACTAATCACGAATTAGCAGAGAAATTCATTGATGAGTTTGCTCGGGTCATCGCTGATGAAAATCTAATACGCTGAAGGGCTTCATCAGTACATATGTGAAATGAACAAATGTACGACAAAGACTGCTTACCAGTAGCACATAAATTCAGACTCAGGAACGATGCTGATATCAAACAGCCACTGATTGTCCACTTGGGTGGCCAAGATAGTGATAGTTTACCTTTCTGATGGCTCAATGTACACATTATAGTTTCATGCACAAAACTATTAAAAACTTATATAAAGCTAACTTCAAGATATATCTATAAGCTGTATTCGTATTGTTAATGGATTTTGTGTTTAGACTTGGGTCCTATCCCCAAACTGTCTCATTACATAGATGCAAATATTCTAAAATATGAAAAAATCTGAAATCTGAAACAATCCAACCGTTTCGGATGAGGGGTACTCAACCTGTATTTTGAATCCTTCAAGGTTAGACTTCTGTTCACAAATGCTGATATTAGAATCTATACTCAGTGACCATTTTACTAGGTACATCTGTACACCTGCTCAATAATCAGCTAATCATCTGGTCCTTATGGGTGGAGCTGAGAAACAGGAAAGGTATGGCCACTTTAGTGGGATTGTATTATAGACCACCCAATAGTCAGCGAGAATTGGAGGAGCAAATCTGCAGAGAGATAGCAGGCAACTGTAGGAAACATAAAGTTGTGGTGGTAGGGGATTTTAATTTTCCATATATAGATTGGGACTCCCATACTTTAGAGTCTAGATGGTTTAAAGTTTGTAAAATGTGTTCAGGAAAGTTTTCTAAATCAATATATAGAGGTACCACTAGAGGGGATGCAATATTGGATCTCCTGTTAGGAACCCGGTTAGGACAAGTGACGGAAGTGTGTGTAGGGGAGCACTTTGGTTCCAGTGATCATACCACCACTAGTTTCAACTTGATCATGGACAAGGATAGATCTGGTCCTAGGGTTGAGGTTCTGAACTGGAAGGCGGCCAAATCTGAAGAAATGAGAAAGGATCTAAAAAGCGTGGATTGGGACAGGTTGTTCTCTGGCAAGGATGTGATTGGTAGGTGGGAAGCCTTCAAAGGGGAAATTTTGAGAGTGCAGAGTTTGTATGTTCCTGTCAGGATTAAAGGCAAATTGAATAGGAATAAGGAACCTTGGTTCTCAAGGGATATTGCAACCCTGATAAAGAAGAAGAGGGAGTTGTATGAAATGTGCAAGAAACAGGGAGTAAATCAGGTGCTTGAGGGGTATAAGAAGTGCAAGAAAATACTTAAGAAAGAAATCAGGAGGGCTAAAAGAAGACATGAGGTTGCCTTGGCAGTCAAAGAGAAGGATAATCCAAAGAGCTTTTACAGGTATATTAAGAGTAAAAGGATTGTAAGGGATAAAATTGGTCCTCTTGAAGATCAGAGTGGTTGGCTATGTGCAGAACCAAAAGAAATGGGGGAGACCTTAAATGGGTTTTTTGCGTCTGTATTTACTAAGGAAACTGGCATGAAGTCTACAGAATTAAGGGAAACAAGTAGTGAGATCATGGAAACTGTACAGATTGAAAAGGAGGAGATGACGCTACCTTGAGGCAAATTAAAGTGGATAAATCCCCAGGACCTGACAGAGTATTCCCTCGGACCTTGAAGGAGACTAGTGTTGAAATTGCAGGGGTCCTGGCAGATATATTTAAAATGTCGGTGTCTACGGGTGAGGTGCCAGAGGATTGGAGAGTAGCTCATGTTGTTCCGTTGTTTAAAAAAGGATCGAAAAGTAATCCGGGAAACTATAGGCCGGTAAGTTTGACGTCGGTAGTGGGTAAGTTATTGGAGGGAGTACTAAGAGACAGAATCTACAAGCATTTGGATAGACAGGGACTTATTAGGGAGAGTCAACATGGCTTTGTGCGTGGTAGGTCATGTTTGACCAACCTATTGGAGTTTTTTGAGGAGGTTACCAGGAAAGTGGATGAAGGGAAGGCAGTGGATGTTGTTTACATGGACTTCAGTAAGGCCTTTGACAAGGTCCCGCATGGGAGGTTAGTTAGGAAAATTCAGTTGCTAGGTATACATGGAGAGGTGGTAAATTGGATTAGACATTGGCTCAATGGAAGAAGCCAAAGAGTGGTAGTAGAGAATTGCTTCTAAGAGTGGAGGCCTATGACTAGTGGTGTGCCACAGGGATCAGTGCTGGATCCATTCTTATTTGTCACCTATATCAATGATCTGGATGATAATGTGGTAAATTGGATCAGCACAATTTGCTGATGATACAAAGACTGGAGGTGTAGTGGACAGAGAGGAAGGTTTTCAGAGCCTGCAGAGGGACTTGGATCAGCTGGAAAAATGGGCTGAAAAATAGCAGATGGAGTTTAATACAGACAAGTGTGAGGTATTGCACTTTGGGAGGACAAACCAAGGTAGAACATACAGGGTAAATGGTAAGGCACTGAGGAGTGCAGTAGAACAGAGGGATCTGGGAATATAGATACAAAATTCTCTAAAAGTGGTGTCACAGGTAGATAGGGTTATAAAGAGAGCTTTTGGTACATTGGCCTTTATTAATCAAAGTATTGAGTGTAAGAGCTGGAATGTTATGATAAGGTTGTATAAGGCATTGGTGAGGCCGAATCTGGAGTATTGTGTTCAGTTTTGGTCACCAAATTACAGGAAGGATATTAATAAGGTTGAAAGAGTGCAGAGAAGGTTTACAAGGATGTTGCCAGGACTTGAGAAACTCAGTTACAGAAGAAGGTTGAATAGGTTAGGACTTCATTCCCTGGAGAATAGAAGAATGAGGGGAGATTTGATAGAGGTATATAAAATTATGATGGGTATAGATAGAGCGAATGCAAGCAGGCTTTTTCCACTGAGGCAAGGGGAGAAAAAAACCAGAGGACATGGGTTAAGGGTGAGGGGGGAAAAGTTTAAAGGAAACATTTGAGGGGGCTTCTTCACGCAGAGAGTGGTGGGAGTATGGAATGAGCTGCCAGACGAGGTGGTAACATTTAAGAATAAATTGGAAAGATACATGGATGAGAGGTGTATGGAGGGATATGGTCCGTGTGCAGGTCAGTGGGACTAGGCAGAAAGTAGTTCGGCACAGCCAAGAAGGGCCAAAGGGCCTGTTTCTGTGCTGTAGTTTTTCTATGGTTTCTAACAACTCAATGCATAAAGGCATATGCAGACATGGTCAAGAGGTTTTGCTGTTGTTTAGACCAAACATCAGAATAGGGAGGAAACGTGATCTAAGTGACTTTGACTATGGAATGGTTGTTGGAGCTGGACGGGGTAGCTTGAGTATCTCAGAAACTGCTGATCTCCTGGGATTTTCATGCACAACAGTCTTTAGAGTTTACAGAGAGTGGTGCAAAAAACAAAAAACATCCAGTGAGCGACAGTTCTATGGGTGAAAACGCCTTGTTAATGAGAGAGGTCAGAGGAAAACAGCCAGACTGGTTCAGCTGACAGGAAAGCGACAGTAACTCAAACAACCACACAATACAACAGTGTGTTAAAGAGCATTTCTGAACACACATGTCAAGTCTTGAAGTGGATGGACTACAACAGCTGAAGTCTACACTGGATTCCACACCTGTACCTAATAAACTGGCCACTGAATGTTTACTTACAACCCACTGTTGAAGCAGACTGGTGGTGCAGCTGTAGCCTAAAAAATCATTTTGACTCAATCATTATCTTAAAGAGTGGGTATTGCACAAGTTTTTTAAAGAAGTACAAAATTTTATTTTTATTTTAGAGGTACAGCATGGTAACAGGCGTAAAGACAAAATACTCTGCAGATGCTGGGTCAAAGCAACACTCACAACACGCTGGAGGAACTCAGCAGGTTGGGCAGCATCCGTGGAAATGATCAGTCAACGCTTCAGGCCGGAACCCTTCGTCAGGACTGAAGAGGGAAGGGGAAGAGGCCCTGTAAAGAAGGTGGGGGGAGGGTGGGAAGGAGAAGGCTGGTAGGTATCAGGTGAAAAACCAGTAAGAGGAAAGATAAAGGGGTGGGGGAGGGGAGGCAGGGAGGTGATAGGCAGGAAAGGTGAAGAAAGAATAGGGGAAAACACAATGGGTAGTAAAAGGGGGTGGAACCATGAGGGAGGTGATAGGCAGCTGGGGGAGGGGGCAGAGTGACATAGGGATAGGGAGGGAATTATCGGAAGTTGGAGAATTCGATGTTCATACCAAGGGGCTGGAGACTACCTAGATGGTATATGAGGTGTTGCTCCTCCAACCTGAGTTTAGCCTCATCATGGCAGTAGAGGAGGCCATGGCCTGGTTCCGCCTCCTTCTACTACCCATTGTGTTTTCCCCTATTCTTTCTTCACCTTTCCTGCCTATCACCTCCTTGCCTCCCCTCCCCCACCCCTTTATATTTTCCCTTACTCGTTTTTCACCTGGAACCTTCCAGCCTTCTCCTTCCCACCCTCCCCCCACATTCTTTATAGGGCCTCTGCCCCATCCCTCTACAGTCCTGACGAAGGGTTCCGGCCCGAAACGTCGACTGATCTTTTCCACGGATGCTGCCCGACCTGCTGAGTTCCTCCAGCGTGTTGTGAGTGTTGCATGGTAACAGGCGCTTCAGGCTCAACGAACTGATGCCACTCAATTACTCCCACGTGACCAATTAACCTACTGGCTTGTATGTTTTTGATAATGTGGGAGAAAAGCGGAGCACCTGAGGAAGCCCGTGGAGTCATGCAGAGAAGGTACAAATTCTTTACAAACAGTGGCAGGAATTGAACCCAGATCATTGGCACTGTAATACCATTATGCTAACTGTGACACTACTGTGCTGCCCTAAAGAGTAGGAATTAGTCATATGATGGATATAGAACAAATTATACACCACAATATCAGCACAATTTATTCAACATTAATATATGAAGTTCCATTCAAATGTCTGAATGGAAATCTTTGTAGGCAATGTAAATTATATTGACCCTGACTCAACTTAAAGCTATTCCGAATTTAGCAATAACCAACAACTTAACTATGTGGTTAGGAAACAAACAAAATTAAAGGGCCGATTTGGAAATGAATAGAATGGGACAGGAAGACTGATACAATGGAAGTATACTACAGGACACAGAACATGGAAGCTTAATCTTCTTGCTTTTCTAATAGGAAAATGGTACAGAGTGCTCCTGAATCTTTCATTCAGATACTTTGAATTAAGCTGTCACAAAAAAACTATGAAATGAATTTGGTCAAACAAAAGGATGTTTGGTTGGAAAATTCTAATTCCCAAGGAAAGCAGAAATGATTTGTGCCCTGACCTAACCATTTAATAATTACTAAGTTGAACTGATCATGAACTCAACATGGGTGACGGACGAGGGCTAACCCACTTATGACCCTCTCAAATAACCAATTACCAGACAGAAGGAGAATATTTTTCGTCTCACTTGTATGTGGGAAAGTAAAGTTTAAAATAAGGCTTGTGTCCCCTGCTAAAATTAGTTCAAAAGGCTACTGAACAGTCTAATCAGTGCAAAATGGGACATGCACAAAGACAGGACGTTATTAGGCTTGCACTTAAAAGGGATTCTGAAATCATTATCTACTGCAGAATTTCCTTCCTAAAGTAATAGCGAGGAAAGGCACATGGGACAGTCACAGATGCCCAGTGAACTCAAAGCTACAGCTTGGGAAATGTCTCCAACCCCTACAAAAATTTATTGCTGCAATCAATTAAATTTAAATATCCAAATATAATACTGCATTTGAAAATGTGTTTCTGGGGAAAAATATCAGAAGAACTGCAGTGACCAATAAAAATGACCATCAGGCAGAGTGTCTCCTGTCTAGCCCATAATGGTTCTGTGACTCCAGTGCATCATATCTTTTTATCACATAACTGACGCTAATATCCACATTCTAGTATGATTATTTGTTATCACACAATCCTTACACAGAATTCTGGCATTTGAAATGACAGATTACTTGAGGAGGAGCTTCAAAACACATAATATCTGAGTTGCAAAACTAAGGTTTCAGATGTGACAATGGCCACTCAGTAAACTATAGTGTTTTTAAATGCCACACATTCAATCCACATTATTGCAGAAAATGTGTCCACACATGAAACGTAGAACAGGGTGCACAGGCTATGGATAATGCTCTGTCCCAACAAGATCCATATCAATTGGGAACACAGAGAATAAGCAAGTACTTAGTGATGTAACTGATAGACTACACTGGATATACAAGAGAGACAACAGATGCTGCAAATCTGGAGGAACACATAAAACGCTGGTTCAAAGTTCAAAGTACATTTATCATCAAAGTATGTATACCATATACAACCATGGGATTAATTTTCTTGCAGGCACCCACAAAACAAGAAACACAATACAATTCACAAAATTCCACAAAGACAGTCATGCACCCAATGTGTGAAAAAGGAAGAATATATTGTGCAAAAATCTTTTAAAAAACTACCAACAGAACATGAATTGCAGAGTCCCGGAATGTAAGTCCACAGTCATGTAACCAGCTCAGTGCTGCAGCCGGTCAGTGCAGAACCAGGTTCAGCTCTGAGGTGAGTGCTGATGGCTGCAGGTTGCAGCTGTAGAGCGAGTTCAGCTCTGAGGTGAGTAAAGATTCCCAGAGTACAGAGCTGAACAGTAGAGTTCATCCTCTGCCCTGGGCCTCGATGGCTTAATCTTTTTAATCTGGTTCAGCATTTAAACTGGCCAAATATTGGTTTGTTATCCACTCTCAGGCCCGGGCCCTGGCACTTCAGCCCGGTCCCAAGTCCGCTCCAGCAAAGGCCACCGTGGCCATATCTGCATTCTCCAGAGTCCAGTTTGCCAAATATTTCAGGACACCACAAAAATGCCAGGTGGTACAGACAACTCAAAAGCACACCTCCCAGCAGCAAATTACAGGCAGTGGATTGTAGTGAGACTAGTCCCGAAGAAGTATATTTAGTAGAATGTTAGTAGCTTTGTTTGCTGCCTACAAAGCTTCACTGCATCTCACTAGCCTTATCTTCACAAGATCCCGATAGTCCTGATGACCCAAATTGCAGTGATGACCGGCTTCGTGGCTGTGAAGTCACTTTTGTGAACTTCAGTTCTGAATGTTATTTGCTTACTTTTATTGTTTGCACAATTTGTTTTTTTCTGCACATCGGATGTTTGACTGCCTTTTTAAAAAATGGGTTCTATTGGGTTTCTTAGTTTTGTCTGTCTGTAAGGAGACAAATCTCAAGGTTGTATATGGTATACATACTTTGATAATAAATGTACTTTGAACATTGTTAACTTTTCATTTCTCTCCGTAGATGCTGCTGGACTTGCTGAGTCCCTCTAGCATTCTGTGTGTTGATACACTACATTCAGAATTTTTACACATTTACATTACATTTTAACAAGGGATCCAGTAAAGGAGCAGTTTGCATCAGTTACCATCAGCTGAACATTGAAGAATCTCCCTTTAGAATAGAGATTAAGGGGAATTTCTTTAAACAGAAGGTGGTGAGCCTGTGGAATTCATTGCCACAATCAGCTACGGAGGCCAAGTCATTGGGTATATTTAAAGTGGAGGTTGGTAGGTTCTAGATTACTAAAGACATCAAAGGTTACTGGGAGAAGGAAGGAGATTGGGGTTGAGAAGGAAAATAAATCAGCCATAATCGAATGGTGATACAGACTTGACAGGTTGAATGGCCTAAATCTGCTCCTATGGTCTAAAACAGGTACAGAAATATAGTTATACTTCTCATTTTGTCAATGGAGGATAGAATCAGCTTGGCTCTAATATTCTCTGTGCCTAATCTGTTTATTTACCATCTGGTTCACACATGAAGAAAGGCCTTTGGGAGTGGCTCTACAGCCAGAGAGAGAAACAAAACAGAAATAAGCTTTCCAGCCCATGAGTCCACTCCAATTAAACACCCATTTGTTTCTAATCATACATTTCAATTTTTATTATCCCCTCATACTTTTCCGCTCCCCCCACCTATCCACAATTTGCAAGCAGCAGTTTACATGGTCAACTGACGGCTTCTTAGGATGTGGGAGGAAACCCAGGCATTTACAGAGAGAATATGCAGATTCCACACAGATAGTGCAGAAGGTCTCTGACAATGCCAGACAGCGGCTACTCTGGTAGAGCTACTGTGTGCCCCAGCGATGTCCTCAGAATCCAGTCAGTGTTGTGGAACTACACTGCCATGGGGAAAGTACAGAAAGACCAGAGATGGAGGGAGATATAACTTCAAAATCTGATGGGGAGGTGGGGAATTGTACAGAAATAAATTGGGATAACAACAGCAGGGGATTTATAAAGTGGACAAGAAGGGTGAACCAATTTCATTTCAGAATGGGGAGCCTATGTACATCAAGGATGATGATCAGGCAAGACCAAATATCAGACTGGATGGACACACCAGAAGTTTGGACCTTAGTGTTTCTGAAGGTACAGGATAGGTAAATTGCAAAGAATAGATTACAATAGCTGAGCAAGGAAGTGATTAGTGTGCAAGTAAAGATTTCTAATGTATCAGGGCTAAAACAGGCATGGGCTTCTATAACTTGTTTTCTTACTTACCCTTAATGGTGTACATAAATGCTTAAGGCTGCAATCGGCATTTCTGCATTCAACTGAAACAACGCTCAACCACAAGGTGAGTTCACGGCTGTATTTATTTTCTTTCTCCTTTTTGAAAATGTTTGAAATTAAGAACAAAATTTATTGGGGCAGGGAACAAAACACAAGAGACTAGGAGCAGAAGGCAACCACTGTGCCTCTCAGGCCTGTCCCACCATTGAACATGATCATGACTGGTCTGCCCAGACTTCTGTTCTGGTTCCTCACAGCCCTCAGGTCCCTGATCTTTCAAAAAATATCTACTTCCACCTGGAATACTTCTAAGGATCTTAATACTTAAAAGGAAACTTCTAACCATTTATAATGACATACAGTTATGTTTTTGTGAAACTAGGAAACCTCCCTGGTTTGTCGGCTATGATTTTCAGCTTCTTCATATTATATCTGTTATTACACAAAAAATCTGTGTTTATCGACTCTGTGCAAATTAAGTACAAGACATAGGTTAGGCAGTGGAGGTTACCTCAGTAAGTATATTTAAGACAAGGTTGGATAGATTCTTGCATAGTTGGAGAATTAAGGGTTATGGGAAAAAGGCAGGTAGGTGGAGATGAGTCCACGGCCAGATCAGCCATGATCTTATTGAATGGCAGAGCAGGCTCGACGGGCCAATGGCCTACTCCTGCTCCTATTTCTTATGATCTTATGAAACTGGTCAATATACTCTCTACCACACATCTAAAAAAGTTTGTCAATATTTTAGATGACATACTGAATCTTCGCAAACTCCTACGAAAGTAGAAGCATGTTGTGCTTTCTTTGTAATGGCACTTACGTGCTTATTTCTCCTCATCACACAATAAAAGAGACGTTATGCTGGAAAGAACGCAAAAGAAAATCACCATGGTGTCACACACACAAAATGTTGAAGGAACTCAGCAGGTCTGGCAGCAATTATGGGGAGAAAGCCAGTATAAAAAGATGGAAGGAAGGGGTGGGGCAAGAGTTGGCAAGTAAAAGGAGGTTGTGGGTTCATTGGCAGATGGTGGTTTCAAGACACCATTCCAGACTCACCAATCCAACTAGAAGGTGTAATCTCTTTTTGGGTGGACAGAAATGCTGTGACTTCTGGCAAGACCCATGGAGGAGGTCTGTGTGTGCACTGGTGTGTGAATCCCTCAGTAGTAATGGCCCCCTACTCATTGCAGATGAGTTTTTAATGGTGACATATAGACTCTTCTAATTACCACTGACATTGTGATTATTGCTGTTTGCATTCCCCCCCCCCCACTGTGCTACTACTGAGGAAGAACTGCATGAGCTCTATGGTGCAATCTGTAACCCCGAAACCACTCACCCCATGGTGACTTCATTGTTGCTAGTGACTTCAATCATGCCAACTTAAAAACAGTCCTGCCAAAGTTCTACCAGCACGCCAACTTCACAGCCAGAGAAGAGAAAATATTAGACCTGGTTCATACCAGTGTTCGTGCAGCCTATAAGGCTGTATCATGCCCTCACCTTGGATACTCAGACCATGTATCCATTTTGCTAATCCCTGCATACAGACCACTAGTTAAATGAATCAAACCAGTTCACAGGGAGATCAGGACTTTGCCAGAAGGTGCAATCTCAGCACTGCAGGACTGCTTCGAAAGCACAGACCGCAGCCCATTCAAGGAAGGCAGCTATCAACGATCATCACTTCAACTTTGATGAATATGGTTACACAGGAAAGTGCATTGAGGACGTTACAGTGATTAAACACTACACTGCCAGGGCAAACCAGAAACCATAGCTGACTGCAGAGGTTCGTGCACTGTTTAGGGATCGGGATGCTGCCTTTAGGCAGGACGATTACGCAGTCAGCAAGAGCCATAATCTCCTGTGCCATCAGGAAGACAAAGCATGAGTATACACAGAAAATCCATAGACACCTTTGTGACACCAGGGACATGCGGCGCATGCAGCAAGATATACAAACCATAACCAATCACCAGTCAACCCTACATGTCAACAGCGATGCCTCCCTTCTTGGTAGGGTGCATGCTTTCTATGCACAACTTGACCAATTGAATGATGTGAGGAACAGGCACCCTGCCTGGTTGTAGGCGAGATGAGAAGGAACCTAGCCAGGGTAAACCCACACAAAGCTGCATGCCTGGACAATATACCTGGTCAGGTGCTGCGGGACAGTGTGGCCCAGTTAACAGAGGTCTTAACAGACATCTTTAATATCTCTCTGAAACAGTGCACTGTCTCTGCAGGTTTCAAGGCAGGTACCAATATTCTGGTGCCCAAGAGAGCAACAGTAACTGGCCTAAATGATTACCGCCCAGTGGCACTGACTTCAACAATCATGAAGTGCCTTGAGCGGCTGATAATGGATCATATAGAAACCCACCTTCTAGTTACAACGGACCATTTCCAGTTTGCCAACTGCACAAATCAATCCACTGATGATGCCACAGACTCGGCCCTCCACTCTGTCCTATTCTACCTAGAAAATAATGTGTTGTATGCCAGATTGTTCAACTTCATCTCGCCACATAACATGATCATCACCCAAAGGTTGGTGGGTAAACTGCCCTCGTTGGGACTCAACAGCCCTATCTGTAACTGCATTGTGGACTTCTTGATGGAAAGACCCCAGTCAGTCTGAGTTGGCAGCAACATCTCAAGCTCCATCATGCTGAGCACTGGTGGCCCCGACAGTTGTGTGCTCAGTCTGTTGCTGTTCACACTGCTGACTTATGACTGCACTGCCAGACTGAGTCAAGTCACAAGTCCACTGATGA